>NC_041215.1:16351478-16388396 GCF_002837175.3 Physeter macrocephalus | reverse complement strand
GGGAAGATCCCACATGCCGCGGAGCGGCTGGGCCCGTGGACCATGGCCTCTGAGCCTGCGCGTCCAGAGCCTGTGCCCCGCAACGGGAGAGGCCACAACAGTGAGAGGCCCGCGTACCGCAAAAAAACAAACAAACAAAAAAAATAAAGATGTTAAAAAAAAAAGAGTATAGTCTCTGAGAAAAAAAGGCTTGATTGCAACAGTGGTCCTGTCTTTCTCTCTTGCTAGGTATGTGTTCTCTCAAAAATTACATAAACTTACAAACATCAGGTGAGCCATAAATGAGATATTAAAAAACACTTGAACTTTATAGTAAGGGGTGTCTAATACACTGTAGGAAATACATCAGTGTTTGGATAACAAGTAGGAAAGGCAAAAGCTGTTCCAGAGGACAGGGAACTGTCCTGCATTCTTTGCAAGGCCAAGTCTTTTCCTGGTGAAGAGAAAAATGTCACACACCACCTTCATCAAAGGTATTCGTTGACTATGATGGACCAAGACAAAAATTAGGGTATTTTGTAACCATATCTCTAAAAATGATAAAAGATAAAGCTCCAAATAATAAAAATGACCAGTACACCCCTCTTCTTTCTAATGTAACTGGGGCTTCTTATGAATTAAGTTTAGCTCCACTACACTGTTTTTGCCTTCTAGAAAACAAGGATTATGATAACCAACGAAAGAATAAAGTTACCCTCCTCACAGCATCCAATACAGAAAAACGTCTTGCTTTCTTGGGTAGCAGTCAAATCCTCTAACACAAGCCAAACTCCTATAAGAAGTCGTCCTTCTGAGCAGCCTGTACTATTATACCTCACATCACTTAATGGTTTGTGCTCATTCTTATTAGAATTCATTACACTCCTTTGACTACAAGTGCAATCCTGTAGGTCACTGACAAGAAGGCACTTAAAAAAAAAACCATGATTTAAGTATTTGGTACTAAGAAAAAATGAGAAATTAATTTCATAATAAATATCATAACTACAAAAGAATAAAAAATAAAATTTGCCTGAGGAAAACATACCTGAACTTGTATGTACATAAAATTGACTTAAAATATAAATGATTAAGTGAAAGAAAATTGCAAAGTTTATCTGAAAATACATAATTATAAGGGGATATTTTAATATATCCTGTCAGGAAATGAAATACACAATATTTGTTAACATTAGACAGCTTAGAAAACAGTTAATAATATATTTCTATGAAAGAACTATAGAAGCATTCCTGTAACAAAAAAATATACATAGTTTAATCACATACAATCAAACAAAATTGAAAACACTGAGGTATTACATTGAGCTCCAAGAAACAAGAAAAACTCAGTCTCCTGACAGGAGAAAGGTGCTTATTCTCACATGGAAAGACCAAGTGAAGGCAGCCAGTGAACACTGCAGTAGAGAAAAAACTCCCATGTCATTCTTTTTGATTACACCATTGCAGATGTCATGGTGAATCAGGAAAACATACTCACTAGGACTGTTAACAGCACAAGGTGTTTCCTACACAAATCAGACCTTATATGGATATAATCTAGAGAAGAGGGGAATCAAAGAATACTCCCAATCATTACAATCTGATTAGTTTCCTGGTGGACACAAGAGACCCTGGAGAAGCTGGATTTTTGATGTGGATCTTGGGAAGACATCAGTTGAAACCAGAGCTCTCAGAAAAATTGATATCATACAGTTATTTGTGGTTTTGAGGATACTCTTGACTGGAAGGGCAAAAAATATGGAAAATGGGCTGGACGATGGTATACCTGAAGCTCCTGTGCATCTGTCTCTCTCTATATATATGTGAAATCTGACTACTGCCTTCCTCACTTCTGCCTTCCAAATCTCATGCAAGTCAGACTATTGGTGGATTCTAACAAGGAACCACAAAGGGGAAGAGTTCTGGAAAATCTGGTTCCTAACATTACCTACAGGGGGAATAACTCCAGCTCTAGATTTTGTTGCCCTATCAGGCCTCTCTTCTTAATTCAAAGTCTATTCACCAAATTATAGTCAGAAGGAAGGACATAAAGCAAAGACCCAAACATGAAAATAATAATTCACATGGAAACTATATTCTTTTATAAGTGAGGCATACATAAATATTTAGTCAACTGTTTATTAGTATGGAAAATGGAAAAAGGCTATTATACTCTTCACCCCCAAAAAGGAGCTTTGTCGGTAAGAAAGATAAATATATATACTGGACTAGGATATCCAAGAACTGCCACAAGGCCATTAGGAAAATCCAAATACCAAACTGTCATTTTCCAGTGGCCCCTTAACACAGAACAAATAAAACATTATAAAACAATGTTAACCTAATTGCATTATTAGAAATACGCTTCAATTCACCTATGATCCAACAGGTTTCAAACAGGAAAGAGAAAATATTATTAACTGATTTAAAGAAAAAGCACTACCTATTAAACTTATGTACTGCTGTGGAAACATATGACTTATAAAATCATCTCACCTTGTATTCATTTCTGAGAGTAATTACTAGAAATCCACTGTCCAAAGGTGCACTGTAAGAAAAGAGGCTTGATAAAGACAACATATTTACAACTTTAATAACAACTCTTTCCTATTTTCTGGAACATTACACATAGATTAGTTTCCATCAAGCTTTCTCATGTTACTTACATTTATATTCTTTTTCACATGTAAAGATGTGGGCTCACTGAAATCTTTCCCAGGCTGTTTAACTCAAGAGTTTTTGTCCAGTGAGTCCTTTCATCCTTTCAGAACTGGGATGACAAGGCTTTCCAACATTCTTTACATTTATATGGTGTCTCTCCAGTGTGTGTTCTCACGTGTCTTCAAATGGTTTGTGACAAATGAAGGGTTTACCACATTCCCTCCACTCTGATCTTTTTCACATCTTCAGAAAAAACTGATAACATCTGAAGGCTTTTCCACATTCCTTACAGTCACAGGGTTTCTCTTCACTATCTTTTGCGCGTTTCTAATGAAGTGTAATCTCTGCAGGATTTACCACATTGCTTACAAGGTTTCTCTTCTATGGGAGTCCTTTCATGTGTTTTCAAACTTTGAAAATATCTGAAGGCTTTCCCACCTTGTTTACACTGACAGGCTTTCTCTCCAGTGTGGCTTCTTTCATGTTTTCAAAGTGAAGTTGATCAACTAAAGGCTTTTCCATATTCCTTATTCATAGAATTTCTTCTCAGTATGAACTCTTTTGTGCTTTTGGAAGGAAGTGTAATATCTGAAAGCTCTACCACATTGTTCACATTCATAGGGTTTCTCTCCAGTGTGCAGTCTCATGTGTACTCTTAAGGTCTGGTGATGGGAGAGGGCTTTCCCACATTCCTTGCATTCATAGGGTTTCTCTCCAGTATGAGTTCTTCCGTGTGACTGTAAGGAATTGTAATAACTGAAGGCTTTACCACATCGTTCACATTCGAAGGGTTTCCCTCCAGTATGTATTTGTTTGTGTTTGTGAAAAGAAGGGTAATATCTGAAGGCTTTACCACATTGTTTACATTCATAGGGTTTCTCTCCAGTGTGCAGTCTCATGTGTATTTTTAAGGTTTGGTGATGGGAGAGGGCCTTCCCACATTCCTTGCATTCATAGGGTTTCTCTCCAGTATGAGTTCTTCTGTGTGATTGTAAGGAATTGTAATAACTGAAGGCTTTACCACATTGTTTACATTCATAGGGTTTCTCTCCAGTGTGAATCCTTTGATGTATTCGAAAAGAACTAGGAGAAATGAAGGCTCTCTCACATTCCTTACATTTATAAGGTCCATCTCCAGTGTGAGTGATCATGTGTGCGCGAAGGCTTGAGAGACCTCTAAAGGTTCTCCCACATTCCTTACATTCATAAGGCTTTTCCCCAGTATGAATTCTTTCATGTTTTCGAAAAGAACTGGGACAACTGAAGGCTTTACCACACTGCTTACATTCATAGGGTTTCTCTCCTGTATGAGTCCTTTCATGTGTTCGAAAAGTATGATAATATCTAAGGAATTTTCCACATTGTTTACACTGATAGGGTTTCTCTTCACTGTGAGTTGTTTCATGTGTTCGCAATGAAGAGGAACAATTAAAAGCTTTCCCGCATTCCTTACATGTAAATGGAGCATCTCTGGTGTGTGTTACCATGTGTCTTCGAAACGCTGTGCTCCACATGAAAGCTTCCCCACATTCCTTACATTCATAGGGTTTTTCTCCTGTGTGAATCCTTTCATGTGTTTGAAAGGATGCGCGGGAATGGAATGCTTTTCCACATTCCTTACATTTGTATTTTTCCTCTCGATTGTGATTTTTTTCATGTGCCTCCAAAAACTGGAAATAGCTAAAGGCTTTACCACATTCCTTACATTTATATGGCTTCTCTCCATGTTTCTGATACTCATATGGTTTATGTTCATTGTGACAGCTCATGTGTCTCTTAAGGGATGAATGACGCGTAAAGACTTTTCCACATGTACTGCACTCACGTGGTTTCACTCCAGTAGTTTTCTTGTTCAGATTGAGATTTGGAATAAGGCTGAAGTTTTCTCCACACTGACTACCCTCTTTACTTTCACAGAGTCTCTCTAACACATGACTTCTGTAAAAAACAAGGAGTATATTATCAATGAGGTCTTTATTAACAACTTTATACTTAATAGTATGATATTTGAAGTACATTTTTATCACTTATAGCAATAGTGTAGGTTTTATGCCTTGTCTGAATTGTTTCAAGTTGAATATAAGAAATGCTCTTGCAATCATCAAAACAGTGACATTCATATAGAGTTTATTTATAGTGTTGAACTATTTTTCAAACACTGAACATCTATGTCACATAAGAAAGTAATTTTGGTGAAAATATTCTAAGAATAACTAAATTTGGAGCATGCATTATTTCTTTTATTTCCTTCTTTAAAAATTGCATAACATGACAGGATACTCACATGAGGCACTATTTTATATTGTGAGTGTGACTTACCTTAGTTTTCTCCCCTGGTTTTTGTACTGATCTTCAATGTCATGATCTTCCCATTTTTCTCCTAAATTGCAGACCAAGAAAAATGATTCCAAGATATTAGAAGTTACAGAAAAACTAAGTCCATTGTTGGCTGTGACCATGCCTAGTTTATTTAGCAACATCCTGCATTTCCACATTCAACATCTTGGAACAATGTCAATGAGCAAGAAACGTGTTCTCTAATTGACAAAGTAAAGGTAAGTTGCCATCCTCACCTACTGAAGCCAGGTTCCTCAACGTTTCCCGCATCACATCTCTGTAGAGTTTCTTCTGTGAAGGATCCAGTAAAGCCCACTCCTCCAGGGTGAAGTTCACAGCCACATCCTCAAAGGTCACTGAGTCCTAAAACATCCCAAATATGTGTATAGTAGGATGTGTGAGACTAACAGCACTGGACATCTGTACACCATTTATACGAAGGTTATGTATGATTCTGTCATCTCCAAACATTTATTCTATGACTTGGTCATCAGAAACTTACTCTCTGTCCACACTTCCTCATAAGTTTAACAGCATCGTGAAAACATGCAAATTATTTACATAGTTTTATTGTGATCTCGTCACATCTATTTCTCTCTAATTGCAGGGTCCAGAGCATGTTGGGAAATGACAGAAATGACACACATATGAAACAAATATCATTTTAAGATCACGGATTCCTTGTGAGGAAAACTCCTCCCTCGCCCTTCTAATTACCCACCATTAACAGCACACCATGAGCCAAAGGGTCAAATTTGCATAAGATTTTACTAAATAAAAACAGAGTGAAAACTAAAAGCTTTTACTTCTATTTCTATCACCAAACATGAGAATCCAGAACACCTGTAGAAATCCAGCTTTTAATAAGGTCCAGCTGGCTTTTTCGTCCCTAAGTACTCCAGGCCTTTAGAAGTAGTGTGGTATGATGTAGCTGGTGGAATGAAAATATCCTTGTCAGGAAGTATTGCTTTTAACTTGTGTAATACTTACCACGGGCTCAGTTTTCCCTTTCTCTCTCTGGTTTGATGGACTAGAAACTTATTTGGAACTTAGAGTTCAGATACTAGGAAGAAGATGTCACACCTTAGACCACAAAGTCCCTATACTTGTGCGCCTTGGGGCTGCTTAGAGGCACACAAAGTGCGGTAATATGCCAGAAGAGCTCTTTATGGCAGAACCAGAACACTGGGCCCTGTGCCTTGTTGACCCTGAGGAACAACTGCAGACTGAAAGTGTGTTCACTGAAAATCACAATGGATTCATGGCTAATTTGCCCATAAAATATATGAAGGATTCAGCAGTGCTTTCCTCCAAATGACTCTAAAATCTCCATTTTCAAATAGCAGGAAGAAGTGTTTCCCAACCAGCCATTCTAGAGGGTGTTCTCCCAGTTTCTCTAATTCCCAAGCTCCTATCTGGTCTACAGAAGTATGATGGCTTGACCACTGAACATACGAATTCCTTAGTTGATGACACCACATACTACCAATAGTGAATGAAAGGGTTTACTTCCATAATTGAGGTCTCTGGGGAAAGTAAGGCATACTTCTCCAGCTGTCATGAAATGGCTTGAGAGAGAAAGGAAAGGTGCCTGGACTTTTTTTTTAAATTGAAGTTAGGGGGTGGGTTTGGGTGAGGGTTCACACACAAGAACAGGATCTTACGAGGACTGACTGTTTTGCTACTGCCAAAGGAAGGAGCACCAAGGCACTCTTATCACTTTGTATAGATGTGGGTCAAAGAGAAATGAGGGAGGATGAGACTTTAAGGTTGTCAGCAGCCAGTCATCAAAAACTGGAGTCAGAGAACTCTGGTTTCTGGTTTTGGATGCCATCATTCCCAACCTCATAGAAAAAAGTGAAAACACTTAAAATCAACAACTCTTCTTAGTTCCATCAGAGCTTTGAAGTCACAGGAAACCACTGGTTTCAAAATTGGGAAACAGAAAATAAAGATACAAGGCCTATACTGAAAACAATCTATTTCACCAGAAGCTAGTTCAAAGACAAAAAAGAGCAAACAATCCAGAACACAATATCCATGAACTGTAGGACAATGACAGAATGTTTAAAATACACACAATGGAAATACCTGAAGGAAAAGAAAGACAGAAAGGAACAGAAGAAGTAAGTGAAATAATAATCACTGAGATTTTTCAAAAATTAATCACTGATGGCAAACCACAGATCCAGGAAGCTCAGAAAACACAAAATGAAAACGCTAAAAAATGTACACCCACGACGCAGTGGTTAAGAATCTGCCTGCCAGTGCAGGGGACACGGGTTCAAGCCCTGGTCCAGGAAGATCCCACATGCCGCGGAGCAACTAAGCCCGCGCGCCACAGCTACTGAAGCCCGAGCGCCTAGAGCCCGTGCTCTGCAACTAGAGAAGCCACTGCAATGAGAAGCCCACGCACTGCAATGAAGAGTAGCCCCCACTCGCCACAGCTAGAGAAAGCCCGCACACAGCAACAAAGACCCAATGCAACCAAAAAATAAATAAAATTAATTTTAAAAAAAAGCACACCCAAGTATATCATATTCAAACTGAAGAAAAAGAATATATTGAAAAGAGCTAGCAGAAGAAACACCTTAGTTATAGAGAAAAAAAGATTTAAAAAAATTTTTAATTTATTGAAGTATAGTTGATTTACAATGTTGTGCTTTTAAAAAATATATATTTATTTATTATTTATTTTATTTATTTACTTATTTAGGCTGTACCGGGTTTTAGCTGCGGCATGCATGCAGGATCTAGTTCCCTGACAAGACCAAACCCGAGATCCCTGCATTGGGAGCTCAGAGTCTTACCCACTGGACCACCAGGGAAGTCCCTACAATGTTGTGTTAATTTCTGCTGTACAGCAAAGTGAATCAGTTATACATATATATTCTTTTTCATATTCCTTTCCATTATGGTTTATTACAGGATATTGACTATAGTTCCATGCTATACAGTAGGACCTTGTTTATCCATTCTATATATAATAGTTTGCATCTGCTAATCCCAAACTCCCAATCCATCCGTCCCCCACTCCCTCTTGGCAACCACTAGTCTGTTATCTATATCTGTGAGTCTGTTTCTGTTTCGTAGATAAGTTCATTTGTGTCATATTTTAGATTCCACAAATAAGTGATATCATATGGTATTTATCTTTCTCATTCTGACTTACTTCACTTAGCATGATAATCTTTAGGTCCATCCATGTTGCTGCACATGGCATTATTTTATTCTTTTTTATGACTGACTAGTATTCCTGGTTTTTTTGGGTGTGTGTGTGTGTGTATATATATTTATATATATGTATATATATATACACCAATCTTCTTCATTCATCTATTGATGGACATTTAGATTGTGAATAGTGGCTTGGCTATTGTGAATAGTGCTGCTATGAACATAGGGGTACATGTATCTTTTCTAATTATAGTTTTGTCTATATGTTCAGGACTGGGATTGCTGGCTCATATGGCAACTCTAGTTTTAGTTTTTTAAGGAACCTCCATACTGTTTTCCATAGTGGCTGCACCAACTTACACTCCCACCAACAGTGTAGGAGGGTTCCCTTCTCTCCACACCCTTTCCAGCATTTGTTATTTGTAGACTCTTTAATGATGGCCATTCTGACCAGTGTCAGGTGGTAGTTTTGATTTGCATAAAGAAAAAAAGACTTGAATTAAATCAGACTTGTTTTCAGAAACAACACAAGGAAGAAGAGAGTGGAGTGAAACACTGTACAGGCAGGCATACTTCATTTCATTGTGCTTCACGGCACTGTATTGTACTTTGCAGATTTTGTGTATTTTACATATTAAAAGTTTGTGGCAACCCTACATTGCCAGATGATAGTTAACACTTTTTAGCAATAAAGTTTTAAAATTGAGCTATGTAGATTGTTTTTTTAGACATAATGCTATTGTATACTTAATAGGCTATAATATAGTATAAACATAACTTTTATATGCACTGGGAAACCAAAAAATAAGTGTGACTCACTTTATTGTGGTGGTCCTGAACAGAACCCCCAATCTCTGAGGTATCCCTGTATTTAAAGTTTTGAAAGAAAAAAAAAGCACTCTCTTGGGACTTCCCTGGTGGTGCAGTGGTTAAGAATCGCCTGCCAAATGCAGGGGACACAGGTTCGAGCCCTGGTCCGGGAGGATCCCATATGCCATGGAGCGACTAAGCCTGTGCACCACAACTACTGAGCCTGCGCTCTAGAGCCTGCGAGCCACAATTACTGGGCCCGTGTGCCACAACTAATGAAGCCCGCGTGCCTAGAGCCCATGCTCCACAACAAGAGAGGCCACTGCAATGAGAAGCTTGCGCACCGCAACGAGGAGTAGCCCCCACTTGCTGCAACTAGAGAAGCCCGCACGCAGCAATGAAGACCCAACACAGCCAACAATAAATAAATAAGATAAATAAATTTAAAAAAAAGAATAAAGTATGGTTCTTTAAAAAAAACCCCAAAACTCTTAGTTTTCAAATCCCAAAGCTAGTCCTTTGAAAATATTAATTTAATAAAAATGATAAACATCTAATCAAGACAACTGAGAAAAGAAGGAAAACAGAAATTACTAAATCAGAAATAAAAGGAGGAGGAAATAACCATGAAAAAGGATTTGACACCATCCAACATCCATTTATGATAACAAAATAGAAATTGAGGAGAAGGCTCTCTTCTTAAAAAAGAACAACTACACAACACCTGTAGGTAAGATCATACTGAGTCGTGAGAAGCTGGATGCTTTACTGTTAAGAGGGGAATAGGGCAAGGAAGTTTCCTTTCACTGCTCCTATTAAACAATGTACTGGAAGCCCTAGCCAATGCAGTAAGGTAAGAAAAAGAAATAAAAGGTATACAGAGTGGGAAACAACACATAAAACTGTCTTTGTTCCTTATGACATGATTGTTTATGCAAAACACCTGATAGCATCCACAACAACAGAGATAACCCCTGGAATTAGTAACAGTGTATAGCAAGGTTGAAGGATACACAAGTCAATTGCTTTCCTAGAGACCCACACAAATACAGTCAATTGATCTTTGACAAAGGAGTAAAGGCAATTCAATGGAAAAAGTAAAGTCTTTTCAACAGTGCTGTAAATAATGGATATTCACATAGAAACACACATGAGCATAAACAAAATGAAAGTCAACACACACCTTACACCTTTCACAAAAATTAACTTAAATAATATATCTAATGTAAAATGAAAAAGCAAAAACCTGCTAGAAGATAACATACGAGAAACCATAGGTGACCTTGGGTTCAGTAATAAATTTTTCAATAAGACACACACACAAAAATCCACAAAAGAGAAAAAATGCTAAGTTTCACTTCATTAAAATGAAAAACTCCCACTCTGGAAAAAGTGTTTAGAGAATGAAAAGGCAAGTGACACACCAGGAGAAAATCCTTTGTAAAACACTTATCTGATAAATAACTGATACCCAAAACATCTAAAGAATTCTTAAAGCTCAACAATAAGATTACCAATACTCCAAATAAAAAAGGGCAAAAGATGTGAACAGACAACTCACCAAAGAAAGACAGATGGAAAATAAGGAATTTGAAAACATGCTCAACATACGACACTGGAGAATTCTTAAAGCTCAACAATAAGATTACCAATACTCCAAATAAAAAAGGGCAAAAGATGTGAACAGACAACTCACCAAAGAAAGACAGATGGAAAATAAGGAATTTGAAAACATGCACTGGGGGATTACAAATAAAACAATGAGCTATCACTACGTACTTATTATAAATGCCAAAAATTTTGAAACACTCAGAACACCAGCCATTGGTGAAGACGTGAAGCTATAGATAATCCTTATTCATTGTTGGTGGGAATGAAATTTGATATTCCTGTATTGGAAGACAGGAATTTTCTGTCAAAACTAAATACACTCTTACTTCTCATACTAAGATCCAACAATCACACTTGTTGGTATTGACCTAAATGAGTTGACCTCACGATCTCACATTTTCACAAAACCCTACATATGAATGTTTGTAGGCACTTTATTCATACTTGGCAAGGGTTAAGAGTTAAGCAAGATATCTTTCAAGAGTCAAATGGATAAATCAGTGGTATATCCTTACAATGAAATACTGTTCAGTGATAAAAGGAAATGAGGTATCAAGCCATGAAAACCCATGAAAGTATACTGCTAAGTGAAAGAAGCCAATCTCACAAGGCTACACACTGTATGATTCCAAGTGAATGACACCCTGGAAAACACAAAACTATGGGCCAGTAGAAAGATCTCAGGCTGTGAAGGATTTGAGGGTTGGAGGGAGGGATAAATGAATAGGTGGGGCATAAAAGATGTTTAGGGAAGTGAAACTGCTGTATGTGATACAGAAATGAAGGACACAGGTCATTAAACATTTGCCCAACCCACAGATCTTATAACACAGAGTCAATGCTAATGTAAACCATGCAATTTACTGAATCAGTATTTGCTGAGCAATTTTAACAAATGTACCAGTTAAACAAGAAGTAATATAGTGCAAGCTGTGGATGCAGAGGGGTTATGTGAGAATTCTCTATACTTTCTGATCCATTTTCCTGTAAACCTAAAACTACCCTAAAACAACTGAAGTGTATTAGAAAAAAAAGATGAAGACAAATGAATTACAATTCACCCCTGATTTGAATGACTGAAACAGGACACCTTTCATTCAACTGATTTGAATTTATTCAATAAGGCAGTATGGTGCTCCATGAGCCTGAGACCAGTAAGAGAGGTAAAACTTCCACTGAATGCCATGTTGAAGAGAACTGCACTGCATATTCTGAGAAGTGCCATGGTTACTATCAATAGTGTCTAGAACTCCAACATGGATGAGGACTGTCCTGGCAAGACCATGTGTTCTGAACCTAGGGCATGTTAGACGAGATTTACCTTGATTTATATTTTTGGTATCTCTTGAGTTCAGAGGTTCCTAAAGTTCTTTTACCACAAAGGGGCAACTCTAAAGACAATCGTCCAAAAGTCTGTGAATACAAGTAGATGAGGCCAATTTTGATCAGTAGTAAGACGACTGTGCCTGATGTATGGTTAGTGTGACCCTGGGGTTTGGTCATTCATCAGAGATATCACAATTAAGGGATAAAGAGCAGCAACTCTCCACGGAGTTCATCATGTAGGAATGCATATTGTCATCCTTAAAGTCTATGCACACCCAAAAGCTGTGCATTCCGTCAATCCCAGGGCAGCCTCCATCTGGGGAAGTGGTGACCTTTTCCAACACCAAAGCAACTTTCAAGGGACTGAATAGGGAAGAGGCAACCCTCCTGCAGGAGGCATAGGCCAGAACAGGTTTGACTCCATCATGTCACATGGAGGTGTTGGTAGGCATGCCGACCCGATGGGGTGCTATCTCCAAGATTAAAGGCATAATGGGCAGCTCAGCAGAGGATCGCATGCTCAGCACTTGTGAGAGCCTCTGTTTTCAAGAGAGCCCGGTACATGGTGATAATTGAAGTTCTAAGTTAGTTCCTTGCACCAGAAGCCTATAGACAACTTAAGGCCACCATGGGTAATTCCAGGAGGCATTAGCCTCTATACTGAGGGAGACTCCAAAGGAACTAACAGGAGTGCCTGTTGTATGGCCATTTAAACACAGTCCAGAGCCTTCTGTAGTAGGGGTGCCCTCAAGGTAGGGGCCAATTTCCAAGTAATAGTAAAAATGGGCTCAAGTAAAATTCGTAAATAAGGAATATGTTGTCTCTCCAACACCAAAAGAACCTAGTAGATCTTGTAGGTGCTGAGAGGGACTACAGATATTTCTTCACATTGTCAGGGAGGGAGCAGCTGTCTAATTACCAAAAAACATTCAGAAACTTAACCAAGGGCCTCACATATGTGTGGGGTCAATGGCCCATACACTTTTGCAAGCTCCTTTTTTCAATAATTGTATGTTCTGAATGAATGAGAAATGAATGTCCTCAGAGGAGGATGTCATTAGTGTGATGTCATACCTGTGCTCTTGGAACAAAGTGCATGCAGTTCAGATCTTCCTGCAGAGACTGTGGGATGGCCAAGCTGCTGAGGTTCCCTGAGGGTAACCAGGTAAAGGTGTATCATGTCCCTTCAGAGGTGAAGGCAAATGCAGCTGAGAGGGTGTTGAAACAGGCACTGAACAGAACAGACTTACAAATCTGTGAGAGCAGGATATTTACCAGCCGCTGATTGGATGGAGTAAGTAATTTCCATAATGTTGGAGACTAGGAATAGGGATTAATTTGATGCAACCACAGCTCGGGTTGCTGTAATCCACTATGAGGTGTCATTCATACTTTCCAGGTTTAAGGGCAGACCAAATAAGGCTACTGAAAGAAGAAAACTGGCGGTAATCACTTCTCCCTAAATACATTTCTTATAATGGTTTTCAATAATTCAAGGCCTTGTTTAATTTAAATCAGGCCATATTAACTAATTTAACTGATAGCTAAGGTCTCTCTCTGGGGTCTCATTTTGTCTAGTCAATTTGGAAGTAGAAGACTTAATTTAATTTTACTTAATGAACCATGGGTTCAGAGCTTCCCTGCTCACTACGGGATATTTTGGGACAATGGGCGATATGACTATGAGAAATTTAGGCAACATGAGAGTTCTGCTGCTGAAGGCAAACTATACCTATTTGTCCTTTATATTATATTCAGTAATTCTTCCTAAGATGATGAGGTAAATTGTTTAAATTTAGTGGGATCCCCAGGTATACCTGTAATTTGAAACCTAGTTTGATTAATTACATGAAGTTTTGTGAATTAGTGCAGTACAGGAGATGTTAATGTTAATTCAAACCCATATTATAGAGGACCAAAAGCCAAGCAGGGCCCTTCCATCTTTTTGCTATGCAAATTTTTTTAGCATATTTTGGATTTACAATTGAGTGAAATTGTGTTCCTTTGTTTCAGTACCTTTCTTCTCTTGTTCCCTCCCTCCAGTCCTTCCCTGTTTTGTATTTTAGGTCACTGGATATACTCTGGGGGAGAGGGTGTCCTCTCTTCTCTTGTATTGATAATTTTTCTCCTCCAGAGAGCCTCACCCCAGTGCCATCAGGGTCAGAGGCCTCCTTCATGGTAACTGGTTACTTTATAGAAATTAAGCACCCTAGGCTTAAATTGTTTTAAATTAATCCCTTTGCTGTGCCACAGTGAGGCTATGGGTTTTGTCCACCGTAACTCAGAGGATCAGAATCTTCGTTGCAGTAGAGGCAGGGGGAGTAGCAGCAGAGGTGAGCCCTCATATTAGGAGAGTGGACTCAGCTCACCACCTACTGGCTACCTTTACCCTCTCTTTTCTTTCTCTCTGGAATAATTGTTCTTTTCGGAGTGACCATCCAAGGGGCTCACCTCATTCACAGGGTATAATCATCCGAGTACCCCCCGAAGATTCCGCCCCCCACCCAAGGTCTGGGTGAACCCAGCCTCAGTCACACCTTCACTCCAAACACATATAGGTTCCATCCACACCACGGACTCAGGACCACTATAAGGAGGGCCCCAGTCCCATGGTCCTGCTCCCAAAAGACAAGGAATTATCAAAACTGCCTCTGTATATAGAATCCAGGCTTGGTGGATCAGTAATGCCACACAGGGCAGCACAGCGCACAGGAGGAGATCCCAGCAAACAGCAGCTCACAGAGCAGGAGCCTCTAGGCTTTCTTATCAGCCTGTCCAGGAGCCTCCAGGCTTTCTTATCAGCCCGTCCAGGTAAGAAGCACTATGGGAAAAGGGAGGGGTGAGGCTTATCTTTCCGTAGTCAAACATCAAATATGTGGATCCTGACTACTCATTATAAGAACAAACCCAGGTAAGAGAAACACGCATTCGCACTAGCTTGTTTTTATATAAAGAAACATTAACAGGATGATCAAGAAGTAATCAAAAACTGGTAATTTGGGGCTTCCCTGGTGGCGCAGTGGTTGGGAGTCCGCCTGCCGATGCAGGGGACACGGGTTCGCGCCCCGGTCCGGGAAGATCCCACATGCCGCGGAGCGGGTGGGCCCATGAGCCATGGCCGCTGGGCCTGCGCGTCCGGAGCCTGCGCTCCGCAACGGGAGAGGCCACAGCAGTGAGAGGCCCGCGTACCGCAAAAAAAAAAAAAAAACACACACACAAAAAAACTGGTAATTTGAGAGTGGGTGGAGTAAGAGTACAGGAGTGGAGGAGGATATGTATGTAGGGAGTCTTCTTAAGTTTCTTATTTTAGGAATATTTTTTAACCCTCATGTGCATGATTTATTTAAAATCAGGAGAGAAACTGATACACATCATATTTTCCCATGCTTAATCATTATTTTAAATTAATTTCTGCTTTCTAAAATTAATTTTAACTTTTCTACATAGGAAACCACTCCAAGATTTATTCCTTTAAATGCTAACAGATATAAAACTGCACACCGTCAAAGATTTACAAATCCCCTTCTAACTAAAAGGACAAGAACATTATAGTTTGTCCCTCCACTACATTTCACGCTGGGGATATTTTCAGGAATGAGTGGCATAATATAAAATATTAGGGGTTTGCAATTAAACCCTGAAATAGACTAGGAATTTAAAAGATGTATATAAGCTTTGAGGTGTTTTCTTCATATCAACAGAAATATAAATTCAATTGTTTTTTCCTCACATCCATTAAAATAAGAATTCCTTTGCTTTAGGAATAGCATGGCCTTTTAAATGTCAAAGTTCCCTAGGGACAGGAGGGCATTCCGCTAAGCAAAATAAGTCAGAGAAAGATAAATACTTAATAACTGTAAATGGAGTATAACCTTTAAAAATTGTATAATAAAAAAATAATTTTTTTAATGGAAAAAGCACCTGAGCACTTAAATACACCCATCTCATGTTGAAGTTCTTTTGCCTAAATGGAACAAAATTCTAATTGGTTCCACAATTTTCTTGCTTTACTCACATTGTATCTCTCAATCAACTTACACACTAAAAGCCCCAAAGCTAAGGGAAACTAGAGTCAAAGAACTGCAATCTTCAGTTGAGAAAGAAATACAAAGAAAGAAACACATATTTGAAATGACTGTGTGATTTTGAGGATTTCAGTATTTATGTGAAAAATTTAACAATTTTTGCAAAGTACTTGGAAATTGATATTGGCTTATTAAACCTCCTTAAGGTAGAATTTTAAAGCTTTTCACGCATTGGAACTCTACCTGGTTTTGGACCAACCCCAGAACCAAGCAGAGCCACCTCTTACACACTTACACACACACACACACACACACACACAACTGCAATAAACCTGGAGAACTTGCATGAGGGAACTCACCTTAACAGGAGAAATTGTATAGTTTTTTAAATTGTATAAAATAAAATCGTTTGCTCTGCTATAAACCACCATTAAAAATCACAGTGTTTTAATTTGGTACTCAAATACCATTTTTGGATTAAAAATTGTCACTTAAGTAATAAATGATTCCAACAACAAAAGAAACACAAATACTGGAATCAACACAGATAAGCAGCCTTCTAGCTGCAGTTCAGAAGAAAAACCCACTTTCAGAAAGATGACCAAATTCCCAGACTTGGGGTCTAAGATATAACCCCTAGAGTGGGTTAGTCGCTGGAGAAGGAGGGTAGGGACAGCTGAGGAGCCACATGAATGAATTCTGGGAGCTCCACATGCCCTGCCGCGTCCTGTAAGCATGGAAGTGCTGCCTCAACTAGGTTCTAGTCTCACAAGTCAGGAAACTCTCAGCCTGATTCAGTTTAAGGTTCTGACCCAAATTCATAAACCCTTTGTCCACAAGACAGAGGATGTGATCGTAACAGACTCTCTCAACGTGCACAAATTACACTGAGTGCACCTACACTGTGGATGTACAACTCAAACATGACGTCTAGAAATGTCTAGGCCTATGGAACCACAACTACAACCTCAGAAAGGGAATCAATCCCACCTCCTTGCAGGTGCACCCCCAGCTTTCCAGGGCTCTGTAGCTTCTCTCAGCATAAGTCTCCTTCTGTGATGGGCGTAAGCAGGTAGGACACCTGCAGGGGAGGCTCCCCAGGAAGAACAACTGGGCCTGCAAGTCCCTCTCTTTACAGGCTCAAGGAAGCGTGGATCACTGACTATAGGCCTCTGCTCTGCACTGGAGTTGCTTTGGAACACGGTTGATGATTTCACTGACACAAACCTGGTGTTTGAACAATCCAGCAAAATAATTTAAACCCATCGTTTATGCGGAAAGGAGATAAGAAAATTGTAAGCCACTGTTACTAGTTCAACCAGAAAACACAAAATATCTACTCGTTTCAGAAGAAAAGATGTCAGTTAATGATTATTTCCAAAGCAAGAAACTGGTTTGAAAATAATTAATCGCACTTGAACACTTGGTCTGCAAGTCTCAGCAGACACCACACAATCTGAGAATTTCATTTGAAATCACCCAAAAGTAAAGAACAGTCCTCAGAAACTTACTACACACGCTTGGGGGAAGAAAAAAAGCAAAACAAGAATTTGTAAATGGAATGTAATCCTGGAATATTTTATTTTTTCTGAAATTCACCACTTTTGCCTCTTTGGAAATATTTTATACTACTGTCTTTGAAGCTGTATTGATTAAATACATTTTATCTGATTGAAAAATGATGTTTAAATACATGAATAAATCTTTTAAAGGTGACAATCCCAGGGAGGGCCAACGCTGACAGCACATATCACCCAGGAAAGTTTTAAAGAGGAACCTCCACCCATAGGATGTCTGTGCCCAGGAATGAGTCTGGGAGGAGAGGCACAAGGATTTTGAACAACCTAATTCCAGGAGGTTATTCTTTGCTTTCTTCTCAAGGAAAACACCCACAGACAAAAGTAAGTAAACTGAAAAAAAAGGGCCATCCAGGGCTCTGGGGGAAAAAGATAAACAGTTAAAATACTGGTCTGTTTGAAATGTATCACGGAGGACAAATAGTTGATAATGATGCTGTGAATCAGAGAAGGAAAGATGGCTTTGGGAATGTGGGGTGGATTGTGAAAATTTAGGGATTTATTACCAGCCCTAGAAAGAGCTAGGCTGAGGGGACAGGGTCGTGGACTTGAGACTCTGCTACCCAAATCATTGGAAAACTCAAAGAGAAAACGGGTGCCCCCTGGGAGAAAGTAAGGACTGGGGACCCCCCCAGACCACAGCTCCTCTCACGCACGAACCACGGAGACCGAGTCACGATGGTCCCCTGATGACCCTCCCGGTCGTCACCACACAATCTGGGGCGGACGTGGGGCTAGGGGGCCGGGGCCAAAGCCGCGGCTTGCAGTGACGGGACAGGACACCAGGGTCCCGGCTGCCGGCCCCGCCCCCACGCTGCCGGACAGAGGGGACCGAGGTCCAAGCGGCGCCACTCGCGTCCTCAAGACTCCGGAGTTGACAGCGGGGAGGCCCGGTACCATCACAGCTGGTTCGGGTCAATTCCAACCAACGCCTCCTGCCCTCCCGCTCCAACTCCGCACCCTGGTAACCCACACTCACCATTTCTAGGTTTCCTGGGTCTCTCTGAATCCTTCCTACGCCTCCCACGACCACCGCAGGTCACAGCGCGACAGACTCTGAGGCACTGCCACCACCGTCATTGAAGGATAGGAAACCGGATCGCTAGCCCGGCCTGAGAGAGTGAAAACGCCCGAGCTAGAGCAGTGCGTCGCCCCACCCACCTGCCCAAGCGGTGCCCCTGATTGGACAGTTTGTAAGGCCGCATCCCCCAGTGCTTGAGTGACAGCCGGGCGGGAGGACGTGTGACTCTTGGAAAATAGCTTCCGCCCCGCCCCTGCCCCGACCCGTGCTGAGGGCCGCGGGTGGGACGGAAACCTGACCCAGCCTGATTCCTTTGCGTTGAAACAGAACTTTTTCGCCCAGCTCTATATGAACACATGAGCGCAGGGAATTTCTGACTGAGTTTTCCAATGGAGCAACTAAGCATAGAGCATGAGGGTAGCCCAGGCAGGTGTATGATCAGGCCACCCAAGATGGCTGTTCTCTTGCTCTCTGTACATCCCCTGCTCTACCAGGCCCTGCTTCACCTACACCCTATTCACATGACTGACACTCCCTCTTAATCTTAGAGCCTAATCAGTAAATGCTTAGGTACTTGCCCCCGGGTACTGATTGTTCTTCAGATCAGACTATCTCCACTTTCATAGCTTATCAAAGGGGTGGTGAGGTCTCCTGGTAACTGATGAGCCAATTTGAGGTCAGTTTCCTCCATTACTGGTAACTCCCACCCAACGAAGACTGCTCCTTGTTCTGCCTGACATCTGCTGTCTACAGTGGGGTGTAGCTCCAGAAGACTTCTGCTTCGGACATATAAGATCCCCTATCCGTTAAACGATTGATTTCTCTACGGCTGATTCCGGGCTCTTTCTTAGGTCTTGAGACTGGTCAGTTAATGGGTTTACAAACCTGCAGGGTGCAACCCAACACCTGGCCACACTAGAAAAGAGGGTCTTGTGTTCTCTAGGGGCCAAGGGTGTCGACTAAAAAATTATTCACCACCTAAAAGTTGAGAGTTATGTTTTATTCGGCAGTCATATTGAGGACTTCAAAGCCTGGGAGGCAGCATCTTAAGCAACCCTGAGAAGATGGCTCTGAGGAGATGAGGGGGTAGCTAGGATATATAGGAGTTTTGCAACAAAGGGCAGGTAGTAGGAACAAAAGATTACTGTTAATAAAAGAAAACTAGATATCTCAAGTTAAGGAATTTAGCACTTTTCTGTATATGGGAAGATGCAAGAGTCTGGACTCACTGAAATCATTTCTTTGATGTGTACCTCAGCTACAGTAGCCTATGTTTTCACATCCTGAGTTTCTTCAGGGCTCACCACTGTTGGGAGTGGCTGCAGTCTGATGGCTGCTAGGTGGCAGGTATTCTTTGTTTCCTTCCTGAGTTCCCTCAGGGCTCCCCGGCTCACTGCAGCTGCTGATCAATATAACATCCTTTGTTTACTGACATGGCAGGCAGGCAGTATTTTATTTCTCAAGGGTTTGGTGTAAGGCTGGGAGGCCACTCAAGGAACTGTGACCCTTTTTCAGAAACACAGAAACTGAAATGTGACCTCACCATCTGTAATAAAGAATCTGGCTTCATCTTAATTTTCAGTTTTAAGTTATTTCTTATTTTTTTAAAATTTGGCTGCGCTGCGCAGCTTGCAGGATCTTAGTTCCCTGACCAGGGATTGAACCTGCACCCTCGGCAGTGAAAGTACGGAGTCCTAACCACTGGACCGCCAGGGAATTCCATCCATTTTAATCCTTGATCCTTGACAGCGCTGAGCCTTCTTCCATCCATCCGTGGTCCAACCCCACTCATTTGGTACTTAAGAGACGGAATCCCAAGCACTTGGCTCTGGTGGGAAGTTTGAACCCTACAGCCCTAGTTGGGCTCAAGGACTCTTTTCAGTCTAAGCACAGGGTGTGAGATGTATTCATTAAATTCTCAGGTAAGGAAATTTATTTTAGATTAGTTTTTGCCTTTGTCCCTAGAGAACGTGAAATGTAAGCGACTATAATATCCCTAAGAGAACTGATTCCTATTTCACTAATATAAGAAAACAATAAATCGTTATGTAAATTTGAGATGCACCTGGAACCTCTTCCCCCGCCCCCAGATTTGTTGAGGTATAATTAATTAATAAAATTGTCTATATTTAAAGATTACAATGTGATGATTTTCTGATCTACATATACTATATTGTACATTTGTTAAGACAGTGGATTATGAATTCTCACCACACATACACACAAACAATGTGAGGTGATGGATGTGTTAACCTGGAAACTCCAAGATGCTGAAGAGACTGGATTGCAAAACTCTTGTATTGCAAAGTGCTTAATGCATTTATTTACTTATTTCAACAGCTTTATTATGATATAATGTACATACTATACACTTTACCACTTTAAAGTGTATAATTCAGTGGTTTTTGGTATATTTACAGATAAATGCAATCATCACCACAATTTTTGAACATTTTGGTCACATCAAAAAGAAAACTGTCTCCCCCAATCATCCCATCTTCCTCCTCCAAACCTCAGCCTTAGGCAACGTCTAATTTACGTGTTCTGTCTCTATAAATTTCCCTTTTCAGGGTTTTCATATGAAAAGAATCCTAGTATCTATGGTTTTTGTGACTGACTTCATTGATGTAGCATATTTTTTAAAAAGGGACAACCATGTTGTAGCAGGTATCAATTGTTCATTTTTATGGCTGAAATATATTCCATTGGATGGATAAAACATGTTTTGTTTATATATTCATCTGTTCATGGATATTTGGTATGTTTTCACCTTCTGGCTACTATGAATAACATTGCTATAAATTTCATGTACAAGTTTTTGTTCCAACATGTATTTTTCTTGGGCATATACCTAGGAGAGGAACTAATGGATCATATGATCCATTAAACGCTAGGTTTAATTTTTGAGGAACTCCAAGACTGCTTTACAGGGTGGCTACACCAGTTTATATTCACACCATCAGTTTATGAGGGTCAAATTTCCCCCCATACCCCTGACATTTGTTATCTCACTTTTTGATTCCAGCCATCCTAGTGGTTTTTTGTTTGTTTGTTTTGTTTTTTAATAAATTTATTTATTTATTTATTTTTGGCTGTGTTGGGTCTTCATTGGTGCACCTACACCAGTTTATATTCACACCATCAGTTTATGAGGGTCAAATTTCCCCCCATACCCCTGACATTTGTTATCTCACTTTTTGATTCCAGCCATCCTAGTGGTTTTTTGTTTGTTTGTTTTGTTTTTTAATAAATTTATTTATTTATTTATTTTTGGCTGTGTTGGGTCTTCATTGCTGCACGCAGGCTTTCTCTAGTTGCGGCGAGCGGGGGCTACTCTTTGTTGCGGTGCGCGGGCTTCTCATTGCGGTGGCTTCTATTGTTGTTTAGCACGGGCTCTAGGTGCACAGGCTTCAGTAGTTGTGGAGCGCGGGCTTAGTTGCTCCGCGGCATGTGGGATCTTCCTGGACCAGGGCTCGAGCCTGTGTCTCTTGCATTGGCAGGTGTATTCTCAACCACTGTGCCAACAGGGAAGCCCCCTAGTGGTTTTGAAGTGGTATCTCCCTGGGGTTTTGATTTTCATTTCCTTGATAACTAATGATGTCCAGCACCTTTTCATATACTCTAGGCCATCTTTGTATATCTTCCTTGGAAAAATGTGTATTCAATTCTTTGCCACCTTTAAATTGACTCATTTGACTTCTTATAATTAAGTTATAAGAGGTATTTAGATATTTTCGAGACAAGTTTCTTATCAGATATACGACTTGCAAAATTTTCCTCCATTCTGTGGGTTGTGTTTCCATTCCCCTGGTTTAAAATTTTTACTTTTAATTCTGGTAATGTACACATGCCATAAGTTTACATTTTCAACATTTTCAAACTGTATAGTTCAGTAGTGGGAAGTAAATTGACATTGTGAAACTAATCAACTATTTTCATCTTGCAAAACTGAAACTCTTTTCCCATTAGAAAAAAATCCTCTTCATTATCCCGTTACCCCAGCCCCTGGTAACAACCACTCTACTTTTCATTTCTATAAATCTGACGACTCTAGGTCCTCATACAAATGGAATCATACAGGGTTTAACCTTTTTTGACAGGCTGATTTCACTTAGCATAATGTTCGTAAGGTTCATCCATGTTGTAGCACGTCTGAATTTGCTTTATTTTTAAAGCCGAGTAATACTCCATTGAATGTTAAGTGCCAAGTGTTTTTTTTTTTTTAATTTTTAAAAACTTTTACTTTCTTTAGGCTGTGTTGGGTCTTCGTTGCTGTACGCGGGCTTCTCACTGCGGTGGCATCACTTGTTGCAGAGCATGGGCTCTAGGCGTGCGGGTTGCAGTAGCTGTGGCACTTGGGCTCAGTAGTTGTGGTTCGTCGGCTCCAGAGCGCAGGCTCAGTAGTTGTGGCGCACGGGCTTAGTTGCTCCATGGCATGTGGGATCTTCCCCGACCAGGGCTCGAACCCGTGTCCTCTGCATTTGGCAAGCGGATGCTTAACCACTGTGCCACCAGGGAAGCCCCAGTGCCAAGTTTTTTTGATCCATTCATCTGTTGATGGACATTTGGGTTACTTCCACCTTTTGGCTATTGTGAATAATGCTAATAGACCCACGAATGGACATATATCTGTTTGAGTTCCTGCTTTTAATTCTTTTGAGTACTTACCCAGAAGTAGAGTTGCTAGATCAAACAGTAACTCAGTTCCAAATTTTTGATGAACTGCCATGCTGTTTTTCATCCTGGCGACACAATTTAATAGCCTCATCAATAGCACACAAGGATTCCTAAGGGTGTTTTCACTTTCTGGATGGTGTCCTTTTTTTTTTTTGGCCGAGCGGCATGCGGATCTTAGTTCCACAACCAGGGATCAAACCTGTGCTCCCTGCAGTGGAAGATCGGAGTCCTAACCACTGGATGACCAGGGAATTCCTCAATGGTGTCCTTTGAAGCACAAAAGTCATTAATTTGATGAAGTCCAATTTACCTATTTTTCCTATTTCCTACCTATTATTTCCTATTTCCTACCTATTATTGCTCTTGGTGTCATATCTAACAGTATTTTGCCAAATCCAAGGTCAGAAAGTTTTCCCTATGTTTTATCTAAGTATTTTATTTATTTTTTTTTAACATCTTTATTGGTATTATATTGTTTTATGTTTAGGTCTTTGACCTTTTTTGGTAAATTATTGATTATGGTATGATGTAATGGTACAACCTCTTTCTTTGCATATGGCTATCTAGTTGGTCCAGCACCAATTTATGAAAAGAATATTCTTTCCCCCTTTTTGGTACCTTTGTCAAAGATCAGTTGACCACAGATATAGGGGCTTATTTCTCAGTTCTCAATCTGTTCCATAAATCTGTATGCTCTAGCCTTGTGTCAGTTTCACACTATCTTGATTACTTTTGCTTAGTATAATGCTTTTGTAACAGGGAAGAGCCAAATCTGACTACACCTTGGATCTATTTCTTTTACTTTAACCTTTGTTTTCCGCTGCTTTTGTTAACTAAAAGGATACTGTCTATACATAATGGCCTGCCTTGGGGAACCCTGCCCCTCCGCCTGAATGTTGAACCAAAGTGCCTTTGTTCAGGGAAACATCCGGAACCTGTCCACCTGTGGATGGCTACAAAAAAGAAGAAATTAACACATCCCCTCCCTGAGGCTGGCCATTCCAGGGGATATTTGCAAAACTTATGGCCTTTTTACTTTACTTCCTCATCTCCTCCCCCTCTCTGTGTTATGAAAGAAACTGGCATCCAAACCCCAATAAAATGGTTATATTGAGACTTTGGTCTGCCATCTTCTCCGTCGGTCGGCTTTCCAAATAGACTCATGTTCCTTGTCTGAACACCTCGTCTCCGATTCATTGGCTGTCGTGCGGCTCGGTAACACTTTGATGTCAGGAAATGCTAATACTACTACTTCGTTTTTCTTTCTCTTTTTTTTTGGCGCACTGAGCAGCTTGTGGGATCTTATTTCCCTGACGAGGGATTGAACCCAGGCCCTTGGCAATGGAATCTCGGAGTCCTAACCATCGGACCACCAGGGAGTTTCCTGTTTATCTTTCTCAAGATTGGTTTGGCTATTCTAGTTCCCTTGAAATTCCACATAAATTTATGAAACAGCTTGCCAATATCTATAAAGATTACAGCTGGGATTATGATAGGTATTGTGTTGAATCTCTAGATCATTTTGTGGAGTAGCAGCAACTCAACAATGTGAAGTCTTCTGAACCATGAAATTGGGAGTTTTCCCATTTATTTATACATTTCTTAATTTCTTTTACCATGTTTTGTAGTTTTCAGAGGATTTGTTTTGTACTTTGAGTTTAGTTTGTTCTTCTTTTTCTAGTTCTCTGAGGTGTTAGGTTGTTAATTTGATACCTTTCTTTCTTAATATAGATGTTTATCACTATAAATTTCCCTTTTACTACTACTTATACTGCATAGGAGTGTCCTGTTTGGGTATCCCTAGAAAGCCTATCTTAAGTAGCCTGTGTCTAGCAACTCTCTGTTTCAATTCACTCTTTTTATACTGGAGCCCTGTTGATATGGTGGGAAGGTATTTGGGTGGGAAAATGTTCTTTTATGTTATGATTAAACTTGTAATGTTTTGGTGGGACAAAATCCCTTGACTATAAACTTCAGAAGAGTTTCTTAGCAAAAGATTTATTCCTCATCTTTTGTAGAGAGGAAATTTGAAGGGTCTGGGAGTTGTCCTCTTTCCCCAATAAGAGAAGGTTTTAGCAAATAAGTTTTCTTTAAGGAATGGTCTAAGTTACAGAGAACAGAATGCTTTGTGTGTTTATCATTTTCTGCATGAAGAATGAGGTCATTTTTTCCAGTCTTCAAGGTGAGAACCTGCTTCGGATCCTGCAGGAAAAATGGATGAGTTTGTGGGGTTCCTTAAGACTGAACTCACTAAAGCTTTTAACTCTCAAGCGAGTCCAATCTGGGTCTCCAGTAAATTCATTGTTAACAGTTTCTGTGCTCCTAGAGTTTGTGGACTCCAGTTGTTTCTCCTCCAGGTAAGTGGTTATTCTCTTTATTCACCTGTCTCTCATTTTTGGGAGCATTGTTATGCCATGTAATTTCAAATCTCTCTTAAATCTAAGAACAGGTATTGCTTTTCAGGTTCATCAGGTATTTTCTTTTTTTTCTTTTTTTTTTTTTGCGGTACGCGGGCCTCTCACTGTTGTGGCCTCTCCCGTTGCGGAGCACAGGCTCCGGACGCGCAGCCTCAGCGGCCGTGGCTCACGGGCCCAGCCGCTCCGCGGCATGTGGGATCTTCCCGGACCGGGGAACGAACCCGTGTCCCCTGCATTGGCAGGCGGACTCTCAACCACTGCACCACCAGGGAAGCCCAATCAGGTATTTTCTTGTTGTGAAGACAAGAATGATCACTCTGAGTTTTTATATATTGGAACAGAAACCATCCATTCACTTGTGTTGCTCACTTGTGAGACTACAGCATTTTTACTTATTCATTCTACTGCTAGAGCCCATGTAGGAAGTTTCAAAGGTTTTCTTTTGTGACCGATGCATCTAAAAACATTATCATATGTGGATATCTGTATTTGGATTTCTTTTCCTTGTCCTATAAAAATCCTCTACCCTGAATGTGTGTTTATAACCCCAAAGACATGTTCCATTGTAACCACTTTCTGTTTTTATCACTGCTCTTCGGAGGCAGGATCAACCCCCTACCTAAAATGAATCAGATGTTAAGACTGCTGTCGCCACATGCATCAAGCAAATTTTTTAAAAATTATTACACAAAGGTACTTTCTAAGGAATGTAGGGTAAGTGGTTTGAGGTGGCTTGAGCTAAGGAGAATGGGTTGGCCCTTTAATGTGTACAGGGGTAGAGGCTGTAGGTTTTCAAGTTTGGACCATACTACCTGCTGACACAAAAAAGACAGGGGCATATGTCAACCTTCCTAACTTGTTTACCCATTGTGGGCCAGGCAACGTAAGCAGTTGTCTCAAGCAGATTGAGTCAGATATGAAAAATGAAGTCAGTGTCTTTCCTATGTTTACTCCTTAGGTTTACTGACTGAATGATGACACATCTCTGTAAAAAATTAACAAATAGAAACCACAATTAAAATAGAGTTGAGAGACCAGAAGGGGGAGTTCTCACACTCTAGGACATAGCCAAGCCCAAGAGGAAAAAAAAAGACTCCTCTTGGTTCCTGGCAAGGACTCATTCAATGAAAAGCCATGGACTCTTTGTTTCCTACAGCCCTCCCATCTTCCTTTCCCTCTCTCTGAAAGTGTTCTTTCCTTGCTGTGTGGGGACTTGCCTATGGCTTGCCATAGTTCCAGACCCTGAATTGTGGTTCTCTGCTGATCCCAAATAGATCCATCTTTGCTGGAGAAATATGTAGCACAAGCAACATAATTCAGGTGACAATGCCTGAAGAAAATATTTGAATTCAGTCATCCCAGGGTGTTGGAGAGAGCCAGGAAAGTGTCAGTATACTTCCAGAATTCTGTTCAAATATTTTAGTAATGTAATTACTTATTTTATTTTTTGCCCTTTAAAAAATTTTTGTAATTTTACATTAGAGTACAGTTGATTTACAATGTTGTGTTAGTTTCAGGTGTCAGCAAAGTGATTCATTTATTCATATACATATATCCATTATTTTTCAGATTATTTTCCCATATAAGCTATTACAGAATATTGAGTAGAGTTCCCTGTGCTATACAGTAGGTCCTTGTTGATTATTTTGTATATAGTAGTGTGTATTTGTTAATCCCAAACCCCTAATTTATCCCTTCCCCTCCCCCATTTCCACTTCAGTAACCATAAATTTGTTTTCAAAGTCTGTGAGTCTGTTTCTGTTTTGCAAATAAGTTCATTTGTATCACTTTTTAAAGATTTCACATATAAACGATATATGATGTTTGTTTTTGTCTGGTTTACTTCACTTAGTATGATAATCTCTAGGTCAATCCATGTTGCTTCAAATAGCATTATTTCATTCTTTTTAATGGCTGATTAATATTCCGTTGTATATATATATATATACCACATCTTCTTCTTCCATTCCTCTGTCAATGGACATCTAGGTTGCTTCTGTGTCTTGGCTATTGTAGATAGTGCTGCAATGAACACTGGGGTGCACGTATCACTTTGAAGTACGGTTTTCTCCGGATATATGCACAGGAGTGGGATTACTGGATCATATGGTACTTCTATTTTCAGTTTTTTAGGGAACGTCCATACTGTTCTCCATAGTGGTGGCTGTACTAATTTACACTCCCACCAGCAGTGTAGGGCGGTTCCCTTTTCTCCACACCCTCTCCAGCACTTACTGTTTGTAGACTTTTTGATGATGGCCATTCTGACCGGTGTGAGGTGATACCTCACTGCAGTTTTGATTTGCATTTCTCTAATAATTAGTGATGTTGAGGATCTCTTCATGTGCTTCTTGGCCCTCTGTATGTCTTCTTTGGAGAAATGTCTATTTAGGTCTTCTCATTTTGGGATTGGGTTGTTTGTTTTTTTGATATTGAGCTGCATGAGCTGTTTGTGTATTTTGGAGATTAACCTCTTGTCAGTTGCTTCGTTTTGCAATTACTTATCTTAATTTGTTGTCTCATTTGTCGTGTTCCTGGGGCGCCTTGCTAGTGGAGCCTACCCACATGCAGCCAGCAACGCTTTTAGGGGAACAGAACTCTCTCTGATGGCTAATAGTCAAAAGCCAAGTGGTCATCAGCTACCATGACTGCCAAGGAGTTTTCCTTCAAGGAAAACATCTGAAGTATTAGCTGTCTGCCACCTATAATTAGAGTGTTTTGGACATTTCACGATTGGCATTAATGGTGTGTTTGTTGAATGACATCATGTGTGACCAGGTCAGTGCCAGTGACTTTCACTACAATGAGCACCTGAGTGCAAATGGTAGGAAAACAGCACATTTGTGTTGGATGAGCTGGAAGGATTTTGAAGGAGGGTGCCCAAAATGAAATACCGACATGCAGGGTACACAGATTACAGGTGATGTTAGGAGGAAAACCAGGGAGTGGGATAAAACAGTGGTGGCCAGGGTGTACCATGACAATCAGCTGAAGACCTGCATGAGTGACCAGTCTGACAGAAATGTCTGGTATAGAAAGGCCTCTACTTACAAGGTGCCAGTAAGCCTGATGATCAGACCAAGTTATTGGCCCCAAAGACTGGGGGAGTGAATCTAAGTAATGCCTCAAGCAGCAGGAATACCTAACTCTAAGAGAGCAAGGTTTAAGTGGGCATTAAGATAACCTATGAGGATTGTATACTAGGGTTGTAAGAGAGGTACAAGGTCTACCGAATGCCTTTTTCAAGAACCCAGTGTTTTGTTTTTCATAATTCAGTTGATAATATCAGTAATATATAGAGTGTCTTGGTGAGTCATTTCATTTCGGTTTCAGTAGGTTCACGTATGATAGAATGAGTAATTATATAAGTATCTACCATAGTCAGAGCATAGCAAGTAGTCAGTAGAGGGGGTGAGGGGCCCTAGAAAGTCTGACTTTCTGACTTCCCTGGTGGTGCAGTGGTTAAGAATCCGCCTGCCAATGCAGGGGACATGTTTTCGAGCCCTGGTCCAGGAAGATCCCACAAGCTGCGGAGCAACTAAGCCCGTGTGCCACAACTACCGAGCCTGCCCTCTGGAGCCTGTGAGCCACAACTACTGAGCCCACGCGCCACAAATACTGAAGCCCGCATGCTCTAGGGCCCATGCTCCGCAGCAAGAGAAGTCACCGTAATGAGAAGCCTGCGCACCGCAACTAATGCACCGCAACGAAGAGTAGCCCCAGCTCGCCGCAACTAGAGAAAGCCCACGTGCAGCAATGAAGACCCAACGCAGCCAAAAGTAAATAAATAAAATTTATAAAAACAAAACAAAACAAAAAAACAATGGATCTCCATTTCCTTAAAAAAAAAAAAAGAAAAAAGAAAGTCTGTTTGCCATCAGCTGTAGGGACCCTTTCCTTGGTCAGGAAAGTATGTCCCTTGATTATATTATCAGTGTTGTGTTTGTTCACATCAAGTGCATCATTGGTCGGTCACTAAGTTAGCCATGGCAGAAGAGGGAAGTCCTTTGAATTTTGCTTAAACTTTAGAAGTCTCTACATGGTTATGGATTACAGGGGCTCACAGGGCCAAGGTTAATACCATCAGATCTCAGATGCAATGATATGAGCCTCTGCAGACTGAGGTTTAATATGTGCAGCATAAGCAGTGGCATTGATTTGTACTTGGGTATTGTGAGGCAAATTATTCTCAGAGTTCTTAATGCCAAAGGGGGGCGACCTTGTTTTTATTGGTGAGACCAGACAGGTAGATCATGGGCAATGGCCAAATGATCGGTAACACCGTGCAGGTGAGTTAGATTGATTCTTGGGCAGCGACTTATCTATTGCTAGCATGGTTGCCTGGATTTTGACCAGTCTAATGCCTGGGTCCAGTCTTAATCATGGATGGCCCGTTTGATCTAGGGACAGAATGCAGCATCTCTGCAATGGAACCCATCAGAATTGGTTATGGCACATTGTCCATAAAAAATGTCAACTTCCTGGTCATTCATCTGCTCCCAAGTGACTCCCAAAGTGGATAATGTGCCTAGAAAGTTGGCCTCTTCCAGAATGGATTGCATCAGACAATACGGTAACACACTTTCTTGTCTAGGTGGGATATGCCAGAGGTGCCATTTTTGACTCTATTCTGTAAGCACCAATGTATATTTAATGAGGAGACCTTTGGTTGGAAAGCCTGAAGGGTCCTGAATTCATGACCAGCCCCAAGACCACTGCAGCCCCGCAGCCTTCTGTGGCAGGACCCAGCCCACTCACTAGCAGGCTGGCACCAGCCCCAGGACTTCCTGGGCCCCGGCCCTGCCCACCAGAAGGCCAACACCAGCTTTGAGCCACTTTGGGCCCCTCAGCCAGCTGCCACGGGATCCAGTTCCACCCACCAGCAGGCTGACACAAGCTTTGGAACACCCTGAGCCCTGAAGCCAGCTGTGTGAGGAACCAGCACTGCCCATCAGCAGGCTAACACCAACTCTAGGACCCTCAGAGCTCTGCAGGCAGAATTCCCAGGATAGGGCTCCACCCACCAGTGAGCCAGCACTAGCCCCAGAAACCCTTGGGCCTTGGCCCTACCCACCAATAGGCTGACACCAGCTCTGGGACCCCTGGACCCTTCAGCCAGAGAGTCCAGGATGAGCTCTGCCTGCCAGTGGTCCAGCACCAGCCCTAGGACCTGATTTCACCCCCCAGTGGATGGGCACCAGCCCCAGGATCTCCTGGGCACTAACCCCGCCCACCAGCGGGTAGACACTAGCACAGAACTACCATAGCCCTACAACATGCTGTAGCAGGGCCCAGCCCACCCACCAGCAGGCCAGCACCAGCTCTGAGACACCTCAGGTCCCTCAGCCACCCGCCCAGGGATCTGGTCCCACCACAAGCTGGCTGACACAAGCTTTGGGAAACCCCAGACACTGCAGCCAGCTGTGCCACCAACTGGTCCTGCCTACCAGTGGGCCAACACCAGCTCTAGGATCCCCAGGGCCCTGCAACCAGAGCTCCTGGGACCTGGCTCTACCCACCAGTGAGTCAGCACTAGCCACAGGACACCCGTAACTATATCTACTTGCTTTAGACTGTCATATAAAGTCAAACATATTCTAAAAGATCTATTAATACATTTTTTACTGCCCTCCTCCATATGTTGTGATCTTGATGTCCTATTTTACGTCTTCATGTTTACCCTTCTGCTGGTAATTGTAGTTATAATTGCTTTTACAAAAGTTTTTTGATTGTTTTTTAATCTACGTACTGGCTTATAAATGATCTTCAGTCCCTTTGTATATTTGCCTTTCTTACTGTGATTTTCCCTCTCCTATAGATTCATGCTACTTTTCTATTTAGAAAAGACCTTTCAATATTTCTTTTAGGTTAGGTTTAGTGTTGCTGTATTCTTTTAGTTTTTGCTTGTCTAAGAAATTCTTTATTTCTCCCTCTATTCTAAATGGTAATCTTGCTGGGTAGAGTATCCTACGTTACAGGTTTTTCCTTTTCAGGATTTTGAATATATCATGCCACTCCTTCCTGGACTGCAAAGTGTCTGCAGAGAAATCAACTGATAGCCTTATGCAGGGTCCCTTGTAACTGACTCTTTGTTTTTCTCTTGCTGACTTTAGAATCCTCTGTCTTTTAACTTTTGCCATTTTAATTATGATATGTCTTGGTATGGGTCTGTTTGGGTTCATCTTGTTTAGGACCCTCTGTGCTTCCTATACCTGGACATCTATTTCCTTCTTTAGGTTTGGGAAGTTTGAAGCCATAATTTCTTCAAATACATTTTTCAATTCCCTTTTCTCTCTTTCTTCTGGAACCCCTATTATGCACAGGTTGGCATGCTTTATATTATCCCATAGATCTCATATGTTGCTTTCATTTTTTAAAATTTGTCTTTTTGTCTGCTGTTATGATTGGGTGATTTCCATTATTCCATCTTCCAGATCACTTATTAGTTCTACTGTGTTATTTAGTCTGCTATTCATTGCTTCTAGATTAGTTTTTATCTCAGCAATGGAGTTGTCTAATTTTGACTGTTTCCTCTTTACAGTTTCTAGTTCCTTACTACAGTTATCTGCATTTCTATAAATAATCTTTCTTAATTCCTTTAGCATTTTTATTACCTCCTTTTTGAACTTGGGGTCTAGTAGACTAGTGAGATCTGTTTCATTATTTGTTCTTTTAGGGGATTTCTCTTGTTCTTTTTTAAAAAATAAATTTATTTTATTTATTTATTTTTGGCTGTGTTGGGTGTTTGTTTCTGCGCGTGGGCTTTCTCTAGTTGTGGCGAGCAGGGGCTACTCTTCATTGCGGTGCGTGGGCTTCTCACTGTGGTGGCTTCTCTTGTTGCGGAGCACGGGCTTTAGTCACGCGGGCTTCAGTAGTTGTGGCTCGCAGGCTCCAGAGCGCAGGCTTAGTAGTTGTGCGGCACCGGCTTATTTGCTCCGCGGCATGTGGGATCTTCCTGGACCAGGGCTCGAACCCGTGTCCCCTGCATTGGCAGGCGGATTCTCAAACGCTGTGCCAGCAGGGAAGCCCTCTCTTGTTCTTTTAATTGGGAGTAGTTCCTCTGCTTTTTCATTTTACTTACCTTTCTCTGCTTCTATGAATTTAGGAGAAACAGTTACCTACTGTGGTCTCAAAGGACTGTTTTTATGTGGGAGAGTCCCCGTGTAGATTGTGTGAGTCCAATATTTTTGGTTTGAGGGCTGTTTTTGGTACGGATGCCAGCCACGTCTTTCCTCAGAATGTGCTGGCCGTTATCCCCTTGTTAGGGGATGTGACAGGTGTTGTGGCGACCAGCACCTGCACTGGATGTTGGGTTGGGCCTCCTCTTTGCTAAGTGCTGTCAAAGCCCTGTTGGGGGTGGGGTCTGCTTAGCAGTTGTTGGAGTAGAAGCCCTAAGGGTTGGGTTCAATAAGTCTCTGTTGCCCTTAAATGTGTGCTCTGTTCCCGAGGAGGTGAGCACTAAAGCAAGTGAGGCCTGTGTGGTCACAGTGAACCTATGCAGCACCCATGAACACCTCTGCAGTTCTGCCCAGAAGCAGCCCAACGTCACATCCCTTTCTCCATTGTCTGTCCCGGACCTAGAGCTAGGCTGGCGCTGGGGACCAGGGTGTTGTGGCTTCAGGAAGTGGTTGTGCTGCCACCTGGGACCTGGGCTGCTTCTGTGGTAGGGCTCTCCCAGGACCTGTCTGCCCCAGATGCGGCTCCAAGCTGTGGTGTAAGGTGGGTGGAACCAGAGCGCTCCCTCCTGGAGACATGTGATTCTGTGACACTGCCACCCACCGCCTGGTGTGCAGCCAACAAAGTCCTCTACTGCTGGACTCACCCCTGCCTTTTTTTTGGCTGTCCCTCTCGGCTTGTGGGATCTTAGTTCCCCGACCAGGGATCAAACCCGGGGCCCCCAGTCTTACCTACTGGACCGCCAGAACATTCCCAGACCCACCACTGCCTTGGACAGCTGAAAATGGGCTCCTATGCCAGCCCCGCCCCTGCCACGTGCATGCTGACAACGGGGTCCAGCCCACACCCCTGGCCCTCCAGGCTGTTCCCCGAGGAGCTAGGCGGAGTCCTCTCCCAGGGCCCATCCCCCAGCCATCGTGCTTACTAGCAGACCGACCTGCGTGGATTTTGGGCTGGGAAGTGCAGTCCTCAGCGCCAACCTCTCCACTCTGATTGCTGGCAAGCCAGCATGCACACACCTTGTGAGCAGAGTCCAGGCTCCTCCAGCCCCTCTCTCTGCCGGTGGACCTCCCAGCAGGCAATGGGGTTTCACATGGTGAGGCCCTGCCTGTGCGGACCCTCCCTCCTTCACAGATTCCCTCCTAGGGGAGCCAGTCCTATCCTGATGCCTATTTTTTTCCCCTTCCTACCCAGTTATGTGGGGACTTTTTTTTTTTTGTACATGCCACGTGGCATGCAGGATCTTAGTTCCCCGATGAGGGATAGAACCTGAGCCCCCCTGCAATGGAAGCCAGGAGTCTTAACCACTGGAACGCCAGGAAAGTCCCTATGTGGGGATCTTTTTACAGGTTTAGTTGTATGAGATCTTCTGGGGAATTCCTTGGCGGTGCAGTGGTTGGGACTCGGCGCTATCACTGCAGGAGCCGGGTTCGATCCCTGGTCAGGGAACTAAGATCCTGCAAGCCACATGGTGTGGGGGAAAAAAAAAAAAAAAAAAAAAGAGCTCTTCTGCCAATTTCCATTTGGTGTTTTGTGAGAACTGTTCCTTATGTAGATGTATTTTTAATGTGTTTGTGGGGGGAGGTGAGCTCCACATCCTGCTTCTCCATCATCTTGATCCACCTTCCAACCCATGTTTATTGTTTTTGCAGTTTATCTGTTTACAGTGTTTGAAGCATAAAGAAACCTATTTTCTCTTCAATTACTCAGCCATAAAAAGGAACAAAATTGGGTCATTTGTAGAGATGTGGATGGATGTAGAGTCTGTCATATAGAGTGAAGTAAACCAGAAAGAGAAAAACAAATATCTCATATTAACGCATATATGTGGAATCTAGAAAAATGGTACAAATGAACTTATTTGAGGGCAGGAATAGAGACGTAGACATAGAGAACAGACATGTGGACACGGTGGGGAAGGGGAGGGTGGGATGAATTGGGAGATTAGGATGGACACATATACACTACCATGAATAAAATAGATAGCTAGTGGGAAAAAGCTATAAAGCACAGGAAGCTCAGCTCCGCCCCGTGATGACCTAGATGGGTTGGGATGGGGGTGGGGAGGGAGGTGCAAGAAGGAGGGGATATAGGTATCCATATAGCTGATTCACTTCATTGTACGGCAGAAGTTAACACAACATTGTAAAGCAATTATACTCCAATTTAAAAAAAACCCTATTTTATGTTCTCTTCAAATGTGCATGTACGTGGAAAGATATCTATCTCTCCTGCTCTCAAATCCAACATTTACCTGTTTTCTGCTTGAAATTCCCGTTGCCTAATACCTGACCAGGGACCATGAGACTATGGAAAATATTCAAAATGACTGCGTATGGAAAAATTAAACCAAAACAGTTTTAGCCAAGAAGTGAAACCAGGAAGCACATATGTTATATAAATTCCAGGACTTCCCTGGTCGTGCAGTGGTTAAGAATCCTCCTGCCAATGCAGGGGACACGGGTTCGAGCCCTGGTCCAGGAAGATCCCACATGCCACGGAGCAACTAAGCCCGTGCACCACAGTTACTGAGCCTGCGCTCTAGAGCCCGTGAGCCACAACTACTGAAGCCTGCATGCCTAGAGCCGGTGCTCTGCAACAAGAGAAGCCACCGCAATAAGAAGCCCACGCACCGCAACGAAGAGTAGCCCCCGCTCGCCGCAGCTAGAGAAAGCCTGCGTGCAGCAAAGACGACCCAATGCATCCAAAAATAAATAAATAAATAAATAAATTCCAAATATTATGAGTTTTCACAATAAGAGCTGAGGTAAATCGGCCTTTAGTGGGATGTTTCATGTTTCCTTGACTACGAATTAGACTGTTTTGTGTTTTTGCTTGTGTGTTTGTTTGCAGGATGTTCCCCAACCAGGGATTGAACCCAGGCCACGGTAGTGAGAGCGCCGAGTCCTAAGCACTAGGCCACCAGGGAACTCCAGAATTAGACTATGTTTAATATTTGCTGTAGTGGTTAAGTGTCAGGGGCTTCAATATCCTCTAGTATCCTTGTATTTTTCTCTGCTACTGTGTTTGGGTATCCCTACAAATTCATTTATAGGTAGAGTCTGTGTCTGGTATTTGTTTTAATCCACTCTTTTTATACTGGAACCCTGTTGATATGGTGGTCAGGTGTGTGATGGGAAAATGTTCTCATGTTACGATTAAACCTGTTATGTTTTGCAGGGAGAGAATCCCTGTACTATGTATGTCAGAGAGGTTCTTGGCTTTTATTCCTCACCTTTTGTTAGATCAAAAACCTAAAGGGTCAGGAAGTTGTCTGGCTGCTTTTTCCCCAGTCAGATAAGACTTCGGCAAATTAATTTTCCTTGAGGGATGACCTCAGTTACAGAGAACAGAATGCTCTGTGTGTGTATCAAAATGTTTTCCCCCCATTTCCAGCATGGAGCATTAGTCAATTTTTCCCAGTCTTCCCACTGAGAACTTGCTTGGGCTCCTGTAGGAAAAACTAATGAATTTTGGGGGGCTCCAGAAGACTGGCTCCTCTTAGAGCTTTTAACTCTCAAGCTAGTCTATACTGTGTATCCAGCAATTCTTCTATTATACTTCATGAGTTCCTAGAAGTTGCTGGCTCCAGTGGCTTCCGCTTTCAGTAATTCTCTATACTCAACCAACTCTCGTTTTGGGGGCACTGGTTTACCGTATAATCTCAAGTATCTTACGGAAGGAATTCCCTGGCGGTCCGGTGGTTTTGACTCCACGCTTCCACTGCTGGGGGCATGGGTTCGATCCCTGTCAGGGAACTAAGACCCCACATGCCATGCGGCATGGCCAAAAAAAAAAAAAATCTTATGGATCTAAGAAGGGGTGTGGATTTCTGGTTTGTTCAGTATTTTTTTTTGTTCTAAAAATGAGAAGGATGAACAGAATCCATCTACTCACCCCTGTTGCTCTATATTTTTTCCCTTTTGAGACTAAATCATTTTCACTTATTGATTCTACTGCTTGTGTCCATGTGGGTGGTTTCAAAGTTTTTCTTTTGTGACCAATGATAAAACATTATCATTGGGATCTTTCTATTTGGGTTTCTCTCCTCATCTTATAAAAATTCCCTGGGCTTCCCTGGTGGCGCAGTGGTTGAGAGTCCGCCTGCCGATGCAGGGGACACG
>NC_041215.1:16350781-16351248 GCF_002837175.3 Physeter macrocephalus | reverse complement strand
CAGCAGTGAGAGGCCCGCGTACCGCAAAAAAAAAAAAAAAAAAAATTCCCTACACTGAACACCTGTTTGTCACCCAAAAGACATTATCCATTGGTTACTTTCTGTGTTACCACTGTAGTATCTGGGAGCAGGATTAACACCCTACCTGAACTGGGATCTGTTGTCCATTGTAATGTTGTCACATTCATCAGAAAACAGAAAAACGTTTATTACTCGAGTACTTTCAAAGGAGAGTAAGGCAAGGGTAAGTGGGTTCTGATGGCTTATACAAAGGAGAATGGGCTGGCCCTTTAATGCGTGTAGGGGTAGAAGCTGCAGGTTTTCAAGGTTTGGCCCTCCTACCTGCTGCCACAAAAATAAAAGGCTCATGTGTCAACCTTTGTAAATATTTAACTCACTGAGCCAGGCAGGGTGAGCAGGTATCTGAAGCAATTAAGACTCCCATATCAAGTTGAGGCCAATGTCTT
>NC_041215.1:16343904-16350741 GCF_002837175.3 Physeter macrocephalus | reverse complement strand
GTGTGTGTGTGTGTGTGGGTGTGTGTTACGCGGGCTCAGAGGCCATGGCTCACGGGCCCAGCCGCTCCGTGGCATGTGGACCTTCCCAGACCGGGGCACGAACCCGCGTCCCCTGCATCGGCAGGCGGACTCTCAACCACTGCGCCACCAGGGAATCCCCCAATGTCTTTTATTAAAGTTCACTCCTGAGGTTTATTGAGTGAATGGTGAAACATCTCACTTAAATGAATTAGAATATTAATTGAAAAGCCATGTGTAAGGGCACAAGTACATAGTACACTTAAGATGACAAAGCCTTGGGAATTCCCTGGCGGTCCAGTGGTTAGGTCTCTGTGCTCTCACTGCTGAGAGCCTGGCTTTGATTCTTGGTTGGGGAACTAAGATCCCACAAGCCGTGTGGCGCGGCTAGAAATGTGTGTGTGTGTGTGTGTGTTACGCGGGCTCAGAGGCCATGGCTCACGGGCCCAGCCGCTCCGTGGCATGTGGACCTTCCCAGACCGGGGCACGAACCCGCGTCCCCTGCATCGGCAGGCGGACTCTCAACCACTGCGCCACCAGGGAATCCCCCAATGTCTTTTATTAAAGTTCACTCCTGAGGTTTATTGAGTGAATGGTGAAACATCTCACTTAAATAAATTAGAATATTAACTGAAAAGCCATGTGTAAGGGCACAAGTACATAGTACACTTAAGATGACAAAGCCTTGGGAATTCCCTGGCGGTCCAGTGGTTAGGTCTCTGTGCTCTCACTGCTGAGAGCCTGGCTTTGATTCTTGGTTGGGGAACTAAGATCCCACAAGCCGTGTGGCGCGGCTAGAAAAAAAAAAAAAAGATGACGAAGCCTCAAAAAAAAAAATTGAATCTAGTCATCGCAGGGTGTAGTAGAGATACAGGGATGTGTCAGTATGACCCCAGAATTATGTTCATATATTTTCAAAATGTTATTTTTTAATTTGTTGTCTCATTTGTTGTGTAATAGGTGGCACCTTGCCAGTGTAGCCTACCCACTTGCAGCAAACAGCTCTTTTACAGGAACAGAACTCTCCCTGGCTGGCTAATAAATAGTCCAAAGCCAAGTGAACATCAGCTACCATGGCTGCCAGGGAGTTGTTCTTCACGGAAAACATCTAAGACATTAGCTGTCTGCTACATGTATTATGAGTGTCTTGGACATTTCATGATTGGCATTAATGATGTGTTTGTTGAATGACATGATGTGTGCACAGGTCGGTGTCTGTGTCTCCTATGATAATGAGCATGTGAGTGCAAATGGTAGAAAAACAGCACATTTGCGTTGGGTGGGCCAGAAGGGTTTTGAAGGAGGGTGCCCAAAATGAAATATTGACACACAGGTTGCACAGACTACGGGTGATGGTAGGAGGGGGACCAGGGAGTTGGATATAACAGTGGTGTCCAGAGTGCACTATGACAATAAACCGAAGACCAGTAGAGGTGACCATTCTGACAGAAATGTCTAGTATAGAAGGGCTTCTACTTATAAGGTGCCCGTAAGCCTGATGACCGGAACAAAGTAATAGGCTCCAAAGACTGGTGATTGAATCTAATTAATGGCTCCAACAGGAGGAAGACCTATCTATAAGAAAGCAAGGTGGGGGCTTCCCTGGTGGCACAATGGTTAAGAATCCGCCTGCCAACGCAGGGGACACGGGTTCGAGCCCTGGTCCAGGAAGATCCCACATGCCGCGCAGCAGCTAAGCCTGTGCACCACAACTACTGAGCCTGCGCTCTAGAGCCCACGAGCCACAACTACTGAGCCCGTGTGCCACAATTACTGAGCCCGCACGCCTAGAGTCTGTGCTCTGCAACAAGAGAGCCACTGCAATGAGAAGCCCACGCACCGCAACGAAGAGTAGCCCCTGCTCGCCGCAACTAGAGGAAGCCCACGCGCGGCAAAGAAGACCCAACGCAGCCAAAAATTAAAATAAAAAAAAAAAAAAAAAAAGAAAGAAAGAAAGGTGGGACTTCATGGCGGTCCAGTGGTTAGGATTCCATGCTTCCACTGCAGGGGGCACAGGTTCCATCCCTAGTCGGGGAACTAAGATCCCACATGCTGCAGTGTGGCAAAAAGAAGAAAAAGAAGAAAGCAAGGTATAAGTAAGCCATTAGGCCACTAGGAGTGTTATAACCTGAGGTCATTATGAGAGGTCCTCTGAATGCCTTTTTCAAGAGCCCGGTGTTGTGTATTCCCAGAATTCAGTTGATAATATCAATAATTTCTAGTGTGTCTTGGTGGCTCCTTGTATCTTGGGTCATGGTGAGACCATAATAAGTAGCCAACAGAGAGCATGAGGGGCCTTATAAAGTCTGTTTGTCAAAAGCTGTAGGGACCCCTTCCTTGGTCTGTAAAGTAATTCCATCAGTTATATTACCAGTGGTATGTTTTTTCCCCTCAGGTGCATTGGTCAGTCACTAAGTTAGCCGTGGTAGAGGAGGGAAGTCCCTTGAATTTTGCCTAACCTTTAGATTAGAGGCCACTTGGGACTTCCCTGGTGATCCAGTGGTTAAGACTCTGCACTTCCACTGCAGGGGGCACGGGTTCGATACCTGGTTGGGGAACTAAGATCTTGCATGCTGTGCAATGCAGCCGAAAAAAAAAAAGATTAGAGGCCACTAAATGGTTATAGATTACCATTTACTCACAGGTCAAATTTAATACCATTAGAGCTCAGGCACAAGTATGTGGTCAGAAAGTTGAGTAAATTTATTGCCCTGAACACTGAAATGAGCCTCTGTAGATTAGGGTTTAATATGTGAAGAGTAAGGATGGCACTGATTTGTACATGGATTTTGTGAGGCAAGTTAATCTCAGAGTTCTTTATGCCAAAGGGGAAAACCTTGGATAAGGAGTTGTTATTGGTGTAATCAAACAGGTGGATCATTGGCAGTGGCCAAAGGATCTGTAACAATGTGCAGATGAGTTTGATTCTTGGCAAGGGAATTCTCTACTGCTAGCATGATTGCCTGGAGTTTGACTAATGCATCTGATGCTTGGGTCCAATCTTCCATCTCGGATGGCCTGTTTGACCTAGAGACAAAATGCAGCATCTCTGCAGTGGACCCCGTCAGGTGTGGTGATGGCACACTCTATATAAAGTATGTGAACTACCTGGTCACTAATGTGATCCCAAGTGACTCCCCAAATGGCCAATGTGTCTAGAAAAGTGACCTACTTCAAAACATATGGCATCCATCAGAGAACAGGGCAACACACTTCCTCCTCTGGATGGGATATGCCAGCAGCACCATGTTTGGCTCTATTCTGTAAATACCAATATATGTTCAAAGAGAAGGCCTCTGGTTAGAAAGCCTGAGGGGCCCTGCATTTATGACCCAATGCCAAATGGGAAGCTGAGTTTAAGGGATCATCAGCTCAGGCCCTGGGAGGTCCTCCATTACACAAAGACTCTCAGCTGCCAGCAGTGGGGTCTGCATTTGTGTGCAGTAACAGCTAAGAATAGTTTCTGGCATAAGAATGCCTTAGGTAACTTATGTCCACCATGGATGGTTTAAAGACTCTTGGATGCATAATAGTAGGCTGCTAAAGCCTCTATAATAAAGCAATGTGGGTAGATAATGTTGAGTGTTATTTCGAAAAATACTACAGCTACTTGTTTCCCACTTCGAGACCAGTTACTTTTTAGTGTTGTACGAATAAGTAAGCAAGCAGATCTGATAAACATGTGATACCTGTGGTCTCAGTGGCTGATGGAATGTGCCCGTGACATGGGTTCTGCCAATTGCTTCTGTCACCCTCGCAACTCACAGCTCCCTGGTGTTGCCTCAGAAGAATATTCCAGAGTGAGACATGTGTGAATTTCTAAAGATGTTTCCACGTAAGTAAGCGCAGAGTAGGCTTGAGAGGGGGAAATGGTCTATGGATGGCCATGAAGGAAATGATGCTGATGAACACAAATGAGGATGTCCCCAGGAAGATCCCACTTGGGACACACCTTTATGTTTCAGAACCACAGTATTTCAATAGATCTGTCAGAGGAACTCGATTTAAACTCAAAAGAGATCTGGGAACCTTCCCACTTCACTCCTAGTTATATGCACGAGGCGACGGCAGGTATAGCCCTGGAGGGTGTTTTTTCAATTAAGACAGGGTTTTAAGAAAGGCCTCTTGTGGCCCATGTCCTTCAATTCTTCCTAAGAAAGATCCCACAGTGGTAGAAAAAAAGGGTTGAACACATAATCAAAGTTCAGGAGAGTTTAACATTCTCCTAGCATATGAAAACATTTGTTATATAATTTTAAGTATACTTGTTGAGTTTTCACAAATGTATAGTAATACTGTCATCAAAAGATGGAAAATATCCATCACCCCAAAAAGAACACTCTTGTGGTACCCATTTTAATGAAACCCCTTCAATACATAAGGTAACTTTTTTTTTAAAAGGAAAAGATTGAATTTCCTTCACTGTTTTAAACTTCGAAGCTGTTACTGTTGTTTCCCACCTGTGAACAGCAAAACAGGCTATGGATTGTGGATCACTGAAACAAAAGAACCCGAGCCACCCGTGCAATGGAAAGACATTGAAAATTTCCCACTTCTCCTTTTAGACTCATTTAGGGTATTACTTAAAATGATATGCTCTCTCTCTCTGCAGGTCATCTCGATTATACCTTGAATGATTTCCTCTAAAGAAGCACAGCTCTTTTTGGTGTCTCCACTGAGAAGTACAGTAGAAACCTACTCATAGAATAAACTCAGGATGGGCTACAATGGTGCAGATAAATATAACTCTTTCTCCAATTGAGAAGAACTCCACAGCTTAATGGGGTATACACTGTGTTAGTCTGTACAGCAGTAAAATGAAAATGCCAAATAGTACAGTATTTTGAATATTTATATAAAAATGAAAATCCTCTCAAATGATATTAAACACAACCTAACCCTAACCCTAACCCTAACCTAGACTGAATGGTGGAAATATCTGTGCCCAAATCAACAGGAAGTCTCCAGTCCCAGATAACAATGTCCACACTCATGACCACATATTATACAAACAAAATTTATAATGAATGAAGAAATGAAAATGAACCACATCCATATCTTTATGGGGAATCTTTATGTTAGTCAAGGAAAGCAGGATGTTCTATGTTGCCCCCTCTACTTCCACACTCAAGCAGTTCCTGAAGAGTGTTTAATATGTATTACATGGCAGAAACATAAGTGATTAGTAATGACATCTTCATTCACTGAGCCTCCTACCAGGATAGAAGAGATATGTATACACCTCAGCCTTTTATATCACATGTCATTTTTCACTTTCCTTCAAAGCCCTTATTTCCATCTTATAAACCAAAGCTTTACCATTTGTTAACCATCTCTCTTTTCCCACAAAAATATAAGCAACAGGACTGCAAGAAGTTGTTTGTCTCACACAGCTATAACCAAATCATACAGTGCTTTGATTATCTGTGCTAAATGAGGGACCTTGACTCTAAACTGCATGGCAATGAGGGATGTTAAAACATTAGCATCAGAAGTATAGTCTCTGAAAGAAAAATACCATATGATATCACTTATATGTAGAATCTAAAATATGACAAATGCACTTATCTACGAAACAGAAACAGACTCACAGATACAGAGAACAGACTTGTGGTTGCCAAGGAGGAGGGGGTTGGTGAGAAGGGAAGGACTGGAGTTTGGGATTAGCAGATGCAAACTATTATATATAGAATAGATAAACAACAAGGACCTACTGTATAGCACAGGGAACTATATTCAATAACCTGTGATAAACTATAATGGAAAAGAATATGAAAAAGAATGTGTGTGTATACATATATATGTATATATGTGAATAACTTTCCTGTACAGCAGAAATTAACACACTGTAAATTAACTATACTTCAATAAAATAAATTCAAAAAGTAAAATTTCCTTAGTATATGAAAATAAAAAAAGAGTACAGTCTCTGAGAAAGAAAGACACGATTGGAACAGAGATCCTGTCTTTCTCATCTGCTAGGTTTATGTTCTCTCACAATTTACCTAAACTTGTAGGTCTTAGTTGAGTCATAAAGGAGATATTAAAAATATTATGTGGTATACTAAGAAGTGAATTCATGTGTTTTAACTGAGGTGCTTTATAGTAAATGGTGTGTAATACACTGTGGGAAACACATCAATATTCAGATAACAAGTAGGAAAGGCAGAAGCTGTTCCACAGGACCAGGAGTTGGCCTGCATTCACTGCAAGGTCCAGTCTTACCCTGTTGAAGAGATAAGGTACACAGTGACCATGACAAATCAAGACAAGAATAAGGGTGTTTTGTAACCATGTCCCTAAAAATGATAAAAGTGACAATTCCAAATTATAGAAATGACCGATATATCCCTCTTCTTACTAATATGCCTAATTAGGGCTTCTCAGGAATTAAGTTTAGTTCCACTACATTGTTTTTGTCTTCTAGAAAGGTTTACAATTACCAATGACAAAATAAGTTTACCTCCTCATAGCACTCAACACACAAAAACATCTTGGTACCTTGAATAGCAATCGAATCATCCAATATGAGCCAAAATCCTTCAAAAGTCCTAGCAACCTTTTATGTTACACCCCACAGTCATGTGTACTTGTGGTCATTCTGCTTATCAGAATTCATTACACCCGCCTCTTTGACTTTAAGTATGATCCTGAGGATCAATGGAAGGATGACACGGAAAAAAAACCATGATCTATGTTTTTGGTGTTAAGAATGAATGAGAAATTAGTTTCATGATAAAATTAAGCATAAAAGAATAAAAAATAGGGCTTCCCTGGTGGCGCAGTGGTTGAGAGTCCGCCTGCCGATGCAGGGGACAC
>NC_041215.1:16339740-16343636 GCF_002837175.3 Physeter macrocephalus | reverse complement strand
ACATGCCATGGAGCAGCTGGGCCCGTGAGCCATGGCTGCTGAGCCTGTGCGTCCGGAGCCTGTGCTCCGCAATGGGAGAGGCCACAGCAGTGAGAGGCCCGCGTACCACAAAAAAAAAAAAAAAAAAAAAAAAAAGGAAGAATAAAAAATAACATTTGCCTGAGGGAAAAAATACCTGAACTTATATGTAAACAATAAAATTGACTCAATACATGATTAAATGAAGAAAACTGCAAAGATCATTTGAAAACCTATAATTAAAATGCGATATATTAACATATCCTTTCAGGAAATGAAAATTTGTTAGCATACTATGGCTTAGAAAAGTTTCATTTCCTGAGAGGATATATTAATATATCTCATTTTACATATGTTTGGCATTTGTTCGACAAAAAAGTGTACATACTCTTAATCACATGCAATCAAACACAAATGAAAACATACTGAGGGATTATATTTAGCTATAAGTAACAGAAAACACCCAGTCTTCTCCATATGAGGAAGATGCTTATTCTCACAATGAAGGACTGAGTCAAAGCAGCCACTGCGCAATGCAGTAGAGAAACAAACTCCCATGTTGCTCTTTCTGGCTGCACCATTGTGAATGTCATGGTGAATCAGGAAAACATACTCACTAGCACTGTTAACAACATAAGGTGTTTCCTATACAAGTTAGACTTTCCACAGATATAGTCTAGAGGACAGGGTAAATACTCCCAACCATGAAAGCCTGAATTAGTTTCCTGGTGGATACATGAGGCCTTACAAAAAAAATCCAAACTCTCATGAATCTTTGAGGTGGAACTAGCGAAGACATCAGTGGAAAGCTACACCTCTAAGAAAATGGAAATGAAATAGCTGGTCATCGTTTTGAGTACACTCTTCACTGGAAGGAAAAAGAATCTGGAAAATGGGCTAGAAGATTGCTTTCTCAAAGCTCCTACGTATCTGTCTTTCCCTCTGCTGGCTACAAAGTCTGAGTAATGCCTTCTTTGCTTCTGCCTTCCAAATCTCATGCAAGTAAGGCTATTGCGAAATTCTGACAAGGAACCATAAAGAGGATGGATTCTGGAAAATCTAGTTTCTTAAATTAGTCTGGATATCTCCAACTCCAGATTCTTTGTCCCATCACAGGCCCTCTTCTTTTTTTTCTTTGCCATGCTGCACGGCTTCTGGGAACTTAGTTCCCCAACCAGGGATTGAACCCAGGACCATGTCTGGGTTCACTCGGTGAAAGCGCCGAGTCCTAACCACTGGAGCACAAGGGAATTCCCACAGGCCACTCTTCTTAATTCAAAGTCTATTCACCAAATTATAGTCAGAAGGAAAGATATAAAGCAAAGGCCCAAATATGAAAATAATAATTCACAGGAAACTATATTTCATAAATGAGGCATACATAAATATTTATTCAACTGTTTACTAGTATGGAAAATGGAAAAAGACTCTTATACCTGTCACCCTAAAAAAGGAGCTTTTCGGTAAGAAAGGTAGACTATACGTAATAAACTAGAGACATCAAGAAACTTTCACAAGGCCAGTAGGAAAACCCCAACAAATACCACACTGTCATTTTTCTTTCTTTTTTTTTTTTTTTGCGGTACGTGGGCCTCTCACTATCGCGGCCTTTCCCGTTGCGGAGCACAGGCTCTAGACACGCAGGCTCAGTGGCCATGGCTCACGGGCCCAGCCGCTCCGCGGCATGTGGGATCCTCCCGGACCAGGGCACGAACCCGCGTCCCCTGCATCGGCAGGCGGACTCTCAACCACTGTGCCACCAGGGAAGCCCCACACTGTCATTTTTCAATGGCCACTTAACACAGAACAAATAAAATGTTATTAGAAAATTAAACCTAACTGCATATTAGAAATACACTTCAATTTACCCATCAGTTCAAGAGGCTTCAAAATACAAAGAGAAAATATCATTAACTCATTTAACAAAAAAGAACTACCTATTAATCTTATGTATTACTATTGAAAGGCAACTCACAGAATTACCTCACCTCAATCGCCGTTTCTAAAAGTAATTGGGGGCTTCCCTGGTGGCGCAGTGGTTGAGAGTCCGCCTGCAGGGGACACGGGCCGTGGCCGCTGAGCCTGCGCGTCCGGAGTCTGTGCCCCGCAATGGGAGAGGCCACAACAGTGAGAGGCCCATGTACCAAAGAAAGAAAGAGGCTTAGCAAACATATTTAAATTTTTATAATTCTTTCATATTGTAATTTTTCTTACACTTTATACATAGGTTAATTTCCAGCAAGTTTTCTAATGTTACCCACATTTTTTTTCTTTTCCATAAGAGTTTTAACATGTAGGGATGGGGTCAAATGAAGTCTTTCCCACGTTGTTTACATTCAAGAGTATCCAGTGACTCCCTTTATGCCTTCGGGATGAACTGGGAGGACTAAAGTCTTTCCCACATTCTTCACATCTGTATGGTTTCTCTCCAGTGTGCAGTCTCATATGTCTTTGAAAGTTTGTATGATAAATGAAGGCTTTCTCACATTTATCACATTTAAAGGGTTTCTTTCAGGACTTCCCTGGTGGCACAGTGGTTAAGAATCCACCTGCCAGTGCAGGGGACACGGGTTCGAGCCTTGGTCCAGGAAGATCCCACCTGCTGTGGAGCAACTAAGCCCGTGTGACACAGCTACTGAACCTGCACTCTAGAGCCCATGAGCCACAACTACTGAAGCCTGCGCACCTAGAGCCCATGCTCTGCAACGAGAAGCCACTGCAATGAAAAACCCGTGCGCTACAACGAAAAGTAGCCCCCACTTGCCACAACTAGGGAAAGCCCACACGCAGCAACAAAGACCCAACGCAGCCAAAAATAAAAGTTAAAAATGTTTAAAAAAATAAATAAAATAAAGGGTTTCTCTCCAGTATGAATTCTTTCGTGTACTTGCACATAACTGGAACAACTGAAGCCTTTACCACATATTTTACATTCATAGGGTTTCTCTCCAGTGTGTCTCCTTTCATGTATTTGAAATGAACTGGGAGAAAAGAATGTTTTCTCACATTCCTTACATTTATAAGGTCCATCTCCAGTGTGAATGATCATGTGTGCTTGGAAGCTAGAAAGAGAAAGAAAGGCTTTCCCACACTGCTTACATTCATAGGGTTTCTCTCCTTTGTGAGTCCTCTCGTGTGTATGTAAGGAACTCTGGTATCTGTAGGGTTTCCCACATGCCTTACATTGATAGGGTTTCTCTCCAGTATGAATTCTTCCATGTCTTTGAAGAGAACTGGGGCAGCTGAATGCTTTGGTACATTCTTTACATTTGTATGGTTTCTCGCCACTATGATTTCTTTCATGTATTTTGAAACCTAGATGAGAATTGAAAGCTTTACCACATTCGTTACATTCGTAGGGTTTCTCTCCAGTGTGAATTCTTTCATGTATTTTTAAACCTCGAAGGGAAATATAAGCCTTACCACATTGCTTACATGCACAGAATTGCTCTACTGTGCCAGTTCTGTCATGTGTTTGATATCTATAGGTTCTTCCAGAGTGTTTACACTGATAGGGTTTCTCTTCAGTGTGAGTTCTTTCATGCACTCGAAGTGTAACTGGAACAACTGAGGGCTTTCCCACGTTCCTTACATTTATAAGGAGCATCTCCAGTACGCGTTATCACACGTCTTCGAAGGGTTTTGAGACACATAATAAAAGCTTTCCCACAGTCTTTACATTTATACATTTTCTCTCCATTGTGATTTTTCATGTTTTTTAAAACACTGCAGATAACTAAAGGCTTTCCCACATGCCTTACATTTATACGTCTTCTCTCCATATTTCTTTTTTTTTTTTTCTCTTTTTTTTTTTTTGCGGTACGCGGGCCTGTCACTGTTGTGGCTTCTCCCTTTGCGGAGCACAGGCTCCGGACGCG
>NC_041215.1:16319740-16339323 GCF_002837175.3 Physeter macrocephalus | reverse complement strand
CGCAACCACTGCGCCACCAGGGAAGCCCCATCTCCATATTTCTGATACTCATATGGTTTGTGTTTAGTGTGACATCTCACTTATCTATTAAGGGATGAATGACATGTAAAGATTTTTTCACATGCACCACATTCATGTGGTTTTACTCCAGTAGTTTTCTTGTTCAGACTGAGATTTGGAATAAGGCTGAAGTTTTCTCCACATGGACTACCCTCTTTATTTTCACAGAGTGCCTCAACCATATGACTTCTGTAAATAATTAGAAGCACACTGTTAATTATTTCTTTATTAATGATTTTATACTTATTATATTTATTATGATTTATAGGGATAGTGTAGAGTTTCTCCCTTGCCTGAATTGTTTGAATTTGAATACACTGAATGCTCTGCAAGAGGACTTCACCCTTGAGACTATTTAAATAGTAACATTCTTATGTAGGGTTTACTAATACTGTTTCCAAGAGAAATATTTTGCAAACACTGAACAACTATGTCACATTTCAGACAGTATTTGGGGGGAAATTTTTCTTTCTTTTGTTTTTGTTTTTGAAAATTTTCTAATAAATACATTTAAAGCAGGGATTATTTGTTATTTGCTTCTATTTATTTATTTATTTAACATCTTTATTAGAGTATAATTGCTTTACAATAGTGTGTTAGTTTCTGTGTTTACGTCTTTTTAAAATTTCATAACATACTAGGATGCTCACATGAGATACTGCTTCTCATTGTGAGTGCAACTCAGCTTAGTTTTCTCTCCTGGTTTTTGTACTGATCTTCCATGACATGATCTTCCCATGTTTTTCCTAAAATGTAGACCCAGAAAAATAATTCCAAAGTATTAGAAGTTACAGAAAAACTATTAGAGTCTAGGTCCATGCCTAGAGCTGTGACCATGTCTACTTTACTTACCAACATTCTTCCTTTTCCACATTCCACATCTTGGAACAACGTTGGTGGGCGAGAAAAACTCATTCTCAAACTGACAAAGTGAAGGAATGTTGTCGTCCTTACCTACTAAGGCCAGGTTCCAGAAGATTTCCCACATCACATCTCTGTAGTTTCTTCTGTGAAGGATCCAGTAAAGCCCACTCTTCCAGGGTGAAGTTCACAGCCACATCCTCAAAAGCTACTGAGTCCTAAAAATATCCCAAATAAATGTACAGTCAGATGCGTGACACTGACAGCACTAGACATCTATACTCCATCTATAGGAGGGTTATGTATGAGTCTGTCTTCTCCAAACATTTATCTATGACTTTTATCTAACTATGATCATCAAAAGCTTACTCTCTGTCCACACTTAACTCCTTCATAAGTTTTTTGTTTTTTTTATTCCGCCATGCTGTGTGGCATGCAGGACCTTAGTTCCCCGGCCAGGGATCAAACCCGGGCCCCCTGCAATGGAATCACAGAGTCCTAACCACTGGACCAACAGGGAAGTCCCACTCTTTTGTTAAGTTTAATGGCATCATGAACACTTGCAAATTATTTACACATTTTTACTGTGATCACATTACATCTCATTTCTCTCTAACGGCATGGTGCGCAGCATGTTGGGAAATGGCTGGGAAATGCTATAGGAATGAAACAAATATTATCATTTTAAGACCACTAATTCCTTGTGAGAAAGATTCTTTCATCTTCTTCCTTATCACCCCACCATTCACAGCACTCCATGAGGCAAAGGGTCAAATCTGCATGAGGTTTCAATAAATAAAAACACAGTGAAGAACTGGAAGCTTTTTCTTCTAGTCCCATTACCCAACATGAGAGTCCAGGAGGCCTGTAGAAATCAAACCTGTAAAAAAGCCCAGCTGGTCACACTGTCCTAAAGTCCTCCAGGCCATTAGAAGTAATCAGAGGCAGCTGCCTGAACGTAAATATTTCTGTGGGGAAGTGTTGCTTTTAACTGTGTAATATTTGTCACAGACACAATTCTTCACTTTTTCCCCTGATTTGATAGGTTAAAACATTATTTGAAACTTAGAGCTCAGACATGAGGAAGAGGCATGACAAATTAGAATGAAAGAATCCCTAAACTCATGTGCCTCAGGGCTGCTTCCAGGCATTTTTTAGAACAGCTAATGAGATGATGTACCAAAAGATCTCTTTCCAGTCAATCCTGAACAGTGCATCCTGGTCCTTATTGCACTTGAGGAACAGGTTAAGAGCTGCAGATTGCAAGTTCACTGAAGTCCACAATGGCTTGACGGTAAATTAGCCCATGATTATAAAACATGTAAAAATGTCAGCAGTGCTTTCCTCCAGAAGAATATAAAATCTCCATTCTCCAATTTCAGGAAGAAGCTATTCCCAACCAGCCAATGTAGATGGTGTCCTGCTAACTTCCAGTCTGGAATTTAGGGAACTTAGAATATGTCATTCTCGGTCTCACAAGAAGAAAATGAAAGACCCTGAAATGAACAACCCTTCTTAGATCCATGAGTGCACTGAGGTCAAAGGGCAAGCCAGTGTCTCCAAAATTGGGAAAGAGAAAAGGAAGATGGAATTTTGAAATATGCCCCAAATATTCTGTTCCTAATAAAGCCTATACTGACAAAAAAGTCTATTTATTTATTAGACCAGAATCTAATACAAAGACAAAAAAGAACAAAAAAGACAGAATACAACATCCATGAACCCCAGGACAACGTTCTTGAACAGAATGTTTAAAATACACATAATGCTAATACTTGAAGGAAAAAACGGAAAGAAACAGAAAAAAATAAGTGAATTAATAAACACCAAAATTTTGGACTTCCCTGTTGGTGCAGTGGTTAAGAAACTGCCTGCCAGTGCAGGGGACACGGGTTCGAGCCCTGGTCCAGGAAGATCCCACATGCAATGGAGCAACTAAGCCAGTGCGCCACAACTACTGAGCCTGCGCTCTAGAGCCCACGAACCACAACTACTGAGCCTGCGTGCCACAACTACTGAAGCCCAGGGGCCTAGAGCCCACGCTCCACAACAGAAGCCACCGCAATGAGAAGTCCGCGCACCGCAACGAAGAGTAGCCCCCACTCCCCACAACTAGAGAAAGCTCGCACTCAGCAACGAAGACCCAACGCAGCCAAAAAATTAATTAATTAATTAATTAATTAATTAACCCAGGAAAAAAAAACACCACCACCAAAATTTCCTAAAATTAATGACAGACTGCAAACTGTAGATACAGGACTACTAAATATGAAAACATCAGAAGTGCACACCCAAGTACAGTTGACCCTTGAACAACATGGGTGTGAACTGTATGGGTCCACCTGTATGTGTATTTTTTCAATAAATATACAGTCAGCCCTCCATACTTATGGATGTGGATCCCATGAATATGGAAGGCCAACTATGGGACTTGAGCATTCATGGATTTCAGTATCCGTGGCAGATTCTGGAACCAATCCCTCAAGGGCACCAAGAGACAACTATATATCATATTCAAACTAGTGAAAAATCAAAGACAAAAGGAATGTATTGAAAGAAACCAGAGGGGAAAACACTTCTTAGGTACAGAGAAACAAAAATTTGAATTAATTGGACTACTTTTCAGACATTGTGCAAACAAGAACATAATGGCACAAAATATTTAAAGTTTTGAAATTAAAAAAAACACTCTCCTAGAATTTTTTAAAATTAATTAATTAATTAATTAATTTTTGGCTGTGTTGGGTCTTCATTGCTGTGCACGGGCTGTCTCTAGTTCCGGCGAGTGGGGGCTACTCTTCGTTGCGGTGCGCGGGCTTCTCATTGTGGTGGTTTCTCTTGTTGCGGAGCACAGGCTCTAGGTGCATGGGCTTCAGTAGTTGTGGCACGCAGGCTCAGTAGTTGTGGCTCGCAGTCTCTAGAGCGCAGGCTCAGTAGCTGTGGCACACTGGCTTAGTTGCTCCATGGCATGTGGGATCTTCCCAGACCAGGGCTCGAACCCGTGTCCTCTGCATTGGCAGGCAGATTCCTAACCACTGTGCTACCAGGGAAGCCCACTCTTGTAGAATTGTGTCAAGCAAAATCATTCTTCAAAAAATAAAGAAGAAATAAGGGGGACTTCCCTGGTGGTCCACTGGCTAAGACTCCATGCTCCCAATGCAGGGAGTTTGGGTTTGATCCCTGGTCAGGGAACTAGATCCCACATGCTGCAACTAAGAGTTTGTATGCTGCAACTAAAGATCCTGCATGCCGCAACTAAAGATCCTGTATACTGCAATGAAGATCCCATGTGCCGCAACTAAGAACCGACGCAGCCAAGTAAATAAATATTTTTTTAAAAAGAAGAAATAAGGACCTTCTGAGACAAAAATTGAGGGAATTCGTCATTAGTACACCTACTTTGAATGAATGTTCAAAAATTCATCAGAAAAAATGTAAATGACAACAGTGGAGGATTATAAAAGGAATAAAGGATGGTAAAATATCTTTGATATTTACTGTCATTAATGTAACAGATGGTACTTTGTTTAAAATAATATTAGCAACAATGTATTTGGTAATAATAAGCTTATAGATAAGTGAAATAAATGACAGCAATATGACAAGGGACAGGGAAGGGGGAATTAGGAATAATGTGGTATGAGGTACTTGTACAACCAGTGAAGTGGTATAATGGTACAGACACACCTTGAAGTTATTTTGGGCTTGGTTCCAGACCACCGCGGTAAAGTGAATATTGCAGTGAAGCCACTCACATGAAGTTTTTGGTTTCCCAGTGCATATAAAAGTTATATAAACACTATACTGTGGGGAATTCCCTGTGGTCCAGTAGATAGGACTTGGTGCTTTCACTGCCAAGGGCCCAGGTTTAATCCCTGGTAGGGTACTAAGATCCCACAAGCTGCATGGTGTAGCCAACAAACAAACAAATGAAAAACTGTACTGTAATCTGTTAAGTTGCAATAACATTATGCCTAGAAAAAATGAACCACCTTAATTAAAAGATAATGCTGTTAGAAAAATGGTGCCAATAGCTTGCCTGCCATAGGGTTGCTACAAACGCAATATCTGCAAAGTGCAATAAAGCAAAGCACAGTAAAATGAGGTATGCCTATACTTGACAGAGGATGTGGCTTAGTTGTAAATGTACACTGAAAACTCAAAGGCAACCACAAAAATATTTTTTTAAAATGTGTTATTGATATGCTAAGAGCAGATTAAAAAAATGAATCATGTAAATTGCTCAGTTAAAGCCAGAGAAGGCAGGAAAAAGGTGGAAGACAGAAAGAAAAAACAAGGACAAGGGACTTCCCTGGTGGCACAGTGGTTAAGAATCCACCTGCCAGGGGCTTCCCTGGTGGCGCAGTGGTTGGGAGTCCACCTGCTGATGCAGGGGACACGGGTTCGTGCCCTGGTCCGGGAGGATCCCACATGCCGTGGAGCAGCTGGGCCCATGAGCCATGGCCGCTGAGCCTGCGTGTCTGGAGCCTGTGCTCCGCAGCGGGAGAGGCCACAACAGTGAGAGGCCCGCGTACCACACACACACAAAAGAATCCACCTGCCAATGCAGGGGACACGAGTTCGAGCCCTGGTCTGGGATCCCACATGCCATGGAGCAACTAAGCCTGTGCTCTAGAGCTCGCAGGCCACAACTACTGAGCCTGTGTGCCACAACTACTGAAGCCTGCATGCCTAGAGCCAGTGTTCCACAACAAAAGAAGCCACTGCAATGAGAAGCCTGCGCACCGCAATGAAGAGTAGCCCCCACTCACCACAACTAGAGAAAGCCCCCGAGCAGAAGACCCAACACAGCCAAAAATAAATAAATAAATAAAAATTAAACGAACAAACAAAAACAAGGGCAAGAAAGAGAAAACAGTAACAGGTGTGGTAAATATTCATCTGACCTGATCAACAACTTTAATCATCAATGTTCTCAATACAGTTGAAAGACAGATGCAGTAATATCAGATTTAAAAAAATCACAGTTATATGTTGCCTATAAGAAACCCACTTTAGGGATTTCCCTCGTGGGCCAGTGTCTAAGACTCCATGCTCACAATGCAGGGGGCCCAGGTTCAATCCCTGATCAGGGAACTAGATCCAACATGCTGCAACTAAGAGTTTGCAGGCCACAACTAAAGATTCCACATGCTGCAACTAAAAGATTTCACATGCCACAGCTAAAAAATCTCACACGTTGCAACTAAAGACCCCACATCCCACAACTAAAGATCCCGCATGCTGCAATGAAGATCCCATGTGCTGTAACTAAGACCAGGCGCAGCCAAATAAATAAATAAATATTTTTTAAAAAAGAAACCCACTTAATTTTAAAAATTTATTTATTTTTAAAAATCTTTATTTTTTATTTTTGGCTGCATTGGGTCTTCGTTGCTGTGTGCGTGCTTTCTCTAGTTGTGGCGAGCAGCAGCTGCTCTTCCTTGTGGTGTGTGGGCTCTAGGAGCACGGGCTTCAGCAATTGTGGCACATGGGCTTAGTAGTTGTGGCTTGCAGGCTCTAGAGCGCAGGCTCAGTAGTTGTGGTGCACGGGCTTAGTTGCTCCGCGGCATGTGGGATCTTCCTGGACCAGGGCTCGAACCCGTGTCCTCTGCATTGGCAGGCGGATTCTTAACCACTGCGCCACCAGGGAAGCCCAAGCAACCCACTTTAAATATATAAAGACTCAGATGAAAGGTAAAGGAATGGAAAAAAATGTCCCACGCCAACACTAATGAAGGTAAGCTGGTGTAGGTGTATGAATTTCAGACAATGCAGATTTCAGACCAAGGAAAACTCACAGATGAAGAGGGCATTACATAAAGACAAAGGGGCCCATTCTCCATGAAGGCATAGCAATCCTTCATGTGTACATGCATAACAACAGAGGGGCATTAGAATGCAAGGAGAAAGGAGCTGACAGAATGCAAGGAGAAACAGATGAATCCACTACTATAGTGGAAGATTTCAATGCCCCCTTACCATGAATTATAAATTCCAGCAGGAGAAAATCAGGACAGTTACACTGATCAGCACAATAAAACAACTGGATTTAACTGTGATCTATGGAATACTTAATGCAATAACAGCAGAATATACATTCTTCATAAGTTCACATGGAACGTTCACCAAGACAGACTACATTTTGTAACACAGAACACACCTTAACAAACTGAAAGAAAAGAAACCATACGAAATATGCTCTCAGTCCACATTGACATATTCTAGAGATAAATGACAGGAAGATAGCTGGAAACTCCTAACATACATGGCAATTCAATAACAGAATTCTAATAACACGTGGGATCACAGAAGAAGTCTCAAGAGAGACTATTTTGTGAGTAAAGGAAATGAAAATACACCTTATTAAAGGTTGTGGGATGCAGCATAACTAATGTAAAGAGGGAAGTTTAGGCTATCAGATAAATACACTAGAAAAACCCAAAGATCTATATTCAATAACGTAAGCATCTAACTGAGGAAGCAATAAAAATAACAGCAAATTTAAAAGGGAGTAAGCAGAAGAAAAGAAACATTAAAAGTTAAAAAAGGAATCAGTGTAATTATGGGAAAGCAATAGAGAAAATTAACAAAACCAAAAGCTGGTTCTTTGAAAGATTAATTTAATAAAATTGATAAACATCTAGTCAAGATTACCAGGCAAAGAGGGAAGACAGAAATTATTAATATCAAAAATGAAAGGAGAGGGAAATAAAAAATGAAAAAAGATTTGATACAATCTAACATCCACTATGATAATAAACTAATAATAGAAGGGAACTCTCTGTTCTTAAAAAAAAAATCTACACAACACTTGTAGTTAATATCGTACTTAATGGTAAAAAACTGGATGCTTCACAGGGAATATAAGAACAGGGCAAGGAAGCATCTATCCAACATTGTACTGGAAGCTCTGGCCAATGCAGTAAGACATGAAAAGAAGATAAAAGGTACATAGACTGGTAAGCAAGAAATAAGACTGTCTTTGTTCTATATGACATGATTTTCTATGTAAAACATCTGATAGCATCCACAACAAACAGACATAACTCTGGGAATTAATAAAAGTGTACAGCAAGGCTGAAGAATATAAATATCAATTGCTTTCCTATAAACACACAAAAAATGTATTCAACTGATCTTTGACAAAGAAGTAAAGGCAATTCAACGGACAAAAGAAAACCTTAAAAAAATAGTGATGGAAATAATGGATAGCCACATACAAAGCACACACACACTCACATATGTACAGACAAAAGGAAGGTAAACACAAGCCTTTCACAAAAATTAACTCAAAATAGATCAGAGATCTAAATGTGAAATGCAAAAGTAAAAACTCCTAGATATAACATAAGAGAAAATCTAGGTGACCTTGTCTGTAGTGATGACTTTTCAGAAACAACACCAAAAAAACAAAAAATCCACAAAGAAAAAAAATGTTTTACTTCTTTAATATGAAAAACTTGTGTCCTGGGAAAGTGTTAAGACAGGTCACAGACAAGGCTAAAATCTTTGTAAATATCTGATAAATGACTGGTATCCAAAATATACAAAGAACTCAAACTCAACAGTAAAAACACCAACAACCCAGTTAAAAATGGGCTAAAGATCAGAACAGACACCTCACTAAAGAAAATATACAAATGGGAAATAAGCAGTATGAAAACATTCTCAACATATGTTCTTGGAGAATTACCAAAAAAGAGAGAGAAAGAGATGTCCCTACACACTTATACATGGCTAAAATGAAGAGACTCAGAACACCAGATACAGCCAAGACGTGAAGCTGCAGGTAATCCTCATTCACTGCTGGTGGGAACAAAATTTGGTATGCCTACGTTGGAAGATAGGAATTTTATGTCAAAACTAATTATACTCTTATACAGTAAGATCCAGCAATCACACCTGGGTATTGACCTAAATGAGCTGAAACCTTATATTCGCAAAAAACCTGCATATGAATGTTTGTATGCACTTTATTCATAATTGCAAGAGTTAGAGGTAAGCAAGATATCCTTCAAGAGTCGAATGGATAAACAATCAGTGGCATATCCATACGATAAAATATTGTTCAGTTAAAAAAAAAAAGAAATGAGGTATCAAGCCATGAAAACACATGGAGGAAACACAAAAGCATATTGCTAAGTGAAAGAAGCCAATCTGACAAGGCTATATACTGTATGATTTCAAATGTAAGACATTCTGAAAAAGACAAAATTACAAGCTAGTAAAAAGATCTTTGGTTGAGAAGGACTTGGGGGTTGGAGGAAGGAACGGATGAACCAACAGGTGGAGCTTAAGGGATTTGATGGAAATGAAACTACTCTATATACTACAGAAATGATGGATATATGCCATTAAACGTTTGCAACCCCAGAGAGCATGTAACACAAATAGTCAAGAATAATGTAAACTGTGGACTTTAACACACGAATATGGGTTCAGTAATTGTAACAAATGTACTGTAGTAATATAAGATGTAAAAAGTAGTGCAAACTGTGTGGACGCAGAGGGGTTATTTTTCTACTAAGGAAAAGAAGAATTACAGCACCACAATATTCAATAGATAAAGGAATCCAAAGGAAAGAAAAGCAAATATTTGAATCAGCTGAGATAAGCACACCGCTTCCCTACGGTTCAAAATGAAAACCCACATTCAGAAAGTTAAACATGTTCTTAAAATTGTGGTCCAGACACTCCTGACTGAGATAGAACCCCTAGAAATGAGTCTGTCCCTGGTGAAGAAGAGGAGGGACCCAAAAATAAAACTCTGGCAGCTGTACATACTCTTCTCTTGCCTGGCAGTATGCAAGCCCTTCTCCCCCAGGCTTCCATTCTCACAAGTGAGGAATTTCTCAGCAGGTTCCGACCCAAATGAACTCCCAAATTCCTAAACAGTTTGACAAGGAGACAGAACACCAACCTCCACAGACTACCCTGTACACAAATTACACTGAATGCACCGACATTATGGATGCAACACTCAAAAAAATAATGTCTAAAAATGTCTAGGTCTAAAGGAACCACAGCTACAACCCCCTCGCCCCCGTGTGCATTTGCTTTCCCAGCTTTCCAGGGCTCTGTAGTTTCACTCCTTCTAGGTGGGTGTGACCAGGTAGGAGGTAGGCTCCCCAAGAACCAACTGGACCTTCAAGTACTTCCCTTTGCAGCCTTAAGGAGGCATTAACTTGGGTTGCTGACCACAGTCCTCTACACCCCACTGGAGTTGTTTGGGACCTACTTTTATATTTTAAATGACACAAGCCCAGTGTTTGAACAATCCAGCAAAATCATTCAAACCCAGTATTTTTTCAGAAAGGAAGGAAGAAAATCATAAGGCACTTTTACTAGTTCAACCAGAAAACCCCAAATATCTATTTATTTGTAAAAAAAGACGTCAGTTAATTATCATTTTCATGGTAACACATTGTTTTGTAAATAATTAACCACACTTGAACACTTCTGATTTTCAAGTCTAAGCCCTGGAATTCCTACTGAAATCATCCAAAAAGAAAGTATGCACCTCATAAACTTACTACCCATTCTCAGGGGAAGAAAAAAGTGAAACCACAATCCTTTCCTTTTTTTTTTTCTTTTCTTTTTTTTTTTATTCGGTACGCGGGCCTCTCACTGCTGTGGCCTCTCCCGCCGCGGGGCACAGGCTCCGGACGCGCAGGCTCATCGGCCACGGCTCACGGGCCCAGCCGCCCCGCGGCACGTGGGATCCTCCCGGACCGGGGCACGAACCCGTGTCCCCCGCATCGGCAGGCGGACTCCCAACCACTGCGCCACCAGGGAAGCCCAATCCTTTCCTTTTTTGAGAAAAGAAAGCATAAAGCGCTTTTATTGCAATAATAAAACTTGTAACTCATATGTAGTGTAGGGGGTGGGGATAGGGGTGGAGGTGTAGGCAGCAATTTCTCTCACCAAATCGCTACACCAGACAGCAAAGGGGTGAGAGGGGGTAAGGCGAAGCCAGGAAACTCTGAGATCAGCAGGGGGAGATGAGCATCAAAAAACAAGAGATGCTGAAGCTGTGATGACCAGCATCATTTTCTTAAGACAACACTCAAGGATTTGTCATGATGGCTGGGGTTTCATGGGTGTTAAGTGTCTACAAACAGCAACTTCAATTTAACTTTCAATTAAAGTTCTTAAAATTTACAAGTGGAGCTTGGATAGCTATGAGATTACAAAAATCCTGAATATCCATTAGAAAAACCACAGGATGAAAAAAAAAAAAGGCAGGCCATGAAGAAGGCTTCAGAGGTCCCTGCTGGCCCAGGGACAGACACCTGTAGTGTCCAACATCTCTTTCAAAAGGCAGAGGGTTTAAGGGGAGGGCGAAGGTGGGGCAGTGGAGGCAAAGACTCTCCCCCTTCCCACTTTAGTGAAACCACAATTCTTAACAAATGGAATGTAATCCAGGAGTATTTTCTTTTGGCTTAAATTCACCTCTTTTTTGCCTCTTCGGAAATCTCTTATATTGTCTTCCAAGCTCTATAAATTAGATACATTTCACCTCTATTGAAAAAGAGAGGCTTAAATAAGTGAATAAATCTTTTCAAGGTGACAAACCCAGAGGGGGTAGTTCTTACAGGACAGTTCGCCCAGGAAAGTTCCAAAGAAGAACCTCATCAAAGGATTTCCCATAGGATGTCTGTCCCTAGAAAATAAACTTGGAGGAGAAAAGATTTGATACAACGAATTCCAGGTGGTTATTCTCTGCTTTCCTCTCACGTAAAATACCCACCCACACACAAAAAAGCCAACCATGGCTCAGTGTTAAAGGCTATACAGTTAAAATACTGGACCTCTTTGAAATGAACCCCGAAAATGGATAGTTGGTAATGCTGTTGTGAATCAGTGTGGGGAAGAGTGTTTTGGGAATGCGGGGAGCGATCTGGAAATTTAGGCATTTGTTGCCAGCTACTGTGGGGGGACAGCATCGTGGATTTGAAATCTTGCTTCCCAAACAGTTGGAAAACTCAGGAGGAAAGTGATCCCCCTGTGTCAAAAAGGAGAGGCTGGGAACCCACAGACCACAGATCCTTCCACACACGAATCCCTGGAGACCTAGTCAGTACTGTCCCCTGATGACCCTCCCCGTGGTCACCGCACAATCTGAGGGATACGCGGGGCTGCGGGCACAGAGCTGCCCAGAGAGGCCCCGGGGTCAGGGCCCTAGTCGCGGCGCGCAGTGACGGGACAGGACGCGCGGAGGCCCCGCTACCGGCCCCGCCCCCACGCTGCGAGCCGGAGGGAATGAGGTCTGAGCGGCGCCGCGGGGGTGGACTCGGTCCGCAGACTTGGGGGTTGACCGCAGGGAGGCCCGGGTCCCGCCACGGCCGGTTCCAACCAGCTTCTCCTCTCCCGTCTCCGCACGCCAGGCGGCAGCTCACTCACCATTTCTAGGTTTCCTGGGTCCCTCCTAACGACCAGTGCAGATCACAGCGCGACAGAGACTGTGGCAAAGGAACTAGCAACGGTGAAGGGCACAGAAGAGTCGACCCTGGGGTGGGCCAAAGCGAGTGGATAAAACCAAGTCGGGAAGCTGTGTAGCACCACCCACCTGCCCCACCGGCGCCCCTGATTGGACAGACGTATGCCCCTTGGAGAAAGCTTTGCCCTGCAGAATCCTCTGTGGCTGTGGGGAGAGCCTCTCTCCACCTGGCACATTTGATTTTTTTTTTTTAGATTTATTTATTTGGCTGCCTGGGGTCTTAGTTGCCGCATGCGGGATCTTCCGTTGTGACATGTGGGATCTTTCACTGCAGCTGCATGGGCTCTGTGTTGCAGCGTGCGGGCTTCTCTCTAGTTGTGCTGCGGGGCTCCAGAGCGTCTGGTCTCTAGAGCGTCTGGGCTCTGTAGTTGAAGCATGGACTCTCTAGCTGTGGCATGCAGTCTCAGTTGCCGCGCGGCATGTGGGATCTTAGTTCCCGGACCAGGGATGGAACCCGCGTCCCCTGCATTGGAAGGTGGATTCTTAACCACTGGACCACCAGGGAAGTGCGGGCACATTTGATTTTAAACCGAACTTTTATCTGGTCTGGGTTACTTTTGATTGTGATAATATACATGCAATAAAAATGTACATTTTCATTATTTTTAAAGTATATGGGTAAATATTGTGAAATACATTAACATTGTGAAACCAATCTCTGGAACTATTTTTGTCTTCCAAAACCACAACTCCATACCCATTAGACAGCAACTCCTCATTCTCCCCGTCACCCAGCCCCTGGCCAAAAACCATTCTACTTTTTATCTTTATGAATTTGACTATGCCAGGTAACTCATACAAGTGGAATCATACTGTGTTTCAACTTTTTTGACAGGCTGATTACACTTATCATAATGTCCTCAAGGTTCATCCATGTTGTAGCAGGTGTCAGATTTGCTTTCTTTTAAAAAGCCTAACAACACTCTGATGTGGGTATGTGCCTCATTTCTTTGATCCATTCAACCGTTGATGGATGCTTGAGTTACCTCCACTTTTTGGTTATTGGGAATAATGTTGATATGAACACAATTGGATATGTATCTTTCGAGTCACTGCTTTCAATTCTATTTCAATTCCCCGAAGTAAATTTGCCAGATGGTAACTCAGTTGAAATTTTTTGAGGAATCGCCTTGTTGTTTTTCATACCATCAAGATTTTATATTCCCAGTAACAGTGCACAAGGGTTCTGAAGGGTGTTTTCACTTTCTGGATGGTTATCTTTGAAGCACAAAACTCATTAATTTTTTTCTTCCAGTTTCATTGAGATATAATTGATATACAGCACTGTGTAAGTTTAAGGTGTACAGCATAATGATTTGACTTACATTCATCATGAAACGATTATCACAATAAGTTTGGTAAACATCAATCATTACATGTAGATACAAAATTAAAGAAATAAATCTTTTTCCTTGTGATGAGAACTCTTGGATTTACTCTCTTAACAACTTTCATCATATATATCATATATTTATCTATTGTATATTACATTCCTAGTAATTACTTATAACTGGAAGTTTGTACCTTTTGACTCCCTTCGCCCAATGACCCCTCCCCCATCCCCACACCCCTGCATCCCCCGCCTACGGTAACCACAAATCTGATCTATTTTTCTGTGAGTTTGTTTGTTTTTGAAGTATAATTTACCTACAACACTATGTTAGTTCCTGTTATGCAACATACTGATAGATATTTCTGTACATTTCAAAATGATCTCTGTAAGTCTAATTACCAACTGTCACCATGCAAAGATTTTACATAATTATTGGCTGTACATTTCATACCAGTGACATTTATTATTACTATATTAAAAATTATCTCCCCTCTCTTTTTTTAAAAAGATTTTTCTTTTGTGATGTGGACCATTTTTTTAAAAGTCTTTATTGAATTTGTTACAATACTGCTTCTGTTTTATGTTTTGGTTTTTTGGCTGAAAGGCATGTGGGATCCTAGCTCCTCGATCAGGGAACGAAACTGCACCCCCTGCATTGGAAGGTGAAGTCCCAACCACTGGACCACCAGGGAAGTCCCCATACCAGTGACATTTATTTTGTAACTTAAAGTTTGTACCTCTTAATCTCCCTCACCTATTTCTCTCCTCCCCTCACTTCCCTCCCCTCTGGCAATCACCTGTTAGTACTCTATCTATGACTCTGTTTTTGTTTAGTTATGTTTGTTCGTTTGTTTTTTAGATTTCACATATAAGTGAAATCAGAGTATTTGTCTTTCTGTGTCTGAGTAATTTCACTTAGCATAATACCCTCTAGGTCCATCCATGTTGTCTCAAATGACAAGATTTAATTCCCTTTTTGGCTGAGTATTATTTCATTTTACATACATATATATATATATATATATATATATATATATATATACAGTCTTCTTTATCCATTAACCTATTGATAAGCACTTAGGTTGCTTTCATATATTGGCTATTGTAAATAATACTGCAATGAACATATGGGTGCAAATATCTTTTCAAATTAGTATTTTCACTTTCTTTGGATAAATACTCAGGAATGGAGCTGCTGCATTGTATGGTAATTCTATTTTTAATTTTTTGAGGCACCTTCATACTGTTTTCCATAGCAGCTACACCAATTTACACTCCCACCAACAGCACACACAACAGTTCCCTTTTCTCCACGTCATCACCAACACTTGTTATTTGTCTTTTTGAAAACAGTCATTCTGAGAGGTGTGTGGTGATATCTCATTGTGGCTTTGATTTGCATTTCCATGATGATTAGTGATGTGGAGCATCTTTTCATGTGCCTGTCGGCCATCCGTATGTCTTCTTTGGAAAAATGTCTATTCAGATCCTCTGCCCACTTTTTTTTTTTTTTTTTTTTTCCGGTATGTGGGCCTCTCACTGTTGTGGTCTCTCCCGTTGCGGAGCACAGGCTCCGGACGTGCAGGCTCAGCGGCCATGGCTCACGGGCCCAGCCGCTCCGCGGCATGTGGGATCTTCCCGGACCAGGGCACGAACCCGTGTCCCCTGCATCGGCAGGCGGATTCTCAACCACTGCGCCACCAGGGAAGCCCTGCCCACTTTTTAATTGTTTTTTTATGTTGAGTTGATTGATTTATTTTTATATTCTGGATATTAATCCCTTATTGAATATATCATTTGCGAATATCCTCTCTCATTCTGTAGGCAGCCTTTATGTTTAGTGGATAGTTTCCTTCACTGTGCAAAAGCTTTTTAGTTTGATGTGGTCCTATTTGATTATTTTTGCTTTTGTTTTCCTTGCCAGAGGAGATGTATCCCCCCAAAAAATATTGCTAAGACCAATGTAAAAGGTCATAATGACTATATTTTCTTCTAGAAGTTTTATCATTTCAGGTCTTACATTTAAGTCTTTAATCCATTCTGAGTTTATCTTTGTATATGGTGTGAGAAAGTAGTCCACTATGATTCTTTTGCATGTAGCTGTCCAGTTTCCCCAACACCATTTTTATTCCCCTATTATATATTCTTTCCTCCTTTGTCATAGCTTATTTGCCTATGTAAGCATAGGTCCACCTCTGGGCTCTCTATTCTGACCCATTGATCTATGTATCCATTTTCCTGGTGGTACCATACTGTTTTGATTACTGTAGCTTTATAGTATAGTTTGAAATCAAGGTGTGTAATACCTCCAGCTTTCTTCTTTTTTTTAAAGATTGTTTTGGCTCTTCAGGATCTTTTGTGTTTCTATACAAATTTTAGAATCATTTGTTCTAGTTCTGTGAAAAAATGCCATTGGTATTTTGATCGGAATTACATTGAATCTGTAGAATGCCTTCAGTGGTATGGTCATTTAAACACTATTAATTTTTCCATTCCATGAGCACAGTATATCTTGTTTCTTTCATCAGTGCCTTATAGATCTGAGTCAGGGCTTTTACCTCCTTAGTTAGATTTATTCCGAGGTATTTTATTCTTTTTGATTCAGTTGTAAGTGGGATTGTTTTCTTAAATTCTCTTTTGGATACTTTGTTGTTAGTGCATAGAAATGCAGTGTTCTACTTTCATCCTTTTACATGTAGCTGTCCAGTTTTCCCAGCACCACTTATTGAAGAGAATGTCTTCTCTCCATTGTATATTCTTGACATCTTTGTCATAGATTAATTGACCATAAGAGTGTGGATTTATTTCTGGGTTTTTTATCCTGTTCCATTGATCTATGTGTCTGTTTTTTTCCCCCCCAGTACCATACTGCTTTGATGACTGTAGCTTTGTAGTATGGTCTGAAGCCAGGGAGCCTCATTCCTCCAGCTCAGTTTTTCTTTCTCAAGATTGTTTTGGCTATTTGGGGTCTTTTGTGTCCATACGAATTTTAAAATTATTTCTTTCAATTCTGTGAAAAATGTTCTTGCAATTTCGATAGGGATTGCATTGAACCTGTAGATTGCCTTAGGTAGTATGTTCATTTTAACATTTATTCTCCCACTTCAAGAACACAGTATATCTTTCCATCTATTTGTGTCATCTTCAATTTCTTTCATCAATGTCTTATAGTTTTCAGAGTACAGGTCTTTTGTCTCCTTAGGTAGGTTTATCCCTAGTTATTTTATTATTTCCGATGCGATGGTAAATGGGATAGTTTCCTTAATTTCTCTTTCTGATACTTTGTTGTTAGTGCATAGAAATGCAACAGATTTCTGTATATTAATTTTGTAGTCTGCAAATTTATGCATTTATTGATGAGTTCTAGTAGTTTTTTGGTGGTATCACTAGGGTTTCCTATGTATAGTATTATGTCATCTGCAAACAGGGACAGTTTTATTTCTTCCTTTCCAGTTTGGATTCCTTTTGTTTCTTTTTCCTGTCTGATTGATGTGGCTAGAACTTCCAATACTATGTTGAATAAAAGTGGTGAGAGTGGGCATCTTTCTCTGTTCTTGATCTTAGAGGAAGCTTACAGCTTTTTACTGTTAAGTATTTAATATTAGCTGTGGGCTTGTCATATATGGCCTCTATTAAGTTGAGGTATGTTCCATCTATACCTCCTTTGCAGAGAGTTTCTATCATAAATGGATGTTGAATTTTGTCAAAAGCCTTTTCTGCATTTGATGAGATGATCATATGGTTTTTATTCTTCAATTTGTTAACGTGGTATATCACACTGATTGATTTATGGATATTGAACCATCCTTGAATCCCTGGGATAAGTCTCACTTGATCATGGTATATTATCTTTTTAATGTATTGTTGAATTCTGTTTGCTAATATTTTATTGAGGATTTTTGCATCTGTGTTCCCCATTGATGTTGGCATGTAATTTTCTTTTTTGTGACATCTTTGATCTGGTTTTGGTATCAGGGTGGTGCTGGCCCCATAGAATGAGTTTGGAAGCATTCATTCTTCTGAACTTTTTAGAAATAGTTTAAGAAGGTTAGGTATTAACTCTTCACCTGTCAAGCTGTCTGGTCCTGGATTTTTGTTTGTCGGGAGTTTTAAAAATCACTGATTCAATTTTATTACTGGTAATGGGTCTGTTCATACATTCTTGATTCAGTCTTGGGAGAATGTACATTTCTAGGAATTTGTCCATTTCTTATAACAATTAGCTTATAATTGTTCATAGTAATCTCTTAGGATACTTCCTTTTTTTCTGTGGTGTTGGTTATAACTTCTATTTCATTTCTGATTTTATTGATTTGAGCCCTCTCTCTTTTTCTTTTCTTTCTTTTTTTAAATTTATTTTTGGCTGTGTTGGGTCTTCATTGTTGCACGCGGGCTTTCTCTAGTTGTGGCAAGTGGGTGCTACTCTTCTTTGTGGTGCACAGGTTTCTCATTGCGGTGGCTTTTCTCGTTGAAGAGTATGGGCTCTAGGCGTGCGGGCTTCAGTAGTTGTGGCACTCGGGCTCAGTAGTTGTGGCACATGAGCTCAGTAGTTGTGGTGCACAGGCTCTAGGGCATGCAGGCTTCAATAGCTGTGGCACATGGGCTCAGTAGTTGTGGTGTGTGGGCTCAGCAGTTGTGGCTCAGGGGATCTAGAGAGCAGGCTCAGTAGTTGTGGTGCACGGGCTTAGTTGCTCCATGGCATGTGGGATCTTCCTGGGCCAGGGATCAAACCCATGTCCCCTGCATTGGCAGGTGGATTCTTAACCACTGTGCCACCAGGGAAGTCCCTCTCTTTTTTTCTTTATGAGTCTTCCTAAAGGTTTATCAACTTTTTATCTTTTCAAAAAACCAGCTCTTAGTTTCACTGATCTTTTCCACTGCTATTTTAGTCTCTACTTCATTTACTTCTGCTCTGGTCTTTATGATTCTTTTCCTTCTACTAACTTTGGCTCCTGTTTGTTCTTCTTTTTCTAGTTCCTTTAGGTGTATGGTTAGGTTGTTTAGTTGAGATTTTTCTTGTTTCCTGAGGTAGGCCTCTATCACTATAAAGTTCCCTCTCAGAACTTCTTTTGCTGCATCCCACAGATTTTGGATCTCTGTGTTTTCATTTTTACTTCTCTACAGGTATTTTTTGTTTTCCTCTTTGATTTCTTCAGTGACCCACATGACCCACAGGAGTCCCACATGTCTCCACATGTTTGTGTTGTTTGCATTATTTTACTTGTAGTTGATTTCTAGTCTCATAGCTTTGTGGTTGGAAAAGATGCTTGCTATGATCTCAGTCTTGTTAAATTTACTGAGACTTGTTTTGTGGCCTAGCCTGTCATATGTCCTAGAGAATGTTCCATGTGCACTGGAAAGGAATGTGTATTCTGTGGCTTTTGGATAGAACATTCTAGATATAGCTATTAAGTTCATCTACTCCAATGTGTCATTAAATGCCAAGTTTCCTTATTGATTTTCTTTTTTTTCTTTTAAAAATAATTATTTTGGCTGTGCTGGGTCTTAGTTGCAGCACATGGGATCTTTGTTGCAGCATGAGGGATCTTTAGTTATGGCATGTGGGATTTTTTTTTAGTTGTGGCATGCAGGCTTCTGAGTTGTGGCACGAGGACTTCTTAGTTGTGGCATGTGGAATTCTTAGTTGTGGCATGCGGACTTCTTAGTTGTGGCATGCGGATTTCTTTTTTTTTTTAACATCTGTATTGGAGTATAACTGTTTTACAATGGTATGTTAGTTTCTGCTTTACAACAAAGTGAATCAGTTATACATATACATATGTTCCCATATCTCTTCCCTCTTGTGTCACCCTCCTTCCCACCCTC
>NC_041215.1:16266163-16315498 GCF_002837175.3 Physeter macrocephalus | reverse complement strand
TGTTCTGGTGGATGAGGCTGGATCTTGTCTTTCTGGTGGGCAGGTCCACGTCTGGTGGTGTGTTTGGGGATGTTGGTAGCCTTATTATAATTTTAGGCAGCCTCTCTGATAATGGATGGGGCTGTAGTCCTGTCTTGCTAGTTGTTGGGCATAGGGTGTCCAGCACTGTACGTTGCTGGTCCTTGAGTGAAGCTGGGTCTTGGTGTTGAGATGGAGATCTCTGGGAGATTTTTGCCGTTTGATATTACGTGGAGCTGGGAGGTGTCTTGTGGACCAGTGTCCTGAGAGACACAGCCCTAACGCCTGGCTGGAGCGCCAAGAGTCTTTAATCCACACGGCTCAAAATGAAAGGGAGAAAAAATATAAAGGAAAGAAAGAAAGGAAGGAAGGAAGGAAGGAAGGAGGGAAGGAAGGAAGGAAGAAAGGAAGGGAGGAAGGAAGGAGAGAGAGAGGGAGGGAGGGAAGGAAGAAGGAAGGAAGAGAAAGAGAGAGGGAGAGAAAGGAAGGAAGGAAGAAAGGAAGGAAGACAGAAAGGAAGGAAGGAGGGAAGAAAGGAAGGAAGAAAGAAAGGAAGAAAGAAAGGAAGAAGACAAAATAAAGTAGGATAAAATATAGTTATTAAAATAAAAAATAATTATTAAGAAGAAAATTTTTATTAAAAAAACAAAAACACACAAAAAAACGGGTCGGTCTAACCCTAAGACAAATGGTGAAAGCAAAGCTATACAGACAAAAATCTCACACAGCAGCACACACATACACACTCACAAAAAGAGAGGGGAGAATAATAATATATCTTGCTCCCAAAGTCCACCTCCTTAACTTGGGATATTTCGCTGTCTATTCAGGTTTTCCACAGATGCAGGGCACTTCAAGTTGATTGTGGAGCTTTAATCCGCTGCTTCTGAGGCTGCTGGGAGAGACCTCCCCCTCTCCTCTTTGCTCGCACAGCTCCTGGGGTTCAGCTTTGGACTTGGCCCCGCCTCTGCGCATAGGGCGTCCGAGGGCGTCTGCTCTTCGCTCAGACAGGACGGGGTTAAAGGGGCAGCTGATTGGGGGGCTCTGGCTCAGGCCGGGGGGAGGGGCACGGAGTGCGGGGGCGAGCCTGAGGCGGCAGAGGCCAGTGTGACGCTGCACCAGCCCGAGGCGCGCCACACGTTCTCCCGGGGAAGCTGTCCCTGGATCCCAGGACCCTGGCAGTGGCGGGCTGCACAGGCTCCCGGGAGGGGAGGTGTGGAGAGTGACCTGCGCTTGCACACAGGCCTCTTGGTGGCGGCAGCAGCAACCCTAGTGTCCCACACCCGTCTCTGGTGTCTGCGCCGACAGCCGCAGCTCGCACCTGTTTCTGGAGCTCCTTTACACGGTGCGCTTAATCCCCTTTCCTCTCGCACCAGGAAACAAAGAGGCCAGAAAAAGTCTCTTGTCTCTTCAGTAGCTCTGCGCCCATTTCTGGAGCTCCTTTACGCGGTGGGCTTAATCCCCTCTCCTCTCGCACCAGGAAACCAAGAGGCAAGAAAAAGTCTCTTGTCTCTTCGGCAGCTTTGCGCCCGTTTCTGGAGCTCCTTTAAGCGGCGCGCTTAAACCCCTCTCCTCGCACACCAGGAAGCAAAGAGGGAAGAAAAGGTCTCTTGCCTCTTCGGCAGCTCCAGACTTCAACCGGACTCCGTCCCGGCTAGCCGTGGTGCACTAACCCCTTCAGGCTGTGTTCACGCCACCAACCCCAGTCCTTTCCCTGGGATCCAACCGAAGCCCGAGCCTCAGCTCCCAGCCCCCGCCCGCCCCGGCGGGTGAGCAGACAAGCCTCTTGGGCTGGTGAGTGCCGGTCGGCACCGATCCTCTGTGCGGGAATCTCTCCGCTTTGCCCTCCGCACCCCTGTTGCTGCGCTCTCCTCCGCGGCTCTGAAGCTTCTGCCCTACCCAGGTACATGGGGTGTTTCTTGCCTTTTGGGAGGTCTGAGGTCTTCTGCCAGCGTTCAGTGCGTGTTCTATAGGAGCAGTTCCACGTGTAGATGTATTTCTGATGTATCTGTGAGGAGGAAGGTGATCTCCGCGTCTTACTCTTCCGCCATCTTCTCTCGCCCCCGCATGCGGACTTCTCAGTTGCGACTGAGGAGGAAGGTGATCTCCACGTCTTACTCTTCCGCCATCTTCTCTCGCCCCCGCATGCGGACTTCTCAGTTGCAACATGCCAAGTCTTAGTTGCGGCATGCATCTGGGATCTAGTTCCCCACCCAGGGATCGAACCTGGGCCCCCTGCAGTGGGAGTGTGGAGTCTTACTCACCGGACTGCCAGGGAAATCCCTTGACTTTATTTTTGGATGATCTGTTCATTGATGTAAGTGGGGTGTTAAAGTTTCCTACTATGTTTGTGTCTGTCATTTTCTCTTTTTATATCTGTTAATATATTTAAAAATATATTTAGGTTCTTCTATGTCAGGTGCATATATATTTACAATTGTTATATCTTCTTGAATTGATCCCTTGATTGTTATGTAATGTCTTTGTCTTTTGTCCAGTCTTTGTTTTCACGTCTATTTTGTCTGATATAAGTATTGCTACCCTTTTTTCTTTGTTTGTTTCCATTTGCATGTAATACTTTTCCATCCCCTCACTTTCACTTCATATGTGTATTTAGATCTGAAGTGTCTCTTTGAGGCAGCATATATATGGATCTTGTTTTTGTACACATTCACCCATTCTATGTCTTTTTATTGGAGAATTTAGTCTGTTTACATTTAAAGTAATTGATAGGTATGTACCTATTGCCATTTTGTTATTTATTTTTGGATTTTTTTGTAGTTCTTTTTTGTTCCTTGCTTCTTCCTTTGCTCTCTCCCCTTGTGCTTTGATGACTGTCTTTAGTGTTATGTTTGAATTCCTTTATCCTTTTTGTGTGTGTATCTATTATAGATTTTTGGTTTGTGGTTGCCATGTGGTTTATACGTAGCCATATAAGACTATTTTAAGTTGCTGATCTCTTAAGTTCAAATGCATTTTAACAACCCTGCATTTTTACTACCCCCATCAATGTTTACTGTTTTTGACATCATACTTTATATCTTTTGTGTATCCCTCAACTACTTACTGTGAATATAGATGATTTTACTACTTTTGTCCTTTACGCTTCCTACCGGCTTTATAAGTAGTTCATCTATTATCTTTACTGCATATTTGTCTTTGCCAATGAGATTTTTCCTTTTGTAACTTTCATATATCTAATTGTGGCATTTTCTTTTCCACTTAGAGAAGTCCCTTTAACATTTCTTGTAAAGTTGATTTGGTGGTGTGTTGGGGAAGCTAGTAAAGTAGTCTTATTCAGGCTTCAGAGGTGGCACTAGGCCTCTCTCTGACCGGGCAACAAGCCTAAAAACTGGCTATGTGCCAAACTGCTGAGCTACATGCAGCCCAGCAAGGGTGGTGCCAGCACACCTTATAAATGATTAGATAAGATAGGGAGTAAGTCTGGGGGCTTCTTGAACCCTGAGGGCCTGGCCAGCCCCAGGGGATCAGAGAACACTCCAAGACTTTATGAGTTAAGACCAAGGCATTTATGACAATAACCAGAGCTGCAAATTTGCACATAGGCCGATTGTTATCACCCTCGGCCTGGTGCTAGAAGCAGGACCCCTTTGAGTAACAAACTGAAGTCTCACCTGTGGGGTGGACACACTGCTTGGGGGTTTATCCCAAATGGGACTCCAGATTGATCTTCCAGGGACTTCCCAGCACTGCTTGGATCTGGATGTAGGTGCTTCACCAATTTGGTGATGTATAAACCTCTATTATTCTTTCTTAATTAGTTATAATATTATTTTCTTAATTGATATACTGTATTCTTGTGATAATCCAATAAACTCTTTAAATTTTTGCTTAACTTAGTATGGAGTGGTTATTTGCCAGTGAATCCTATGAACCTGAAATGAAAGTAAAACTTTCAGCAAAACATGGTGCTAAACCCTTTTAGATTTTTCTTCTCTACAAAACTTTTGATCTCTCCATGAAATTTAAATGAAAGCCTTACCAGGTAGAGTATTCTTGGTTATAGATTGTTCTCTTCAGCACCTTAAATATATCGTGGCACTCCCTTCTGTCCTGCAGATTCTGCTGAAAAGTCAGCTGATAGCCTTATGGGAGTTGCCTTGTATGCAATTTAGAGCTTTGTCCTTACTGCTTTAAATATTCTCTTTATCTTTAATTTTTCCCATTTTAATTATAATATGTCTTGTGATCCTTTTTAGGTTAATCCTGTTTGGGACTCTCTGTGCTTCTTGAACCTGTATGTCTGTTTCCTGTCCCAGTTTATGGATGTTTTCAGCTACTATGTCTTTAAATACATTTCTGCCCCCTTTTCACTCTCTTTTCCTTCTGGGACCCCTATAATGTGAACATTACTATGCTTTATGTTGTATCTTATACTGCCCTTATTTTAAAAGATTTTTTTGTTTGTTTTTCTGTTCAGCTTGAGTAATCTCCACTGCTCTCTCTTCCAGTTTGCTGAGCTGTTCCTCTGTATCAACTAAACTACTGTGCCTTCCTTCCAGTGTATTTTTTATTCCAGTTATTGTATTTTCAGCTCTTTTTGATGCTTTATATATTTTTTTGCCTTTGTTAGAAAATTCTAACTTCTCACTGTGTTCACCCATTCTTCTCTGGAGTTCTTTGAGCATCATTATGATTATTACCTTGAACTTTTTATCAGGTAGATTGCTTATATGAACTTCACTTAGTTCTACTTCTGGGGTTTTATTTTGCTCCTTCATTTGGAACATTTTCCTCCATTGCCGCATTTTGCCTAATTCACTGTTTTTATATCAATGAATTTATATGTTGCTTATGTTTCCCAATCTTGGAGAAGTGGCCTTATGTAGAAGACATCCTGTGTTGCCCAGCAGCACACTCCCCTCTGGTCACTAGAGCTATAGGCTCTAGGGGTGCTATCCATGTGGGCTGTGTGGGTCTTTCTGTTTTAGTTGGATGACTACTATGGGTGTGTTGGTAGCACAACATGATGGCAACTGGTGGCAACTAGACCATGGATAGCCCATGGTCTAGTTGGTTGCCAGGAAAGCCTTGTGCAGAGAGGTTGACAGCTGCTGACAGTTGAGGCCAGGTCATGGCACATCCAGGGGAGTCTTGGTCCTGGCCCATTGGTGGGCAGGGCCAGGTCATGACAAGGCTGGCTGTGGAGCCCATGGGTTCCAGGGGCTAGTGCTGGCCCACTGGTTTGTGGAGCCATGTCCTGGGGTGCCTGGCTGCAGGGCCAGGGTTCTTGGAGCTAGTGTCGGCCTGAAGGTGGATGGGGCTATGGCACAGAGGAGGGGTCCTGGGGCTGGTGTCAGCCTGCTAGTGGTTGGTGCTTGTTCCTGAAACAGCTGGCTGCGTGGTCCAGGGAGTCCCAGAGCAGGTCTTGGCCTTCCAGTGAGTGGGGCCATGGCCCAGGGAAACCCAGAGTGGTACTAGCCTGCTGATTGTAGGCCAGGTCTTCACACAGCTGGCTGCAGTGGTCCTGGGGTTCCCAGTGCTGGTGCCCACACTCTAGTGTGTGAAGTCAGGTCCTGGGGCTAGTGTCAGCCCACTGGTTGGTGGAGCCAGGTCCAGAAATCTCTGGCTGTGAGCCTGTAGGAATCCTGGTACTATTTCCAGTTCACTAGTGCATGAGACTGGGTCTTGGACCCTCTGGTGGGCAGGGTCATGTCTCAGGGCAGCTGGAGGCTCATGGGGTCTTAGAGCACCTGGCCTGCTGGTTGGTGGGGCTGTGTCCCTGCTTGGCTAGCTGCTTGGCCTGGGGTGTGCCAGGACTGGTGCCAACCAGCTGGTATGTGGGGCCAGGTCCTGGCACTAATAAGCTAGAGGGAGGATTCCAAAATGGTGTTCATCAACACCAGTGTCCTCATGCTAATATGAGCCCACCAAAATGGCTGCTGCCAGCACCTTGTCCCCAGCATGAGTCCCACCTGTCTCGTGCCTCTCTGGGAGATTCTCCAATGTCAGTAAGTGGGTCTGACCCAGGCTCCTTTCAGATTACTGTGTCTGCCCTGGGTCTTGGAGCATGTAAGATTTTGTGTAAGCCCTTTAAGAGTGGAGTCTCTCTTTCCCACAACCCTCTAGCTTTCCCCAAGTAAGCCCCAATGACTTTCAAAGACAAAGGTTCTGGGGGCTCTTCTTCCTGGTGCAGGTCACCTGGGATGGGGAACCCAATGTGAGGATTGGACCCTTGCTCCTTGGGAAGAAACTCTGCAATTGTTATTATCTTCATGTTTGTGAGTCATCTATCTATGGGCATGGGTCTTGACTATACTGCATCTCTGCTCTTCCTACCCATTGCGTTGTGGTTTCTTCTTTATATCTTTAGTTTGTAGGAGATCTTTTTTGTTAGTCTTCAGGTTGTTCTCATCAATAGTTTCTCCGTAAATACTTGTAATTTTGGTGTGCCCATGGGAGGAGGTGAATTCAGGGTCTTCCTACTCTGCCATCTTCACCACACCCGAAAATTTGTTGATTTGATGAAGTCCAAACTACCTATTTTTTCCCCCATTTTTGCTCCAGCACTGCTCCCCTCTGGGGCAAAAGTGCCAATACTGAGAGGGGGGACAGCACACACTTAGAGGGAATGGAACCAACTTGAACTGGACCCTGAGGGTTTCTGCTCCAGCACCTTTGGACCTGATCCCACCGTGATAGGGCAGTGTTGGCTACTCAGCATAGGAGAAGCCCTGGCTCACACCCAGCTCTGGCTTCAGCCCCTCCATCTCTAGCCCCATTGCCCACCAAGGTGATAGCTGTCAGCACACCCTGAGGTGACATGATGAGATAAAACTAGTGGTCACTTCAGGTCCAGCTCTCAAACCAAAGCCACTGGGCACACAAGAATGTATAGGGACCTTCCCAAACAAGACACACATTTAACCTTGGGATAAGTAACTGTTACATCTAATTTCATAGAGACAGAGAAAGTTAAGCAAAATGAAAAGACAGAGGAATTTGTTTCAAACAAAAGAACAAACAAAAAAAGAAACCCCTGAAAAAACAACTAATGAAACAGAGATGAATAATTTACCAGTTAAAGAGTTCAAAGCATTAGTAATAAGAATGCTAACTGGGGACTTCCCTGGTGGCACAGTGGATAAGACTCCATGCTCCTAATGCAGGGGGCCCGGGTTCAATCCCTGGTCAGGGAACTAGACCCCACATGCATGCCACATCTAAGAGTTCTCATGCCACAACTAAGGAGCCTGTAAGCTGCAACTAAGGAGCCCACTTGCCGCAAATAAGACCCAGCACAACCAAAAAAAAAATGCTAACTGAACAAGGAAAAAGAATAGATGGACAGATGGACACAGTGACAATTTTAATAAGGAGCTGGAAAATATAAAAAAGCAGTCAGAGCCAAAGAATACAATAACCAAAATGAAAAATATACTAGAAGGAATTAACAGCAGACCAGGTGATACAAAAGAATGGATAAGGGATCTGGAAGATAGAATAATGGAAATAATCCAGAACAGCAAAAAGAAAAACAAATTTAAAAAATAAGAACAGTAAAAGGGACCTCTGAGACAACATCAAGCATACTAAAATTTGCATTATAGGAGTCCCAGAAGGAGAAAAGAGGGAGAAAACGGCCAAATATGTATTTGATAAAATTATGGTTGAAAATATCCTGAACCTGAAGAAGGAAACAGATACCCAGGTACAGGAAGCACAAAGAGTCTCAAATAAGTTGAACCCAAACAGACCCGCACAAAGACATATCATAATTAAAATGGCAAAAGTTAAAGATAAAGAGAGAATTCTAAAGGCAGCAAGAGAAAAACAAAGAGGGGACTTCCCTGGAAGTCCAGTGGTTAAGATTCCATGCTTCCACTGTAAGGGGCGTGGGTTCAAACCCTGGTCAGGGAACTAGGATCCTACATGCCACACAGCATGGCCAAAAGAGAGGGAGAGAGAGAGAGAGAGAGAGAGACAGAGAGAGACAGAGAGAGAGAGAGAGAGAGAGAGAGAGAGAGAGAGAGAGAGAGAGGGAGGGAGTCACATAAAAGGGAACCCCTGCAATGCTACCAGCTGATTTTTCTTCAGTAACTTTTCAGGCTAGAAGGGAGTAGCATGATACATTTAAAGTACTGAAAGGAAAAAACCTACAACCTAGAATACTCTACCCAGCAAGATTATCATTCAAAATGAAAGGAGACATAAAGAACTCAGACAAGCAAAAACTAAAAGATTCATCAATATTAGACTGATTCTAAAAGAAATGTTAAAAGATATCCTCTAAGTGGAAAAGAGAAGGCTGATATAAGAAGTAAGAATTCATAGAAAAGGAAAAATCTCTGCAGTAAAAACAAATATATAGTAACGGCTGTGGATCAACCACTTAAATAAGCTAGTATGAAGATTAAAAGAACTTAAATGACTATCAGTTTAAAACAAGTAGATCTAGTTAGCAGTCAACATATATAAACCCCATGGTAACCACAAACCCAAAACCTACAAAACACAAAAGCTAAAGAGAAAGGAACACAAGTATACCACTAAAGAAAATCATCAAACCAAGGAAATAGACTAAAAGAAGAAGAACAGAGAAGAACTACAAAAACAACCAGAAAACAAGAAACAAATGGCAATAAGTACATACTAATCAATAATCATTTTTTTAAAATAATGATTTAAACGTCAATGGACTAAGGCTCCAGTCAGAAGACATATGTTATCTGATTGGATAAAAACAAGACCCATCTATATGATGCTTACAAGAGACTCACTTGAGGTCAAAAGACACACAGGACTGAAAGTGAAGGGACAGAAAGATATTTCATGCAAATGTAGACAACAAGAGAGCTGGGGTAGCATACTCATATCAGACAAAATAGACCTGAAAACAAAGTCTATAACAAAAGACAAAGGTAGGCATTATATAATGATAAAGGGTTTGATACAAGAAGAGGATATAACACTGGTTAACATATATGCACCTAACATAGGAGCACCTAAATAAATAAAGCAAATCTCAACAGTCATAAAAGGAAAAACTTACAGTCATACAATAATAGTAGGGGACTTTAACACCCAGTTACATCAATGGACAGATCTTCCAGAGAGGAAATTAATATGGAAACAGTGGTCTTAATTGACACATTAGACCAATTGAACTTAATAAATATCTATAGGACACTACACATTCTTTTAAGTGCACGTGGAATGTACTCCAGGATAGATCACATGCTAGGCCACAAAACAGATCTCAACAAATTTAAGAGAACAGAAACTATATCAAGCATTTTTTCCTGACCACATAGTATGAAACTAGAAATTACAGGAAGAAAAATGGGAAAAACACAAACACATGGAGACTAAACAACATGCTACTAAAAACACAATGAATCAATGAAGAAATCAAAGAGGAAATCAGAAAATACCTCAAGACAAATGAAAATAAAAAGACAACTTGGGAATTCCCTGGCGGTCCAGTGGTTAGGACTCCGCGCTTTCACTGCAAGGGGCAGGGGTTCGATCCCTGGTTGGGGAACTAAGATCCCACAAGCCATGTGGTGTGGCACACAAAAAAAAGAGAGAGAGAGAGAGAGAGAGAGAGAGAGAGAGAGGGAGGGAGTCACATAAAAGGGAACCCCTGCAATGCTACCAGCTGATTTTTCTTCAGTAACTTTTCAGGCTAGAAGGGAGTAGCATGATACATTTAAAGTACTGAAAGGAAAAAACCTACAACCTAGAATACTCTACCCAGCAAGATTATCATTCAAAATGAAAGGAGACATAAAGAACTCAGACAAGCAAAAACTAAAAGATTCATCAATATTAGACTGATTCTAAAAGAAATGTTAAAAGATATCCTCTAAGTGGAAAAGAGAAGGCTGATATAAGAAGTAAGAATTCATAGAAAAGGAAAAATCTCTGCAGTAAAAACAAATATATAGTAACGGCTGTGGATCAACCACTTAAATAAGCTAGTATGAAGATTAAAAGAACTTAAATGACTATCAGTTTAAAACAAGTAGATCTAGTTAGCAGTCAACATATATAAACCCCATGGTAACCACAAACCCAAAACCTACAAAACACAAAAGCTAAAGAGAAAGGAACACAAGTATACCACTAAAGAAAATCATCAAACCAAGGAAATAGACTAAAAGAAGAAGAACAGAGAAGAACTACAAAAACAACCAGAAAACAAGAAACAAATGGCAATAAGTACATACTAATCAATAATCATTTTTTTAAAATAATGATTTAAACGTCAATGGACTAAGGCTCCAGTCAGAAGACATATGTTATCTGATTGGATAAAAACAAGACCCATCTATATGATGCTTACAAGAGACTCACTTGAGGTCAAAAGACACACAGGACTGAAAGTGAAGGGACAGAAAGATATTTCATGCAAATGTAGACAACAAGAGAGCTGGGGTAGCATACTCATATCAGACAAAATAGACCTGAAAACAAAGTCTATAACAAAAGACAAAGGTAGGCATTATATAATGATAAAGGGTTTGATACAAGAAGAGGATATAACACTGGTTAACATATATGCACCTAACATAGGAGCACCTAAATAAATAAAGCAAATCTCAACAGTCATAAAAGGAAAAACTTACAGTCATACAATAATAGTAGGGGACTTTAACACCCAGTTACATCAATGGACAGATCTTCCAGAGAGGAAATTAATATGGAAACAGTGGTCTTAATTGACACATTAGACCAATTGAACTTAATAAATATCTATAGGACACTACACATTCTTTTAAGTGCACGTGGAATGTACTCCAGGATAGATCACATGCTAGGCCACAAAACAGATCTCAACAAATTTAAGAGAACAGAAACTATATCAAGCATTTTTTCCTGACCACATAGTATGAAACTAGAAATTACAGGAAGAAAAATGGGAAAAACACAAACACATGGAGACTAAACAACATGCTACTAAAAACACAATGAATCAATGAAGAAATCAAAGAGGAAATCAGAAAATACCTCAAGACAAATGAAAATAAAAAGACAACTTGGGAATTCCCTGGCGGTCCAGTGGTTAGGACTCCGCGCTTTCACTGCAAGGGGCACGGGTTCGATCCCTGGTTGGGGAACTAAGATCCCACAAGCCATGTGGTGTGGCACAAAAAAAAAAGACAACTTTCCAAAATCTATGGGAGCAGCAAAAACAGTTTTAAGCGGGAAATTTAGAGTGATATAGGCTTACCTCAAGAAACAAGAAAAATCTCAAATAAAAAACCTAACTTACCATCTAAAGGAATTAGAAAAAAAACCCCCAAAGTCAGCAGGAGGAGAGAAATGATAAAGATCAAAGAGGAAATACATAAAACAGAGAGAAAAAACAATAGAAAAAAATTAATGAAGCCAAGAGTTGATTTTTTGAAAATATAAACAAAATTGATAAGCCTTTAGCCAGGGTCATCCAGAAGAAAAGAAAGGGGACACACAAAAAATAAGTAATAGGGCTTCCCTGGTGGCACAGTGGTAGAGAATCTGCCTGCCAATGCAGGGGACACGGATTCAATCCCTGGTCTGGGAAGATCCCACATGCCGTGGAGCAACTAAGGCCATGCGCCACAACTACTGAGCCTGCATTCTAGAGCCCATGAGCCACAACTACTGAGCCCACGTGTCACAACTACTGCAGCCCACATGCCTAGAGCCTGTGCACTGCAACAAGAGAAGCCACCACAATGAGAAGCCTGCACACCACAACGAAGAGTAGCCCCCGCTCCTTGCAACTAGAGAAAGTCATGCGCAGCAACAAAGACCCAACGCGGCCAAAAATAAATAAATAAATTTATTTTAAAAATTAAGTAATAAAAGAAGAGAAATTACAACTGATATCACAGAGACACAAAAATATCATAAGAGAACACTACAAACAGTTATATGCCAAAAAAATGGACAACACAGAAGAAATGGATAAATTTCTAGAAACTTGCAATCTTCCAAGACTGAATCAGGAAGAAATAGATAATGTGAACAGACTGATCACTAATTGTGAAATTGAATTAGTAATTAAAAAAACTCCCCTAAACAAAAGTCCAGGACTGCACAGCTTTAAAGGGAAATTCTACCAAACATATGAAGAAAAGCTAATAGCTATCCTTCTCAAACTATTCCAAAAAATTGAAGAGGTGGGAACACTCCCAAATTCATTCTGTGAGGGCACCATTACCCTGATACCAAAATCAGAAAAAGACATTACCAAAAAATTCACAGGTCAATATCACTGATGAATATAGACACAAAAATCCTCAACATAATATTAGCAACTGAATTTAACAACGTATAAAAAGGATCAAACACCATGATTAAATGCAATTTATTCCAGGCATGCAAGGATGGTTCAATATCTGCAAATCAATCAGTCTGATACACCACATTAACAAAAGGAAGGATAAAAATCATGTGATCATCTCAATAGAAGGATAAAAAGCATTTAATAAAATTCAACATCCATTCCTGATAAAAACTTTCACCAGAGTTGGTATAGAAGGAAATATCTCAACATAATAAAGGCCATTTATGACAAACTCACAGCTAATATTAAACTCAGTGGTGAAAAGCTGAAACCGTTTCCTCTAAGATCAGGAACAAGAAGACAAGGATGCTCACTCTCACTACTTTTATTCAACATAGTACTGGAAGTCCTTGCCACAAAAGTCAGAAAAGAAAAAGAAATAAAAGGCATCCACACTGAAAGGGAATAAGTAAAACTGCTACTATTTGCTGATGATATGATACTTTACCTAGAATACCCTAAAGTCTCCACCAAAAAACTATTAAAACTAAGAAATAAATTTGTAAAGTTGCAGGATTCAAGATTAATATATAGAAATCTGTTGCATTTCCATACACTAATAATGAAATATCAGAGAGAGAATTTAAGAAAACAATACCATTTACAATTACATCAAAAAGAACAAAACACTTGAGAATAAATTTAACCAAGGAGGTTAAAGACCTAGAGTCTGAAAATGATAAGACACTGATGAAGGAAATTGAAGACAATACAAATAAATGGAAAGATACCACATGTTCAAGGATTGGAAGAATTAATATAATTAAAATGTTCATACTATGGCAAGCAATCTACAAATTTAACGCAATCCCTATCAAAATACCCATGACATTTTTCACAGAACTAGAACAATCCTAAAATTTACTAAAATTAATAAACTATTAATAGAATAAACGTCAAAATCTAAATGATCATCTCATTAGACGCAAAAAGCTATTGACAAAGTTCAGTACCCCTTGACAAGGAAAATGAAGTAAACTATGACTAGAAGAGAATTTCCTCAACCTGAAATAAGGCATCATTAAAAAGCTCAGCGGTAACAACATACTTCACAGTGAGCCTGAACACCTTCTCTGTAAGATCAGAAACAAGACAAAGATGTCTGCTCTAACCAGTTCTATTTAACATTGTAAGGGAAGCCCTACCAAGGAAATTAGGCAAGAATATGATATAAAAGCATTCCAGATTTCATAGGATAAATACACATAACTCCTCAGGCAGACACACAAAATCATACAGATGTTGTCATGGCACATACAGGAGGACACACACAGACACACAAACCTCAGAGTCAATGGCTCAGACACACAGATGCTCCCATAAACACATGGATCCCAAGCCCTCTGCACTCCTCCCCAGTTTTCTTTCTCTGTTTAGGACTAATCACAATCAGATATGCACACAGATGCTCCCATAAACACATGGATCCCAAGCCCTCTGCACTCCTCCCCAGTTTTCTTTCTCTGTTTAGGACTAATCACAATCAGATATGTTATAATTTTACTTAGATATCTTCTTTCTTCTCTACTAGAATGTCAGCTTTTAAGCACACAGGGATATTTCTTTGGCTTTGTTCACCACACCACCTACTAGTAGGGCACTCACGCTTCTATAATCACTTCCAGAAAAGCACCGGTCACAATGTGACCGCTCCTCACTTTGCTTTCCCATTGGAAGCTCAGTGAGGGCGACAAAGGTTTCTGTGTTCTCACTCGGCCTCCATGTCCTCTGGGAGGTCTCCTCCGTACGGTATCCATCACCCCCCAGGTCTCACCTGCGCACCGAGGTCGCTCCGGTCCGCCTCACAGGCCATCCCCACCGAGCCCTTGATCGCTGTCCCCTACGTGAACTTCCACTGATGGGGAGAGAGGAGGCCTCCAGACCTCGGACCCCAGGTTTCCCAGCCACAGAGAGAGCACTTTCTGGGACCCTGGAAAGCACTGAAAGCTGTTGCAAGAGCAGGTGGGGACATGGCTCCGCCCATTTCTGCCTCTTGAGAAACCTGGAGCTTGTCCTCCGATTAAGGAGGAGGCACCAACTCCTGCGCCTGCGCACTTCAGGGATCCTGGGCGTTTCGCGCGTCTTATTTGAAGACGGTGTCACGTTGCATTCTAGAGTTTGGGGAAGCAAAGGGGCCCCAGCAGCGGAGGATCTGGCCGAGATCACCATTTGCCACAGGCCACGGGTCAGGAGTTCTGCAGAGATTTTCCTGCACCAGGAAAGGGTAGACACCAGCCTCAGCAGCAGAGCGCCAACTCTCTGTGGAGGCAGATACTGAGGAGAGGAAGCCGCGCGTGGTCGGTGCATACGCTGCTGAAAGCATGGGGTGGTATGTGCCAGAGAACAAAGGGAGGGTGGTTTGCTGACAGTGGGGTCTGCCTGAGTGATTACTAGAGTTACGGCAAGGCAGGGTGTCCCTTTTTGACATTATTGTTTTGAGACTATTGTGGAACTGTGCTTGTTGGTGCAACGCTGTTTATGTGACAATGGGGAATATTGTGTCTGAGGGCGCTGAGCATCATGACATGGGTTCTGGGTTTTGTCACTGCTTCACCTCACAGTCACCTGGAGTTATAACAAAGAAAACTGCCAGAGTGAGACAGTGTTGCATTTAAACGTGTTTACTGGTAAGCAGGCACAGAGTATGCTAGAGATGGGAAATATAAGCTGGAAATGGTTTCAAGACCGGCTCTGGGAACATGTGATGTTGATGCCCAAGGATTAGGTTAGGACACACCCAGCCAAATTCCACTTGGGGAGGTCTGTCACATGCACCTTTGTGTCAGGCCACAGCATTGCCAAGATATGACCCGAGAAACCTGGAGTCAACTCAGAGGTGTACTCCGAGAGCTCTATTACTTTCTCACCAGTTATGTGAATGACAGCGAGAGCAGATGTAGCCCTGGAGCGTGTTTCCTAAATCAGATTTGGTACCAAGAGAAGTCCTGTTGTGGCCCATGCCCTTTCCTAGTCCTTCCATTCTTCTGAAGAAGGATCCCAGAGGGTAGAAGAAATTGTGGAACATGTAAAAATCAAGGTTTCGGAGAGTTTAACATACTCCTAGCATGTGAAAGCCTTTTTGTTGCTATTAGTTATTAAGTAGTATATACTGTTGGGGCCAAAATGTGCCTCAATTTTATATTGATTAATTTGGATTTTTTTTTTTTTTTTTTGCCACACCATGCAGCATGCGGATCTTCCCCAGCCAGGGATCGAACCTGTGCCCCCTGCACTGGGAGCAGGGAGTCTTAACCACTGGACCACCAGGGAAGTCCTAATTTGAATTAAAGTTACTTAAGAAATGGATAGGGGCTTCGCGGGTGGCACAGTGGTTAAGAATCCACCTGCCAATGCCGGGGACACGGGTTCGAGTCCTGGTCTGGGAAGATCCCGCATGCCGCGGAGCAACTAAGCCCGTGTGCCACAACTACTGAGCCTGCGCTCTAGAGCCCACAAGCCACAACTACTGAGCCCACGTGCCACAACTACTGAAGCCTGCGGGCCTAGAGCCCATGCTCCGCAACAAGAGAAGCCACCACAATGAGAAGCCTGCACACCACGACGAAGACTAGCCCCTGCTCGTGCACAACCGGCCCCCTTGCAAAGCAACGAAGACCCAACGCAGCCAAAAATAAAAAATAATTTAAAAAAAAAAAGAAAAAAGAAATGGATAACGCAAGAGGGATACTCTGACTCTTCCTGAAAGCAGGAAAGAAATCTCTTACATGAAGGGTCTACTGCTTGCATCTGGAGGTAGCAGGATACCCTTATGGCCCAAGATAGAGAATTCTGGTGAAGAAGCCTATAGAAATGAACCCTGTTACTTCTTTAATTCTCTACCCCAAGCCCAAACTCTGTTTAGATTCTTCACTAATTGGGCACCCCAAACCTAAGTTTCTTTGTCCTGTCAATTCCACACAAGTTTATTATTTCTTTGTCTAAAAAGTATAAAAGCTGCCTGCTTTGGCCACTTCTTAGGTCCCATTTTCTATGGGACGTCCATGCGCATGAATGAAAATGTTTTCTTTTCTCATGTTAATCTGTCTGTTACCAATTTTGTTAGTTTAGCCACAGGAACTCAACACAGGTAGAGGGAGAAATTTCCCCCTCCTAACAATATATATACTATGTTAAGTATAGTTGTTAGTTTTCACAAATATATAGTTATACCACCATCAAGATGGAAGACACTGTCACCCCAAAAGAACACTCTCCTGTTTGTACTGAACCCTTCCCACCCTTAACAACGGATCTGTTTTAGCTTCCTATACCTTTGCCTCTTCCAGAATGTCATACAAATTGACCAGCACATTGCCTTGAGTCCTAATGGAAAATGACTCTGTATCTGTAAAACTACATATTTATACAAACTTTGTGTTCTTCTGAGTTTGCGATTTTTGACATTGCCCAGAAGAGTGGCACGCATGCTTTCAGAACTGAGAGATTTCACTGTTATCAGCTATATGAATTAAGGTAAGACCCCATGCTTAAATTTCTTCATTTGTATGTGGGAGGAATGATGGGGACAGATCAAATGAGATACTAATAATTGTAAAGTCACATGTCAACACTGCTAAGAAAGCATAAATTAGTACTGAAAAATAAGGGGAGCAAGTTTGAACTTCCACCGCTGTCTAATGAAACCAAACTGTCACCTTTTACCCTACCTTCCATAACATGTGAAAGTGTAAACATGGGTATGATCCCTGAAAACAGAAAAAAAAATGAGCTTTGAGGGCTTTGTGCATAAACCTCCCAGCTACTCCTCTTATAAGAAGGCATAGAAAATATCCTAGTTTGAGGATGTCAAATATACCTCTTTTCCCACTCCATTCAGATATTACTCACAGATACCTCTGACTGCAGCTTACCTCAGTTACTCCTTGGATAATTGCCCTCTAAACAGCCATAGCTATTTTTGGTGTTGCAACCAGGAAATCATATTGGACTTGTACAGATATCACTCTACTCATAAGAAAATGCATGATGAGCTACAGCTGTGCAGATGACCTTTACTCAAACCCAAAGGAACTCGAAAGTTTCATGGGGTACAAATTGTGTCCTTCAGTCTGAATAGCAGCAAAATGATAATGTCAAATCAAAAGGCAATTTCAACTCCCTTCAAATGCTAATCAGAAACATAAATACTATAAAAACTGATAGCCAAAAGCAACGGGGAAACTCACATCCCAGATACCCATGTCCAAACTCATGATCAAACAGCACATGCAGTAAAACTTTTAACCATGGCTAAAATGAAGATGAACCATGTCTATACCAACCATTGCGGCTAATCCCAAGAACGCAGGACTGAAGTATTGTTTATATCCACATCCAAGCAGTTCCTCAGTATTTTAAGATGTTAGATGGTGAAAAAATGATCAGTGGCGACATCCTCACTCACTGAGGCCACTACCCTCCATAAAAAAGATATACAACATACCCTGCCTTCCCTATCATCTCACCTGTCATCCTTTCCTTTCACACACTTATATTCTTTTATAAAAGCAAAGGTTTCTTATTTAACCATCTCTCTTTTCCCACAAAAATATAAGCACCCAGAAGTTCAAGAACTTCTTTTATACTTCCGTATCCAGAGCCTAGAGTGCCGGGAAAATTTTTGCTAAACTGGATATGTTTTCAGTCTACACTGCCTGGCATATGAGGGATGTTGAAAAATTAGCATCAAGAGATTAGTCTCTGAGCAAGAAGGTTTCACTGGACCAGGTATCCTGACTTTTTCCCTTGCTTGGTTTGTGTTCTCTGAAAATTTGTAAGCTTCACTTGACTCATAAAGGAAATAACAAAAGAGAATCTAATTTGCTAAGGAATTTGTCATTACAAATATATATTTTAAGTGTGTACTTCTTTTAAAATCATCCACTACACTGCAGGAAATATTTCAGTATTTAGACAAGAAAGGCAAAACCTGTTTCAGATGACTGGGAGCTGGCCTCCCACTCCCCAAAAGGCCTAGAAATATCCTGTTGAAGAGAAAAATGTGACACACATCCATCATCAGACAAAGCTACTCTGTGACCATGATGGATCAAAACGAAAACAAAGACATTCTATAACCGTATCTCTATAAATAATAAAAGAGAACAGATTCTAAAGTTTTTGTTTTGTTTTGTTTTTTCTGGCCACACCAGAAAAACAGGATCTTAGTTGCAGCTTGCAGGATCTTAGTTCCCCAACCAGGGACTGAACCGGGGCCCTCGGCTGTGAAAGTGTGGAGTCATAACCACTGGACTGCCAGGGAATTCCCTAAAGATTTTAAATGACTAAAATTCCCCTCTTCTCACTAATGATCGGTACTTCTTAAAAATTAACTTCAGCATCATGCCATTCTTTCTGCCTTGTTAGAGAATAACTATAATGATTACCCATGACAGAATTTAGCTCACTTCCTCACAGCATCCAATGTAGAATAACGTCTTGCTTCCTTGAATAGCAATCAAATCATCTAACACAAGTCAAAATCCAATAGGAAGTCCTCAAGTGCACCGTTACTGTTACACCCCACATTTTGTGGTCATTCCTAGTATAAGAACTCATTACACCCCTCCTTCTCCTTGACAACAGATGTGATCAGGGTGGTCTTGGCAAAAGGGGACAGAAAACACCATGATTTAAGTGCTTGGTGTTATGAATGAATAAGAAACTAGTCTCATGACAGAAATGATAAGTATAAAATAATAAAAAATAAAAAGTGCCTGAGGTAAAAATACCTGCCCTTGTATGCACAATAATATTGACTCAATGTATAATGATTAGGTGGAGAAAATTACAAGTTGATCTGAAATTCCATAATTACAATGCGATATTTAACATACCCTCTCAGGAAATGAAAAACACAGTATTTCCTAGCAGATGAGTGCTTGTTAAACAGCTAATAAAATATTTCTATGAAAAAGCTACAAAAGCACTCGTTAGAGAAAATAATGCACATACTTTGAATCACATACAATCAAAGAGAACTGAAAACATATTCAGGGATTACACTCAGATGTGAGTAAAAGGAAACACTGAGAATCTGCCTGATATGAGGAAGGTGCTGATTCTACATGGAAAGACTGGGTCTGAGCAGTCACTGCACAGTGAAGAACAGGAACAAACTCACAGGTAGTTCTTTTGGACTGCAACACAAAGGGGAATCAGGAGCACAAAGTCAACAGCAGTATTAACAGACCAAGGTGTTATTACAAATTAGAGCTTATATGAATACATTCTAGAGAACAGTGTTCATAGGATATTCTCAACCATGACAGTCTAAATTTCTTGCCAGATGGACACAGTGGGCTTGCAGGAAAACCCAAACTGTGCTGAATCTTCCATGTTGTACTTTGGAAAACACTGTGGAAACCTACAGCTCTGATCAAATGGAAGTCAAACAGTCTGTGGTGGTTTTGAGGATATTCTCTTTTTTTTCCAGTTTTATTGAGAAATAATTGACATACAGCAGTGTATAAAGTGTACAGTATGATTTAACTTATATACATCATGAAAGGATTATCACAATAAGGCTAGTGAGCATCCTTCATTTCATACAAAATTTTCATACAAAATTTTAAAGAAATATAAAAAATTTTTTTCCTTTTTATGAGAACTCTTAGGATTTACTCTCTTTAACAATTTTCTCATTTTGTACATTACATCCCTAGTACTAATTATTTTATAACAGAAAGTTTGTACCTTTTGACTGCCTTCCTTCAATTCCCCCTTCCCCCCACACCTTGCCTCTGGTAATCACAAATCTGATCTCTTTTATGAGTTTGTTTTTGAAATATAAATGACCTACAACACTATGTTAGTTCCTGTTACACAACATGGTGTTTCGATATTCCTATACATTTCAAGATGATCACTAATATAAGTTTAGTTACAATCTCACTGTACAAACATATAATTATTGACTATATTTCCCACACCTTACATTTCATACCTGTGACTCATTTTGCAACTCTAAGTTTGCACCTCTTAGTCTCCCTCACCTATTTCTTTCCTGCCCTACCTCTTCCCCCTCTGCCAACTACCTGTTTGACACTGTATCTGTAACTCTGTTTCTGTTTTGCTATGTTTGTTCATGTTTTGTTTTTTAGATTACAAAAGTAAGTGAAATTATACAGTATTTGTCTTTCTCTGTCAGACTTATTTCACTTAGGATAATACATTCTAGGCCCATCCACAATGCTGCAAATGGCAAAATTTCATTTATTATACAGTATTTGTCTTTCTCTGTCAGACTTATTTCACTTAGGATAATACGTTCTAGGCCCATCCACAATGCTGCAAATGGCAAAATTTCATTCTTTTTTATGGTTGAGTAATATTCCATTATATATATTATAATATTATAAATATATATAATAATATATATATATGGATTAGATTGGTCCTTTTGGGACTGTAATTCCTGAACCTGGATGTCTGTTTCCTTACCAGGTTAGGGAAGTTCTTGGCTATTATGTCTTCAAATATGTTTTCTGCCCATTTTCTCTTTCTTTCTGGGACTCCTATAATGAGAATGTTAGTATGCTTGTTGTCTCAGAAGTCTCTTAAACTGTCATTTAAAAAAAATTCTTTTTCCTTATTTTCTGTTCAGATTGAGTAATTTCCACTACTCTGTCTTCCAGTTTGCTGATTCATTCCTCTGTATCATCTAATCTACTACCGATTCTTTCTACTGTATTTTAAAATATCACTTATTCTTCAACTGTTTGGTTCTTTGTATTTTTAAAATTTTTGTTAAAAATGACTAATTTCTCACTCTGTTCACCCATTCTTCTCCCAAGTTCTTTGAGCATCTTTATGATCATTACCTTGAACAAGCAGATTGCTTATTTCTGCTTCCTTAGTTCTACTTCTGGGGTTTTATCTTGTTCCTTGTTTGGAACATATTCCTGTCACCTCACTTTGCCTAATTTGCTTTTTAAATTTCTATGTATTTGGCACACTGCTTGTTTCCAGACCTTGGAGAAGTGGCCTTTTGTAGGAGACGTCCTATGTGTGCCAGCAGTGCTCTCTCCTCTGGACACCAGAACTATGTGGGTCCTTCTCATGTAGCGGGCTGACTAGGCGTGGCTGGCCCTTGGTCCAGTTGGTTGCCAGGTGCTGCCTTGTGGGGATGTTGCTGACTGTTGGTAGGCAGGGTCAGGACATGAGATGGCTGGCTATAGAGCCCCAGGGGGTCCGAGGGCCAGTGCTGGCCCACTGGTGGGTGGAGCATTTCCAGGGTGGGAGGTCATGGGCCCGGGACCCCCAAATCTAGTGTCAGCTTGGTGGTTACTGAGGCCAAATCCGAGGGTGGCTGGCTGAAGGGTTCAAGGTGTCTTAGAGCTGGTGGGTGGGGCTGAGGCCCAGGGGGTCCTGGGGTTAATGCCAGCTCACTGGTGTGTGCAGCCAGATCCTGAGGTCTTTGGCTGCAGTAAGCTAGGGGTCTCAGAGTTGGTGTCAGCCCACTGGTGAGCAGGGCTTATTTCTGTCACAGATGGCTACAAGGTCTGGGGTGTCCCAAAGCTGGTACCGGCCCTCTGGTGAACGGGGCTGGATCCTGGTGTTGGCCCACTGGTATATGGGGTTGGGCCCCAGCAGCTGGCTGTGGGGCCTCAGGGGTCCCAGGGCCAGTGCCAGGGCAACCGGGGGCTCATCGTGTCTTAAGGCAGCTGGCCATATGGTGGGTGGGGCTGTGTCCCCACCTGGTTAGCTGCTTGGCCTGAGGTATCCCAATACTGGTGCCAACAGGCTGGTGGGTAGTGCAGGTCTCTTGTGCTAATAAGCTAGAAGGACGATTCCAAAACCACACTTGTCAGCACCACTATCCTTGTGGTAGAATGAGCTCCCCAAAAGGGCTGTCACAGTGTCTATGTCCTGAGAGTAAACATCAGTTGCCTCCTGCTTCTCCAGGAGTCTCTCCAAGATCAGCAGGTGGGTCAAACCTAGGCTCCTTTCAAATTACTGCTTTTGCCCTGGATTTTGGAGCACATGAGATGTTATTATATGCGTCCCTGAAGAGTGGAATCTCTATTTCCTACAGCCCTCTGGCTATCCTGAAAGTAAGCCCTGCTGGTCTTCAAAGCCAAATGTTCTGGGGGCTTGTCTTTCCAGTGCAGGGCCCTTAGGCTGGGGAGCAAGATGTGGGGTTTGGACCCCCTTGCTCTTTGGGACAATTTCTGCAATTGTAATTATCCTCCTGTTTGTGGGTAATGGGTCTCGACTGTAACATTTCTCCATACTCCCTACTGGTCTCGTTGTGGGTCCTTCTTCCTATCTTTACTTGTAGAAGATCTTTTCTGATAGTGTTCAGGTCCTTCTCATCAATAGTTGCTTGGTAAACAGTTGTAATTTTGGTGTGCCCATGGGAGGAGGTGAGCTCAGGGTCTTCCTACTCCACCTTCTTGGACTCTCTTCAGTTTTGAGGATATTCCTGACTGGCAGAGCAAAAAATGAGGAAAATGAGCTGGAAGCAAGTGTCTGCAAAGGCCCTATGCTTCTTGTATGTCTCTTTCCGTACAGGTGGCTCCAAAATCTACCTAATCCTATTTCACGTCTGCATTTCAAGTTACCTGTAAATTAGGCTTTGGTGAATTCTAACATGGGACCATAAAAGCAACAGAGTCTAGAAAATGTAGTTCACAACATCACTCACATTGACATAACAGAGTCAAAAAGGGTCATCTCCAACTCTAAATTTTATTGTCCTCTCACAAGTCTCTCTTAATGCAAATTCCATAGCCCAAATCCCAGCCAGAAGGAATGACAAATAACAAAGGACAAAAGATGAAAACAATAATTCACATGAGAGTATACGATGAACTTTGCATACTTACAAATATATGCCAACTCATTGTTAGCAAAGAAATGGAATAAAGCTCTTCAGGCCAATGAAAAGTTAGTTTTCTCTTAAGAAATATAGGTGGAATATGTATATAATGTATAAGGAATGTTGAGTACTTGTCGCAGGAGGCCAGACAAGTACCAAAGTGTCATTTTTCAGTGTTCCCTTATTTGCAGAAAAGTATTATATAAAAATTAAACCCAGGTACATATTAGAAATACACTTCAATTCACCCATGGATCAAAGAGTCTTCAAAATAAAAACAAAAATTTTACTGAGTAAAGGATAAAATTACCTATTAAACTTAGGAACGACTGCCTAAAGAGCACCTACAGAATTATCTTACCTCAATATTTACTTGCAAAAGTACTACTCCATACTACAGATAATAACTTTAAGAATGTGCCACTGATAAGGACAATATATGTTTAAAGTTTATAACACTTCTTCCATATTGTAACTTTGAGTATTCTACATGAATTAATTTGTACCAGGCTTACCCATATTACTTACATTAACATGAGTTTTTTCCAGTGCAGTTTTCACATGACTACAAAAATATTTGTTTCAACTGAATAGTTTGTTTTACTTTTCAGTTACGTGGTATCTATCCAGTGTACATTCTCACATGGTTTTGTAAGGATGTAGGGCAAATGAAGGTTTTCATAGATTGTTTACATTTAACAGAATTCTGTCTAGAATGAGTTCTTTCCCAAGAAAATGGGACTGAAGACTTCCCCAATTCCTCACGCTTACATGGTGTGCACGGTCTTGTGTCCTTAAAATGTTGTGTGATAAAGGCTTTCCAATATTCCTTATGTTCAGTTTCTGGTAAGAGTTCTTTCATGTATTTGAACATAATAGGAATTGATGAGGGCTTTACCATATAGTTTGCATTCACAGGGTTTCTCTCCAGTGTGAATTCTTTTTTTTGTATTCAGAATGAACTGGGACAACTGAAGGTTCTCCTACATTCCTGACATTCATAGGTCTACTTTCCATTATAAGTGTTTTCATGGTTTTGAACAGAACTGGGACAATCGAAGGCTTTCCTATAATTTTCACATTCGTATGGTTTCTCTCCAGTGTGAGTTCTTTCATGATTTCATAATGAACTGAAAAAATCGAAGGCCTTCCCACATCCCTTACACTATTAGGTCCATCTCCAGTGTGCTTCACCACATGTCTTGAAAATTTAGTGATAGAACTGAAGGCTTTCCCACTTTCTTACATTCATAGCACTACTCTCCAATATGAGTTCTTTCATGGTTTCGTAAAGAACGGAGATGACTGAAGGCTTTACTGCAATTCTTACATTCATACGGTTTCTCTCCAGTGTGAGTTCTTTCATGGTTTCGTAATGAACTGGGACAATCGAAGGCTTTCCCACATTTCTTACATGTATAAGGTCCAACTCCAGTGTGCTTTATCATGTGTAAACGAAATTTTGAGAGAAAAATGAATGCTTTCCCACATTCCTTACATTCATAGGGTTTCTTTCCACTATGAGTTCTTTCATGACTTCGAAGGGAACTGAGATAACTGACGGCTTTACCACATTGTTTACATTGATAGGGTTTCTCCCCAGTATGACTTCTTTCATGTTTTTGAAGGAAACTGGGATAACTGAAGGCTTTACCACATTCCTTACATGCATGAGGTTTCTCTCCAGTATGAGTTCTTTCATGTCTTCGAAGGAACCTAGGAGTACTGAAGGCTTTACAACATTCCTTACATTCATAGGGCTTTTCTACACTGTGAATCCTTTCATGACTTCGAAAGTAATTGGGACAATCAAAGACTTTCCCACACTCCTTACATTTATAAGGTCCATCTCCAGTGTGCTTCATCACGTGTCTTTGAAATTTGATGAGAGAACTGAAGGCTTTCCCACATTCTTTACATTCATAAGGTTTCTCTCCACCATGACTTCTTTCATGTTTTCGACAGGAATTTGGACAACTGAAGGCTTTACCACATTTTTTACATTCATAGGGCTTTTCTCCACTGTGTCTCCTTTCATGGCTTTGAAAGGATCTGGGACAACTGAAGGCTTTACCACATTGCCTACACTCATAGGGTTTCTCTCCACTATGACTTTTTTCATGTCTGCGAATGGAAGTGGGCCAATTGAAAGTTTTCCCACATTGTTTACATTTATAAGGCTTCTCTCCTGTGTGAGTCCTTACATGTATTTGAAATGAACTGGGAGTAATGAATGCTTTCTCACATTCCTTACATTTATAAGGTCCATCTCCAGAGTGACTTACCATGTGTGCCCGAAGGCTTGAGAGAAAAATAAAACCTTTTCCACATTCCTTACATTCATAGGGTTTCTCTCCAGTATGATTTCTTTCATGTTTTCGAAGAGAACTGGAATAACCGAATGCTTTACTACATTTTTTACATTCATAGAATTTCTTTCCATTGTGATTTCTTTCATGGTTTTGTAATCCTACACGGGAAATAAAAGCTTTACCACATTGCTTACATTCATAAGGTTTCTCTCCTGTGTGAGTCCTTTCATGTATTTGAAAAGTTCGACGATATCTAAAGGCTTTTCCACATTGTTTACATTGATAGGGTTTCTCTCCCATGTGGGTTTTTTCATGTATTTGTAGTGCACTTAAAAAAGTAAAGACTTTCCCACATTCCTTACATTTATAAGGAGCATCTCCGGTGTGTGTTATCATGTGTCTCCGAAAGGTTGTAAGCCACTTAAAGGGTTTCCCACATTCCTTACATTTATAAGGAGTATCTCCAGTGTGCGTTATTACGTGTCTTTGAAAGGTTGTGAGCCACATAAAGGATTTCCCACATTCTTTACATTCATAGGGCTTTTCTCCTGTATGAATCCTTTTATGTGTTTGAAAGGATGTGCGAAAACGAAAAGCTTTCCCACATTCCTTACATTTATAGTTCTCCTGTCCACTGTGTTTTCTTTCATGTTTTTCAAAACACTGAAGATAACTGAAGGCTTTACCACATTCCTTACATTTATATGGCTTCTCTTCATATTTCTGATACTCATACAGTTTGTGTCCACTATGACGGCTGATATGCCTATTAAGGGATGAATGATGCATAAAGACTTTTCCACATGCACTGCATTCATGTAGTTTCACTCCAGTAGTTTCCTTGTTCATACTGAATTTTGGAATAAGGCTGAAGTTTCCTGCACATTGACTACCCTCTTTACTTTCACAGAGTCTCTCTACAACATGACTTCTGTAGAAAATGAGAATCACGTTAGTAATGATTTCTTTACCAACAATTTAATATTTATTAGTAGGATATTTGAACTACATTTTTATGATCTATAGCAAAAGTGTAGGTTATCTCCTTTGTCTGAATTGTCTTTGATTGAATATAAGAAATGCCCTGAAAGAAGACTTCACTCTTGGAATTATCAAAACATTGATATTCATATATAGGGCTTGTTAATACTGTTTCCAAGAGAACTATTTTCCAAACACTAAATATCTATGTCACATATTAGAAAGTATTTTGGGGAAACTTTTTTTGAGAATAAATAAATGTGAAGCAGGCATTACGTGTTTAGGTCTCTTCTTTTAAAATTTCATCACATACCAGGACCCTCATATAAGACACTACTTTCTGTTGTGAGTGTGACTTACCTTAGTTTTCTCCCCTGGTTTTTGTACTGATCTTCAATATCATGATCCTCCCATTTTTTCCCTAAATTGCAGATGCAGAAAAACGATTCCAAAATATTAGAAATTATAGAAAAATTATTAGATTCTATATTCATTGTTGGCTGTGACCAGGCCTAGTTTATATACCAACATCCTCCCTTCCACATAGGACATCTTGAAAGACCATCAATCAGCAAGAAACATTTGTTCCCTAATTGACAAAGTAAATGAAAGCTGTCACCCTTACCTATTGAGGCCAGGTTTCTGAAGGTTTCCCGCATCACATCTCTGTAGAGTTTCTTCTGTGAAGGATTCAGTAAAGCCCACTCCTCCAGGGTGAAATTCACAGCCACATCTTCAATGGCTACCGAGTCCTAAAATACCCCAAATATGTGTATAGCAGGATGCATGACACTGACAGGAGTAGACATCTATACACCATTTTTGTTTTGTTTTGTGTTTATTTTTGGCTGCGTTGGGTCTTGGTTGCTGTGCGTGGGCTTTCTCTAGTTGCAGCAAGCAGGGGCTACTCTTCATTGCAGTGCGCAGCCTTCCCATTGTGGTGGCTTCTCTTGCTGCAAAGCACAGGCTCTAGGCGTGTGGGCTTCAGCAGTTGTGGCACATGGGCTCTAGAGTGCAGGCTCAGTAGTTGTGGTGCACAGGCTTAGTTGTTCCATGGCACATGGGATCTTCCTGGGCCAGGGATCAAACCTGTGTCCCTTGCATTGGCAGGCAGTTTCTTAACTGCTGTGCCACCAGGGAAGCCCTATACACTATTTATAGGAAGGTTATGTATGATTCTGTCATATCCAAACATTTATTCTATGACTTGATCATCAGGAACTTACTCTGTCTATACTTCCTCACAAATTTAGCAGCATAATGAACATGGAAATATTTACTCTGATCACATTACATCTCATTTCTCACTAACAGCAGGGTCCAGAACATGTTGGGAAATGACAGACATGATATACAAATGAAACGAATGTTACCATTTTAAGACCATCAATACCTTGTGAGGAAAAACTCTTTCATCTCCTTCCTTTTTACGTACCATTTATAGCACTTATGAGGTAGAGGGTCAAATCTGCTCAAACTTTTATGAATAAGAACATAGTGCTGAACTGGAAGCTTTTTCTTCTATTCCCATCACCAAACAAAAGAGTCCAAGAAAACTAAAACTTTTAATAGGATCCAGCTGGCCAATTTGGCCATAAAGTAATCCAGGCCTTTACAAGTAGTCAGATGTAGATGACAGAAAGAAAATATTCTTGTGGGGAAATAGTGCTGTTAACTTGTGTAATATTTACCACAGATTGAGTTTTTCCTTTCTCTTTGTTTGCTCTGATGCAGTAGAAAGTTAATTGGCACTTACAGTTAATTGGCACAGACAGTAGAAAGACAGCATGAAAACACAGACCACAAAATTCCTATACTCATGTGCCTCAGGGCTGCTTAGAGGCATACATAGGCACACAGAGTGAGAAACTATGCCAGAAGAGCTCTTTATGGCAGATCTAGAACACAGTGTCCTGTGTCTTTCTAACCTTGAGGAACAGGTTAAGAGTTGTAGATTGCAAGTGCATTCACTGAAAATCACAAGGGTTTGATGGTGAATCTGCCCATAAGTATGAAATACACAAAGGATTCAATAGTGCTTTCCTCCTAAAGAACATAAAATCTCCATTTTCAAATTGCAGGAGGAAGTTATTTCCTGACCAGCCAGTCTAGAGGCTGCCCTGCCAACTTCTCTAATTTCCAAGTTCCCACAAGGTTTACAGGAACATGACAGCTTGACCCCTGGGGATAGGAATCCCTTTGCTGATGACAGCACACATTGCCAATAGTGTATGAAAGGTTTTATTACCTAAATAATTGAGGTATCTGAGGAAAGTAAGGCAGGCCTCTCCAGAGCTTTCAAGAAATGGCTTCACAAGCAAGGAAAGGTAATTGGACTTTTTAAAAACTGAAGTTAGGGGCTGGGTTAGGATGAAGGTTCACACAAAAGAGCAGGATCTTAAGAGGATTGAATCTCTTGCCACTGCCAATGGAAGAAAGACTAAGGCTTTCTGATCACTTTGTATAGATGTGGGTAAAAGGGTAAAGAGGATGAATGAGGTTTTAAAGCAGTCAGCAATCAATCATCAAAAATTGAAGACAGAGACTTACAGGTTCTAATCTGGCATTTAAGGAACTCAGAAGTCATCATTCCTGGTCTCAAAGAAAAAAAATGAAAAAAACTTGAACAAGTCTTCTTAGACCCATCAGAGCATTGAGGTCACAGGCAAAACACTCTCTCTAAAACTGGGAAAGAAGAAATAAAGATGGCATGTAAAAATAAGCACCAGGGACTTCCCTGGTGGTCCAGTGGTTAAGACTTTGCCTTCCAATGTAGGGGGTGTGGGTTTGATCCCTGGTTGGGGAGCTAAGATCCTATATGCCTCGTACCCAAAAAACCAAAACATAAAAACAGAAATAATATCGTAACAAAATTCAATAGAGACTTCAAAAAATGTCCACATCAAAAAAAGTAATAATAATAATTAAAAATACCAAATACTCTGTTCTTAACAAGGCCTGTACTGAAAACAATACATTTCACCAGAGGCTAACACAAAGCCAAAAAAACAAAAACAAAACAAACAAGACAGAACACAATATCCATGAACTGTAGAGCAATGACAGGTTTAAAATACACAAAATGGGAATATCTAAAAAAAAAAAAAAAAGATTTGCAGAAAGGAACAGAAAAAATGAATGAAGTAATAATCATTGAGATTTTCCTAAAATTAATCATAAATGGCATGCTGTAGATCCAAAAAGCTTAAAGAACACTATACGTCAAAAATGCATACCAAGTATATCATATTCTAACTAGAGAAAAATCAAAGAGAAATAGAATACAGTGAAAAAAAGCCAGAGGGGAAATCCACCTTACTTATAGAGAAAAAAGATTAGAATTAAATCAGACTTCTTTTCAGAAACCATGCAAGCAGGAAGAGAGTAGAGTGAAATATTTAAATTTTTGAAAGAAAAAACCACTTTTCTACTTTTCAAAACCAAAAGCTGGTCTGCAGAAAATATTAATTTTAATAAAACTGATTGACATCTAGTCAAGATAATGGGGAAGAGAAGGTAAAACAGAAATAATATCAGAAATGAAAGGAGGAGGGAAATGAACATAAAAAGATTTGATACAATTCAACATCCATTTATGGTAACAAACTAATAATAGAAGGGAACTCTCTGTTCTTGAGAAAAATATCTACAGGACACCTGCAGCTAACATCATACTTAGACACAACACCAAAAACAAACAAACAAACAAACCATGAAGGGAGAAAATGATAAGTCTCACTTTATTAAAAGGAAAATTCCTGTGCTGGGAAAGTGTTAAGAGAATGAAAAGACAAGTCACAGACTAGGAGAATGTCTTTGTAACACACATATCTGATAAATGACTGGTATCCAGAATATACACAGAATTCTTGGGGACTTCCCTGGTGGCACAGTGGATAAGACTCTGTGCTCTCAATGCAGGGGGCCCGAGTTCGATCCCTGGTCAGGGCACTAGATCCCAAATGCATGCCACAACTAAGAGTTCGCATGCCACAACTAAGGAGCCCGTGTACCGCAACTAAGGAGCCCTGGAGCCACAACTAAGGAGCCCTGGGGCCACAACTAAGAAGCCCATGTGCCGCAACTAAGGAGCCTGTGAGCTGCAACTAAGACCCAGTGCAACCAAATAAATAAATAATTTTTTTAAACCCCCAAACAAAATATATATATAATACTTAAAACTCAACAGTAAGAAGACAAACAACACAATTAAAAATGGGAAAAAGATCTGAACAGACACCACACCAAACAAGATATACAGATGGGAAATAAGCAATATGAAAACATGCTCAACAAATGTCTTTGGGAAATTATAAAAAAAACAACAATGATACGTCGCTACACACTTACTAAATGGCTAAATTCAAAACACTCAGAACACCAGATATTAGTGAAGATGTGAAGTTGCTGGTAATCCTCATTCCTTGGTGGTGGGAATGAAATTTGGTATGCCTACATAGGTAGATAAGAATTTTCCATGAATACTTAATATACTCTTATACATATAGTAAGATCCAGCAATCACATTCCTTGGTAGAGACCTAAATTAGTGGAAACCTTAAGTACACACAAAAGCCCACACATGAATGTTTCTAGGTGTTTTATTTATAATGGGCAAGAGTTAGAGTTAAGCATGATGTCCTTCAAGAGTTGAATGGATAAACAATCAGTGTCATTCCCACTGTAATAAGATGAAATATTGTTCAGTGAAAAAATGAAATAAGGTATCAAGCCATGGAAACACATGAAGGAATCTTAAAAGTACACTGCTAAGTGAAAGAAGCCAGCCTGACAAGGCAACACAAGATTCCAAGTATATGACATTCTGGAAAAGACATTATTATGAGCCAGAAAAAGATCTTTGGTTCTGAAGGATTTGGGGGTTGAAGGGAGAGATGAATGAATAGATGAAGCATAAGGGACTTTGAGGGAAGTGAAACTACTCTATAGGATAGAGAAATGATGGATACGTGTCAATAAACATTTACCAAAACCCACAGACCCTATAACACAAAGAGTCATTGATAATAAAAACTGTGGACTTTAATGCATCACTACTGGTTCAATAATTGTTATAAATGTACTGCGGTAATACAAGATGTATAAAACAGTGCAAACTGTGTGGATGCAAAGGTGTTACGTGGGAACTACTAAGGAAAAGAATTACAGGACCACAATATTCAAGAGATAAAGGAATCCAAAGGAAAGAAAAGCAAATATTTGAATCAGCTGAGATAAGCACACTGCTTCCCTACCGTTCAAAATCAAAATCCACATTCAGAAAGTTAAATACATTCTTAAAATTGTGGTCCAGACATTCCCAACTGAGATAGAACCCCTAGAAGTGAGTCAGCCCCTGATGAAGGGTAGGGACCCAAAATAAACTCTGGCAGCTGCAGATACTCTTCTCTTGCCTGACCACGTGCGAGCCCTTCCTCCCCCAGGCTTCCATTCTCACAAGTGAGGAATTTCTCAGCAGGTTCCGACCCAAATGAACTCCCAAATTCATAAACCTTTTGTCAAGGAGACAGAACACCAACCTCCATAGACTTTCCTGTGCACAAATTACACTGAATGCGCCAACATTATGGATGCAACACTTAGGCATACATCTGCACCTGAAGAAACCACTATTACAACTGCAGAAAGCAATCACCGAATCTCCTCCACCTCCCCAGGTGCACTTGAACCCCCATCTTTCCAGGGCTCTGTACCTTCTCTCAGCATAAAGGTTCCCTCTGTAGTACGTGTGAGCAGGTGAGAAATTTCTACAAGGAGAGGTTCCCCAGGAAGAACCAACTGGCCTTCACTTCTACCCCTCTGTGCACGCTCCTAGAGGGCCTTGATTTGGCTCACCCACCACAGGCCATACTCAACATGGAGTTACTTGGCACCACTATTACATTTTAATGACACAAACACACTGACCAATCCAGCAAATTCACTCAGACTCAGTGTTTACGTGGAAAGGAGGAAAGAAAACTGGAACGCACTTTACTAGTTCAACCAGAAAATCCCAAATATATATTCCTTTCAGCAAAGAAGATGCCAGTTATTATTATTTCATGGCAAGACTTGTTTCGTAATTAATTAATCATACTTGAACACTCTGGTCTGCAAGTCTAAACCCTGGAATTTCATTTGAAATCATCCAAAAGTAATGAACAGCCCTCTGAAACAACTACAGTCAGGGTAAGAGGGAGTGAAACCAGTATCTTAAGTGAAATGCGATACTGGAACCTTTCTTTTCACCCCTGAAATTCACCTCTTTTTTTGCCTCTTTGGAAATGTTTTATGCTATCTTTCAAGCCTATTGATTAAATAAAAATGTATTTACCCCTACTGAAAATGGACACTTAAATAAAGCAATAAATCTTTTCAGGTCAACAAAAGCAGGGAGGGGCAAGGCTGACAGAACAGATCACCCAGGAAAGTTTCAAAAAGGAACCTCCAACCAAAGGATTTTCCGTAGGATGTCTGGGCCCAGGAAAGATCCTGGGACGAGAGGCACAAGGATTTCATACAACATAGGTCCAGGCGGTCATTCTCGGCTTTCCTCTCATGTAAAATACACACAAAAATAAAGCTTTCAAAAACAGCCCATCCGTGACTCTACTTAAGAAGGATAAACAATTAAAATATTAAGGCTATCTGAAATGTATCACGGCGGACAAACATTAGAATATGTTGTGAATCAGAGAGAGGAAGCTGGCGTTTGGGAATGAGAAAGGGATTTGGAAATTTAGGGATTTATCATCAACCCTCGGAAGAGCTACGCTGGTAAAGCAGGGTTGTGGATTTGAGACCCCGCTCCCCCAAATTTTAAAAACTCAAGAGAAAACGTGTCGCGCTGGGGAGAAAGGAGGGAATGGGGACCTCACACACCACAGCTCCTCCCACGCATAAAGCCCAGACCCCGAGTCTAACGACCCTCCCGCGGTCACCGCACAATCTGGGGGAGACGCGGGGCTGAGGGCGCAGAGCTGCGCAGAGAGGCTCCGGGGTCAGGGCCGACGTCGCCGCGCACCAAGGGACGGGACAGGACGCCCGGGCTCCCGGCTGCCGGTCCCGCCCCCCACGCTGCGAGCCGGAGCGGACTGAGGTCCGAGCGGCGCCCCGGGTGGACTCGGGCCAGCGGACTCCGAAGTTGACCGCGGGGAGGCCCGGGTCCCGCCACGGCCGCTTCCGGCCGGTTCCCACCAGCCCCTCCTCTCCGTCTCCACACCCAGGGAAGCACACTCACCATTTCTAGGTTTCCTGGGTCTCCCTGATCCTTCCTACGACTCCCACGACCCGTATAGATCACAGCACAACACATCCGGCGGCACAGGAAAAAGACCACTAGCTGAAGATAAGCATCCGGAGCAAAGCCAGAGCGATTAGCTACGGCCCTTCCGTTGAGGGGAGTCACCCCACCCACAGGCCCCATCGACCTCCGTGATTGGGCAGTTTCCAAGGCCGCGCCCCCTCGTGCCTGAGTGACAGCGGGGCGGGAGGACGCTTGGCTCAGGCGAACCGGCTTCAGCCGTTGGTGGTAACCTGTCCCCGCGGGAATATTTGAATTTCAACAGAGCTTATTCCTGTCCTAAGGCTGACTCTGTAGTCTTCCCGCAGCTTGGTCGGAACGCGAGGTCACAGGTGTGCACAGGGAATTCCTCATTCAGTTTAAAGATGAAGCAAGTATAGACAAGAGGGCGCCCAGACCAGGACAAACTGCAACAAGAGGGCTTGGTGTAACTGGAACTGTGACCCTTGTTTAGAAACGTAGCCACTTCAGTGTGACATCACTATCTGTAATAAAGAGTCAGGCTCCGTTTTAATCTTTGAAATTTGACAGCCTTGAGCCTTCTACCCATCTCTTTCCCACCCCCACTCATTTGAGAAGAATCCCAGAGCGCTTGGCTCTGGTGGGGAGTTTGAACCCCGCAGTCCTAGCTGGGGGAAGGGACTCTTCTCTAAGCAGAGGGTGTGAGATGTGTCATTAAACTATCAGGTTTCATTAAATTCACATTTTACACTGGAAGGAAATTTATTTTAGATCAATGTTAGCTTGTGTCCCTAGAGAATTTTGAAATGTAAAAAGCTATAAGATCCCTAAGGCAACTGAATTCCTATTTTCACTAAAATAACAAAAACAATAACAAACCGTAATGTGAATGTGAGATGCACCTGGAAACTCTTTTTACCCCTCCAAGCTCGACTTTGAGGTATAACTGACTAATAAAATGGTCTAATTTGAGGATGACAGTATGATGATCTGAGATACTTATACTGTATTGTATAAATGAAATTTGCTAAGAGAGTGGATCTTAAAGAGTTCTCAACACACACACACACACACACACACACACACACACACACACACGATAACAATTTGAGGTGATGGATGTGTTAAATAACCTGGAAACTCTCAGATATCTAAGAGCCTGAACTGCTTGCATTGCAAAACTCTTAATGCATTTATCCACTTATTTGAACGCTTTATTGAGATACAACACACATACTATACAATGGACCCTTTAATGTCTATAACTCACTGGTTTTCAGTGAAACCGAATTCCCCTAAAACAAGGTTCCCTTACTGAGTTTATGATTCATCTCTTTATCCAAAACTTTATTCCCTTTCTCGTCCCCTCTGACCTAATCAACTAGAGTGAAATTGCTGTTTTAGATAACATCGTTAATGTACTAAAATTGCTATTACAGATATCATCATTACCGTACAAACAGAGGTTGTTTCTCCAGGGCAAGATAAGCTAACAGACCCCCAAGCCATGGACCACCTGGGCTGGGAATCATAAACGAGAGACAACCTGACTCCTGGAACTATCATTAAGAAATGTCACAGAAGTGTCACAAGATGATGATTAATCCCAGCCTCTTTGTTCTTCCCCTTAAAAAAACCCTTAACTCAAAGACCAAGCTGGAGTGGATCTGAGACTTGTCTCCCACTCCCTTGCCTGGCACCCTGCAAATAAACCCTTACTTTGCTGCAAACACCCACTGTCAGAGCTTTCTGTGCTGTGGGCACATGAGCCTTTGTTCATAGCATCAGTATATTCACAGGTAGATGCAATAACCACCACTACAGCCAATTTCTGAACATTTTCCTCACCTTCATTTTCCTCACCTTGAAAAGAAACTCCTCTGCTCTCTTCTATTCCCTAGTGGGAACAAATTAAGCAACTATCTATCCAGTGATTTATATACAGTAAGGGCCTCTGGGGAAAAAAGAATGCAGGTGACCAAGTGTAATCTCCTTGTAAATATACTGAAAACTGAGCTCTTGGTAAACAGACTAATAACCTTTGATAGAGAAGAGTCCTCACCAAAAAAATACTTTTATTAGGACATTTCTGGTTTAGTATTTTTATGGTAAATGAATCATAATCCCAGATTTATAGAAGAGCATGACTACTTAGAAAATGCCACATAAACTACTCAACTGAGTGTAAAATGGAAATTTATAGTAACCTGAGTTAAATCAATCACATTTCCACCCTGGAAACTGGGCTCAAGGAACACACAAAAAAAGTTGGCAATGAGATATAATTTCCCTGATCACCTGACTTAAAATTGCAACTCACTGCCAAACCCATTTCTGATTCACCCTAGTCTTCTCTAGTATTTTTCATAATGCTCACGATTTCCTTATGTAGTATGTAATTTATTCTTCATTGTTTATTGTTTATTGCCTGTCTCTCTTCATTGGAATATAAGACACATGAATAAAGGAATCTATTCTTGCTTCATTGATTTATACTGAACCCTTCAATAGTGACAAGTGTGCAAAAAAGTGTTAACTGAATGCAGACTGGAGCTACTATGGATCATGTGCAAAATGAAGCTATGGGAATTCAGATAGGGGTTAAGAGATTGCGTTTGTATGAATTATAGAAGTTAAGTAGGAGAGAGAAGGCTTCCCTGGTGGCGCAGTGGTTAAGAATCCATCTGCCAATGCAGGGGACACGGGTTAGAGCCCTAGTCCAGGAAGATCCCACATGCTGCGGAGCAACTAAGCCCGTGTGCCACAACTACTGAGCCTGCGCTCTAGAGCCCGTGAGCCACAACTACTGAAGCCTGCGCACCTATAGCCTGTGCTTCCAACAAGAGAAGCCAACGCAATGAGAAGCCTGGGCACCGCAACGAAGAGCAGCCCCCACTCACCACAACTAGAGAAAGCCCGTGCACAGCAATGTAGACCCAACACAGCCAAAAATAAATACATAAAATAAATTAATTTTTTAAAAAAACCTCTATGAAGAAGGAGAGAGGCGGGAGGAAGAAAAGAAATAAGAGAATATGAAAGAAAAGGAAAAAGGAATTGATGGGAATGAGGAAAAGGAGAGGAAAGAGTAAAGAAGAGTATAGGATTAACTCATCTCTAGAGATCTTTTAGTTCTTGTCCTTATAATCATTGGTTGTTTATCTTCTTGGATCTTTAAGGAATTCTCTAAGAGACCACTATACGTAACTACACTAAACCACATATTTCCCAAACATTTAAAATGTGGATTTCCAGTTGCTGACACACAAAAACCTCATGAGAAAGAATGAGTTTCCTGAAATCTACTACAAAATATTTTAATCTAATTCAATAGTAACATGAACAATAATCACAGCAAAATCATTTTGATGACAAACAAAAGTATTCTCATTTTTCTTTAAAATGAATGAAACCTTTTCTTTAAAATGAATGAATCTTTCTTTAAAGGTTGCATTCAAATTTTTATAAATCTGATACTTTTGGAGATATGTGTATTTTTAAAATTTCCAATAAAACTATGAAAATATAATTGAGAACACTAGTTCCTTGGTAACACATTACTTCTAGTCCACAATAGCTATAATTAGAGTTGACTGTTCTACTTTTGACCTTGCAGAAACAATAAATGTTAATTAGGCACTCATTTTTTGTGTGGAGTTGTTCAGCAAAAAAACAAAACAAAACAAAAAACCATTAAAAATTCACCTGCTAACATCTGTGGTGCCCACAGACTTTACACAGAGAGTTGAATGCTTTACTCTCAATGATGCACAAAATATTCCTATGTTAACAAAAAATATAATCTTGTAGCTCCAACACCTTGTTATTAAATACAAGATAATAAAAAGATTTTTTAAAAAACTCCTCTGCTCTTTAGCTATCACTCCCAATGTTCCCAATTTCTTACTCCAGTCCCCATGCCTAGACAACCACTAATCTTTGTATCTATATAGATTTCCCTACTCAAGGCTTTCAAATGAATGGAATTATATAATATATGGTCTTTGCGATTGACTTCACTCACTTATCATGATTTTTTCAAGGTACTCCCATGTTGTAGCATGTATCAACACTTCATTTGTGTTTACGGCCAAAAAATATTCCACTGGATGAATAAAACCCATTATCTATTTATCCATTAATGTACATTTGGAATTTTTCTATCTTTAAATTCATGGGAGACACAAGAGGGAGGGGATATGGGGATATATGTATACGTATAGCTGATTCACTTTTGTTACACAGCAGAAACTAACACAACGTTGTAAAGCAATTATACTCCAATAAAGATGTTAAAAAAAATTCATGTACAAGTTTTGTGTTTGTATCTATTTATCCATTAATGTACATTTGGAATTTTTCTATCTTTGGCTACTACGAATAATGCTGCTATTCAGTTCATGTACAGGAACTTCCCTGGTGGTGCAGTGGGTTAAGAATCCGCCTGCCAGTGCAGGGGACACGGGTTCCAGCCCTGGTCCAGGAAGATGCCACAGAGCAACTAAGCCCGTGTGCCACAACTACTGAACCTGCACTCTAGAGCCCACGAGCCACAACTACTGAAGCCTGCGCGCCTACAGCCCATGCTACACAACAAGAGAAGCCACTGCAATGAGAAGCCTGCACACTGCAAAGAAGAGTAGTCCCTGGCTCACCACAACTAGAGAAAGCCCGTGCACAGCAATTAAGACCCAACACAGCCAAAAATAAATAAATAAATAAATTTATTTTAAAAAATAAATAAATAAAATTCATGGGAGACACAAGAGGGAGGGGATATGGGGATATATGTATACGTATAGCTGATTCACTTTTGTTATACAGCAGAAACTAACACAACGTTGTAAAGCAATTATACTCCAATAAAGATGTTCTGGGGCACGAACCCGTGTCCCTTGCATCGGCAGGCGGACTCTCAACCACAGTGCCACCAGGGAAGCCCCACAAGTTTTTGTTTGAACATGTGTTGTTATTTCACTTGGGCATATAGGTAGAGAGAAACTGATGGATTATATGGTAATTCTAGGTTTAATATTTGAGGAACTGCCAGACTGTTTTCCAAAGTGACTGCACCATTTTTTATTTGCACCTCCCAGTTATGAGGGTTCCAGTTTCTCCATATATCCTCGACAACATTTGTTATGATTCTAGCTTTTTGATTCTAGCTATCCTAGTGGCTATAAAGTGATATTTCATTAGTGGTTTTTTTTTTTTTTCCTTTTTTTTTTTTGGCCATACCACGCAGCATGTGGGATCTTAGTTCCCCAACCAGGGATTAAACATGCTCCCTGTAGTGGAAGTGCAGAGTCTTAACTGCTGGACCGCCAGGGAAGTCCCTCATTAGTGTTTTGATTTGCATTTCCTTGATGACTAATGATATGCAGCATTTTTTTCATAGCTCCTGGTCATTTGTATATCTTTTTTGGACAAATATGTATGCAGATCCTTTGCCATTTTTAAACTGAGTTATTTGACTTTCATTAAGTAATAATAGTTCTTTATATTTTTCTGTGTAAGTTCCCTATCAGATATATGATATGCAAAGTTTTCTTCCATATTGTGGGTCGTGCTTTCACTCTCTTGCCTTAAAAATTTTACATTTAATTGTGGTAATATACACATATTATAAAATTTACTTTTTTTTTTTTTTTTTACCATTTTAAAGTGTACAGTTCAGTAGTGTGAAGTACATTGACATTGTATAGCCAATTTCCAGAACTATTTTCATCTTGCAAAACTGAAACTCTAACCCATTAGACAAAAACCTCCTCTTTCTCCCACTACCTCAGTCCCTGGCCACAACCATTCCACTTTTCATCTTTATGGCATTTGACTACTCTAGATACCTCACACAAGTGGAATCATACATTATTTGACCTTTTTTGACAGGATGATTTCACTTCAAATATGTTCTTAAGGTTCATCCATGTTGTAGCATGTGTCAGATTTGCTTTCCTTCTATAGCTGAATAATACTCTGTTGTATGTATGTACCTACTTTTTTCATCCATTCATCTATTGACGGACACTTGGGGTTACTTCCACCTTCTGGCTATTGTGAATAATGCTAATAATGAACACAGTGTACATATACCTATTTGAGTCCCTGCTTTCAATTCTTTTAGGTATTTACCCAGAGATGGCAACTAAGTTTGTAATTTTTTGAGGAACTATCATATTGTTTTTCATTCCATCAGCACAATTTTATATTCCCAGCAATACTGTGCAAGGGTTCCAAAGGGTGTTTTCACTTCCTTGGTGGCATCCTTTGAAGCATGAAAGTAATTAATCTGTAGAAGCCCAAATTACCTTTTTCCCGTTTTTGCTCTTGGTGTCATATCTAACAATTCGTTGTCAAATCTAAGATCAAGAACTTTTTCCTATGTTTAACTAACTGTAATAGATTTACTCTTATGTTTAGGTCTTTATCTTTTTTGGTAAATTGTTGTATGTGGTGTGATAGAAGGATAAAGCCTCTTTCTTTTGCATAGGGCTATCCAGTTGGCTCAGCACCATTTTATGAAAAGATTATTCTATCCCTATTCTTGGACCCTTTTTCAAAAATCAGTTGACCACAGATGTAGGGGTCTGTGGTCAATAGACCAGAGATGTAGGGGTTTATTTTTAAAATGTCATCTATTCCATAGATCTGTATGTTTATACTGGTGTCAGTACCACAATATCTTGATTACCATTGCATATTAAAAAGTTTTGAGGGCTTCCCTGGTGGAGCAGTGGTTGAGAGTCTGCCTGCCGATGCAGGGGACACGGATTTGTGCCCCGGTCCGGGAGGATCCCACATGCTGCGGGGCAGCTAGGCCCATGAGCCATGGATTCGTGCCCCGGTCCGGGAGGATCCCACATGCTGCGGAGCAGCTAGGCCCATGAGCCATGGCCGCTGAGCCTGCACGTCCGGAGCCTGTGCTCCGCAATGGGAAAGGCCACAACAGTGAGAGGCCCGAGTACCGGGAAAAAAAACAAAAAGTTTTGAAATTGAGAAATGTTTGTTCTACCACTTTGTTTTTCTTTTTCAAAATTTCTTTGGCTATTCTGGCTTCCTTGCAATTCCATACAATTTTATGTAACAGCTTGCCAGTTTGTATAAAGGAATAAGCTGAGATTGTGATAGGTATTGTGCTGAGTCTTTGGATCATTTGGGGAATAGTGCCATTTTAACAATGTTAAGCCTTTTGATCCATGAAATTGGGATGTTTTCCCATTTACTTGTACATTATTTTATTCCAACCATATTTTGTAGTTTTCTAAGTATTAATTTTGTAAATCTTTTACTAAATTCATTCTTAAGTATTATTTAAGTATTCATTCTAAAGTATTTTATTTTATTCATTTGATTCTTAATTTTGCTTCTTGCATTTCTTAATTTCCTTATCATATTGTTAATTGCAAGTATATAGAAATACAATTGATTTTTCTATTTTGATCTTCTGTCTTACCACTTTGCTGAGCTCAACTGTAAGTTCATACAGTTTTTTTTAGTGGATTCCTTAGAGTTTTCTAAAAACAAGATACCTCATCTGAAAGTAGAGATAGTTTTACATTTTCCTAACCCGTCTTCAAGCATTTTATTTCCTTTTCTTGCATAATAGTTCTAGCTAAAATCTCCAGTACATTGTTGAATAGAAGGGGCGAGAGCAGACATCCTTGTCTTGTTCCTTATCTTCAGGGGAAAGCATCCAGTCTTTCATCATTAAAGATAATATTAGCTATGGGTTTCCATAGATGCTCATTATGAGGTTAGGAAGAGATTAGAAATTTCCTTCTAATCCTGGTAATCTGAGTGCTTTTATCATGAAAGCATATTGGATTTTGTTAGTTATTTCCCTGAGGCTATTGAGATGATCTTGCTACTTATACTTTTTACTCTATTGATATCCTTTATTACATTAATGGGTTTTGAGATTAACCCAACATTTCATCCCTGAGATAAATCTCACTGGTCATGGTATATAATTCTTTTATAAATTGCAGTATTTATATACTAAAATATAATAGTATTTGTTGTATGGGCCTCATAAAATGAGTGTGAAGTGCCTTATTTTAAGAAAAGTTTGTCAATAATTGATATTAAATTTTCTTTGAATGTTCTGGAGAATTCTGTGTTGAAGCCATCTGGGCTCAGGCTTTTTTTGGCCGCACCACACGGTTTGCAGGATCTTACTTCTCCCACCAGGGATCGAACCCTGGTCCTGGCAGTGAAAGCGAGTCCTAACTGCTGGACCACAAGGTAATTACTCTGGGCTCAAGCTTACGTTGTGGGTAGTTTTTTGTTTACTAATTCAACCCCTTCACTTGTTATAGTTCTTTAACATTTTCCACTTATTCTTGATTTAGTTTCAGTAGTTTGTGTCTTTTGAGGAATTTGTCCATTTCATCTGAGTTATCTACTTTCTTCAATTGAATTGAATTGTTCATTGAATGCTTTTATAATACTTTTTACTTCTGTAATGGCAGTAGTAATATCCCTCTTTCTTCCTGACTCTATGAATGTGAATCTTCTTTTTCTCTAAATCAATCTATGTAAAGATTTGTCAATTTTGTTAATTTTTCCATAGAACCCACTTCTGGTTTCATTGATTTTCTTTATGGTTTTTCTATTCTTTGTTCCATTAATTTCTGCTCTAATTTTTATTATTTCTTTTTCTCCTTGCTTTGGGTTTGATACCTCATCTTTTCAAGTGTGTTAACATGAAAGGTTATTGATTTCTTTCTTCTTTGTTAGTATAGGCATTGATGGCTATAAATTTATTTCTTTGTATTGTTTTAGATTCAAGCCATAAGCTTTGACCCTTTTATCATGATATAATGTCCCCCAAGATTTCTAGCAATATTTTTTTTGTTTGTTTTAAAGTCTACTTGCCAGGGGCTTCCCTGGTGGCGCGGTGGTTAAGAATCTGCCTGCCAATGCAGGGGACACGGCTTCGAGCCCTGGTCTGGGAAGATCCCACATGCTGCAGAGCAACTAAGCCTGTGAGCCACAACTACTAAGCCTGCGCGTCTGGAGCCTGTGCTCCGCAACGGGAGAGGCCACGACAGTGAGAGGCCCACGCACCGCGATGAAGAGTGGCCCCCGCTCGCCGCAACTGGAGAAAGTGCTCCCACAGAAACAAAGACCCAACACAGCCAAAAAAAAATAATAATAATAAAAATAAATAAATTTATATTTAAAAAAGTCTACTTGCCAGATATTTATATAATCTCTCCAGCTTTTATACGTGTCCTATTTACAGATGTACCTGCTCTTCCTAAAACAAAGCCCTCAGATTAGACAGGGAGAGAGAACCTTGTATTCTGGTTCTGGGTGCCATACTCTGAAATGGAGTAGTGTTCACACACTGAGCTGAGATAGGGTAGGAAGGGAGGGGTCATGGTTCAAATATTCTCACAGAATTTCCAGTGATTTAATTGAATGGATGTCTTCCTTTGCTGTTTGCCTTTAGGACAATTTCCAGAGGCTTTAAATGACTGGCTTAAAAATAATTTTCACCAGTTTCACCGGGGTGTGGGTCAGTGGAGCTCCTCATATTATCATACCACCATATGCACTTAATATGCTGCCCATATCAGAAAATGATCTCCAGATTGATATACAAGGAACTACAGGCTGTGACGGCACTTGTCATTTTATAGAAAAACAAATTTGAGAACATTAATTTTGCATGGTTTGTAAAATTGTATTGCACACTTGAAAATATTATTGTTTAGAGGATTAACACATAGAGATGCAGATTCTCACTAAAAATAAATTAGTCAGGACTTCCCTGGTGGGCCAATGAGTAACACTCCATGTTCCCAGTGCAGGGGGCTGGGGTTTGATCCCTGGTCGGGGAACTATATCCTGTATGCTTGGCGCAACTAAGTCCGCATGCCACAACTAGGTCCACATGCTGCAACAGAGTCCTTGTGCTGCAACTAAGACCCCGCACAGACAAAATAAATAAATTAAAAGATACATATATGTTAATCTGCAAAATAAATAAATAAACTTAAAAATTAAGAAAATAAATTAGTCATTTGTCATAGAAAACAAACCTATGGCTACCAAAGGGGAAGGGGGGAAGGGATAAATTAGGAGTTTGGGATTAGCAGATATAAACTATTATATATAAAACAGATAAACAAGAAGGTCCCACTGTATAGCACAGGGAACTATATTCAATATCTTGTAATAAGCCAGAATGGAAAAGACTACCAAAGGGGAAGGGGGGAAGGGATAAATTAGGAGTTTGGGATTAGCAGATATAAACTACTATATATAAAACAGATAAACAAGAAGGTCCCACTGTATAGCACAGGGAACTATATTCAGTATCTTGTAATAAGCCAGAATGGAGAAGAATCTGAAAAAGAAAAATAAAAGCATGGGGTAAATCTATAAGCACTGATCTATATGTGCTGCAGAATGATGTAGCTAAGTTAAAAATTTCCAATTTGCTGGGAATTCCTGGCGGTCCAGTGTTTAGGACTCCATGTCTTCACTGCCAAGGTCGTGCGTTCCATCACTGGTCGGGGAAAAGAAAATTTCCAATTTGCAGTTATATATATATATATCTATATATGTATGTTTCCATCATGGTTACCTCTACTGAGTAGGACTGAGGGTGCTGAAGAATGGTTAAATTTCTCCACACTTTGAAATGTTTATTATGTATGACTTTTTACACTTAATTTTTATTATTTTTTTAATTTTAATTTTTTCATTTATTTATCTTTTGGCTGCACTGGGTCTTCCTTGCTGCATGTGGGCTTTCTCTCTAGTTGCGGCAAGCGGGGGCTACTCTTTGTTGTGGTGTGTGGGTTTCTCATTGTGGTGGCTTCTCTCTGAGTAGGACTGAGGGTGCTGAAGAATGGTTAAATTTCTCCACACTTTGAAATGTTTATTATGTATGACTTTTTACACTTAATTTTTATTATTTTTTTAATTTTAATTTTTTCATTTATTTATCTTTTGGCTGCATTGGGTCTTCCTTGCTGCATGTGGGCTTTCTCTCTAGTTGCGGCAAGCGGGGGTTACTCTTTGTTGTGGTGTGTGGGTTTCTCATTGTGGTGGCTTCTCTTGTTGCGGAGCATGGGCTCTAGGTGCGCGGGCTTCAGTAGTTGCGGTGCGCGGGCTTCAGTAGTTGCGGCGCGTGGGCTTAGTTGCTCCGAGGCATGTGGGATCTTCCCGGACCAGGGATCGAACCTGTGTCCCCTGCATTGGCAGGCGGATTCTTAACCACTGTGCCACCAGGGAAGTCCCTACACTTAATTTTTAAATGTTTAATTAAGCAGGTAATTCATGACTACCAAAAAATAAAATAAAATAATAAATTAGTCATTTGATTATAAACTATTAAAAATAAAATATGGGTACATTTTTTTAATTTAGCATGAGTTGTTTATTTTGTATATCAACTTTCAAAACGTCAGTCTGAGACATAGAGGTGTGCCTGAAGACTCACTCCTGGCATGTCTTCTACCATTGGCGACTAAATTCCCCATGCTCCTGTAGATAATGATGTGATTTGTTGCTTATAGGTCTTTTCAGCACTTATGTAAAAGGAAGCTTAAATTGCTTCTTTTAATTTATTTAAATTATATATTTTTTTGTTTCTTCCTCTTGAAATGCAAAGGTAATGTGGTTTTACATTTTGAAATATGCTTTGCTTTCCTGTTCATTTAAAATAAATCCTGGGAATTTCCTGGTGGTCCAGTGGTTAGGACCCTGTGCTTTCACTGTCAAGGGCCCGGGTTCAATCCCTGGTCAGGGAACTAAGATCTCTCAAGCCAAGCAGCTCTGCAAGCAAGCAAGCAAGAAATAAATAATAAATAGATAGATAGATAGATAAATAAAATCCTAAATAAATAAGTAGATAAATAAAATAAATCCTGTACCTGTTTTCCTATCAATGGTGGTGTGCTACCAGCACATGTGAGCAAGAACACTGGAGAGCTGCTGCTACTATCCCTAACCAGGCCACTCCTAGTCTGCAACGGCACCCAATGGGCAGCAGGATTAGTTAATCTCCAGGCAATCATGCTAGAGGATACCCTGGGCAACAGTTGACCTCATCTGAACATTTTTACAGACTTTTAGGCCACTATCATGGTGTAGGTACTTAGTACCAAGAACAATGTTAACCAAAAATTTCGAAGTGGAGATCTGATTGAAATTAAAAACTGTTGATTTGGGGTTTGTTAGGACTGCAGCCCGGGAGACACGGATTCAAGAAGCACTTGAATTGTGTTCTGCTAGACTACAGAATAGGGGTGGTTTATAAAAGCAAAAAGCTGCAAAGCCACGGTCAGTTACATAAATTGTTTGTCAAGAATTATAATTGGAGCTGACAGACAGTGAGGGTGCTTGTTATGCAAGGATTGGTTTGGGATGTGAAATGGTTGCATAGTTACCAGGGGAGACCTTGAGAACAATAAGGTTGTAGCTGGCAGGTGTTGTTCTGAATATGGCTGGTGGTCCCTGGGTCTGGTTCAGTTCAAAGAACGTTCAAGTTCTCAGTGGTAAACAGGCATCTGAGATTAAATCCTCAATGGCCATCTGACTCCGTTTTTGTATGCCTGAATTGTGATTACTCCATTAAAATTTCAATTTGTCATCAACAACAACTCCTTATCCAAGGGCATCTCTTGAGGATAAAGCACTCTGGGATGATCTTGCCTCATAATCACACAAACACAAAGGTCACATATCTCTGCACTTACTAAAAATCAAACTTCAGTGCTTCATTGCAATCCTCAGGCTGGTAAATTAGTTCAAATTTCTGAAACACATACTGACACCTCAGTTGCACTCAGGAACCCAGAGAACAACCTGGGTGAGGGAGGCAGACTTTGCAGTGTCAAGAGGGTGAGGTGCCCTGTGTTCCCACGGGAGGATGTGAGTGACTTATTTGATTGATTTTGTGGACAGCCATGGAAATGATACTATACTACAGACTGATAAGACTGTAATACAGTCATCCCTAGGTAACCGGGGGGGATTGGTTCCAGGAGACACTGACTATACCACAATCCACCATTGCTCAAGTCCCATAGTAGGCCCTCTATATCCCCAGGTTCTGCATCCACAGATTCATCCAATGTCCAATGGAAATTTCAGTCTGAGTTTGGCTGAATACTCCAATGCCAAACACGGGACTAGAGAGGACTGACTGTATATATGTTGAAAAAATCTGCATGTAAGTGGACCCTCGCAGTTCAAACTCATGTTTTGCGAGGATCAACTGTACTATTCTGTAAAAGTACAATACTATACACAATAAAGTGATTATGTATATGCTAATTATATATAATATATTCTATTTACATATAGTATAAGCTAATTACGTATAATGCTATACTACATACTACCTGTGCTATGTACAGTTAACATACTACATACACTTTACTTCTTTTAGCTTTTAAAAAATATTTTTATTTATTTAATTTTGGCTGCGTTGGGTCTTCATTGCTGCGCGCAGGCTTTCTCTAGTTGCAGAGATTGGGGGTTATTCTTTGTTGCGGTGCGTGGGCTTCTCATTGCAGTGGTTTCTCTTGCTGCGGAGCACGAGCTCGAGGCACGCGGGCTTCAGTAGTTGTGGCTCACGGGCTCTAGAGCACAGGCTCAGTAGTTGTGGTGCACGGGCTTAGTTGCTCTGTGGCATGTGGGATCTTCCCAGACCAGGGCTTGAACCCGTGTTCCCTGAATTGGCAGGTGGATTCTTAACCACTGCGCCACCAGGGAAGCTCCAACATACACTTTATATATATAGTATATTCTCTCTATATATATATGCAGACACACACTCTATGCAATATTAGTCAATTTGATACTATATACTGTGTAACAGAGTACATGAAAATATTTTTTTTTTTCGGCACGCGGGCCTCTCACTATTGTGGCCTCTCCCGTTGCGAAGCAGAGGCTCCGGACGCACAGGCTCAGTGGCCATGGCTCACGGGCCCAGCCGCTCCGCGGCATGTGGAATCTTCCCGGACCGGGGCACGAACCCGCGTCCCCTGCATCGGCAGGCGGACTCTCAACCACTGCGCCACCAGGGAAGCCCCGAAAATCTACTTTTATATACTAGCAAAAAAACCTCAACAAAACACCAGCAAACTGAATTCAGCAATATACAAAATGATCTCTACACCATGACCAAGTGGGATTTAACGCAGGACAACATGTTGGTTTTACATCTGAAAATGATTCAGCATAATGAACCATTAGTAGAATAAACATCAAAATCTAAAAGATCATCTCAATAGATACAAAAAAGCTATTGACAAAGTGCAACACCCCTTGACAAGGAAAGCTCTCAATAAACTGCCACTAGAAGGGAATTTCCTCAACCTGAAATAAGGCATCAGTAAAAAGCCCAGAGCCAACAATATACTTGATGGAGTCTGAAGGCTTTCTAAGATCAGAAACAAGACAAAGATATCTGCTCTAACCAGTTCTATTTAACACTGTAAAGGAGGTGCTTCCCCAGGGAAATTTTCCCCAGGGAAATTAGGCAGGAACATGAAATAAAAGCATTCCAGGATATATACATACAACTCCTCAGGCAAACACACAAAATCACACAGATATTGTCATGGCACATATAGAAGGACACACGCAGATACAGACACACAAACCTCAGAGTCAATGGCTCAGACACACAGGCGCTCCCATAGACACATGGATCCCAAGCTCTCTGCACTCCTCCTCAGTTTTCTTTCTCTGTTTAGGACTAAACACAATCAGATATGTTATAATTTTACTTAGATATCTTCTTTCTTCTCTACTAGAATGTCAGCTTCTAAGCACACAGAGATATTTCTTTGGCTTTGTTCACCACAGCACCCACTAGAAAGCCTGTCACACCAAAGGAGATTGATACAAATTGAATATCAGGGCTCACAGAGAGACAAACAGACACACACCGTCATACAGAGGTTTTACAGAACTTTCATCACAGGCCCAGATCTTCAAAGAGTGAATTGTTCTCACTCCCATCCCATGTGGTAGAGGGGTGTCTCCTGGCTCCCAACCTAATCCCCAAAGAAGGTGTTAGAGCTCCTAATGGGGAAGGGATTTCACCCTTCCTGACACCTTATAGTACAAAAAGCACACCTCTACAAAAATAACATAAAATGGGAGACTATGGATGGCAGAGTCACTGCCGGAAATGACACACACACACATAAACACAAACACCACGACCTTACACAAACCTCATCACAAGCCCACATCCACTTGATCTTAACAGAGTGAACTGTTTTGAGTCCTACACCCCGTGTGACAGATAAGAGTCACAAGGCCCCAAAACCAATCCCCCAAGGAGGGTCCATTAGGCCCTCCTAATGGCGAAGGTCCGGACGTCACATGTCCTGGGCCAGCCCAATACATTAAGCCATTTTTTAAAAATTAATTAATTAATTAGTTTTTGGCTGCGTTGGGTCTTTGTTGCTGCGTGCGGGCTTTCTCTAGTTGTGGCGAGCGGGGGCTACTCTTTGTTGCAGTGCGCGGGCTTCTCACTGCAGTGGCTTCTCTTGTTGCGGAGCATGGGCTCTAGGCGCACGGGCTTCAGTAGTTGTGGCTCGCGGGCTCTAGAGCGCAGGCTCAGTAGTTGTGGCGCACGGGCTTACTTGCTCTGTGG
>NC_041215.1:16256292-16265864 GCF_002837175.3 Physeter macrocephalus | reverse complement strand
CTAGGCGCACGGGCTCCAGTAGTTGTGGCTCGCGGGCTCTAGAGCGCAGGCTCAGTAGTTGTGGCGCACGGGCTTACTTGCTCTGTGGCATGTGGGATCTTCCCAGACCAGGGCTTGAACCCGTGTCCCCTGCGTTGGCAGGTGGATTCTTAACCACTGCGCCACCAGGGAAGTCCTACTCCATTTTATATAAGAAAAACTTCTCCGGAGCCTGAAGAGGTGAGGGTCAGGGTCTGCAATGCCAGGAGTTATCCTGTTCCAATCACTCACGCTGCTATAATCACTTTCAGAAAAGCACCCCTCACGATGTGATCCTTCCTCACTTTACTTTCCCATTGGAAGCTCAGTGAGGGAAACAAAGGTTTCTGTGTTCTCACTCGGCCTCCATGTCCTCTGGGAGGTCTCCTCCATATGGTATCCATCACCCCCCAGGTCTCACCTGCGCACTGAGGTCGCTCCGGTCCACCTCACAGGCTGTCCCCACCGAGCCCTTGATCACTGTCCCCTACTTGAACTTCCACTGATGGGGAGAGAGGCGGCCTCCAGAGCTCGGACCCCAGGTTTCCCAGCCACAGAGAGATGACTTTCTGGGACCCTGGAAAGCACTGAAAGCTGTTGCAAGAGCAGGTGGGGACATGGCTCCGCCCATTTCTGCCTCTTGAGAAACCTGGAGCTTGTCCTCTGATTAAGGAGGAGGCACCACCTCCTGCGCCTGCGCACTTCAGGGATCCTGGGCGTTTTTGCGCGTCTTATTTGGAGACGGTGTCACGTTGCATTCTAGAGTTTTGGGAAGCAAAGGGGCCCCAGCGGCGGAGGGTCTGACTGAGATCACCATTTCCCACAGGGCACGGGGCAGGAGATCTGCAGAGATTTTCCTGTACCAGGAAAGAGTTGTCACCAGCCTCGGTAGGGGAGTGCCAAACTCTGGAAGCGGATGCCGAGGTGAGGGACCCCCCGGTGGTCGGCACATGTGCCACCGAAATCATAGTGTGCAGGGTTTTAGAACAAAGGGAGGATGATTTGGTAACAGTGGGGTCTGTCAGAGGGACTCTATAGCTAGGACAAGGCAGGGTGTCTCTTTTCGACATCATTGGTGGTTTTGAAAGTATTGTGAAACTGTGCTTGTTGGTACACAGCTGATCTTTATGAGACAGTGGGTAATACTGTGTCTGAGAGGCCTGAGCCTCGTACTCATGACATGGGTTCTGGGTTCCATCACTGTTTCACCTCACAGCCACCTGAGGTCACAACAGAAAATTTCCAGAGTGTTTGATTTAAACATGTTTCCTAACAAGCGGTCACAGAGTACGCTAGAGATGGGAAATTTATAAGCTGGAAATGGTCTCAGTACCTTCTCGGGGAACACGTGATGTTGATGTGCAAGTATTAGATTAGGACACATGCAGCTGATCCCATTGGGGAGGTCTGTGACATGCACCTTTGTGTCAGACCACGGCATTGCCAAGATATGACCCAAAAAACTTGGAGTCAACACAAAAGTGGACTCCAAGAGCCCTATCACTTTCTCACCAGTTATGTGAACGGCAACGAGAGCAGGTGTAGCCCTAGAAGGTGTTTCTTGCTTAAGTCAGACTTGGTACCAAGAAAGTCCTGTCGTGACCCATGACCTTCCTCCATTCTAGTCCTTCCATTTCTTCTTATGAAGGATCACAGAAGGTGGAAAGAAGTGTTACACGTGTAAGAATCAAGGTTTGGGAAAGTTTAACATTCTCCTAGCATGTGAAAGCATCTTTGTTGCTTTCTATTACTTTTTAGTATGTACACATACTACTTGGAGTGTAGTTGTGAAATTTTACAAATGTATAGTTATACTACCATCAAGATAGAGTACACTTCATCATCTCAAAGGAACACTCTAGTGGTGCCTGGTTGTAGTGAACCCTCCCTACCCTAATCACTGATCTGTTTTAGCTTCTTATACCTTTGCCTCTTCCACAATGTCATATATATGGAACACCATGTTGTCTTATGTTCCCTGCTGGACACTCTGATTCTGCATTTGTAAAAGTACATAATTATACAAACCTTATAGTGTCCTTCTGAGTTTGCAGTTTTTGACATTGCCCAGAAGAGTGGCACACATTATGCCTTCAAAACTGAGAGAATTCCACTGTTACCAGCTATGGGAATTGAGGTAAGACCCAGTGCTTAACTTTCTTCATTTGTATGTGGCAGGAATGATGGGGACAGGAGATCAAATGAGATACTAATAATTGTAAAGTCACATGTCAACACTGCTAAGAAAGCATAAATTAGTACTGAAAAAAAAGCGGGGAGCAAGTTTGGACTTATTTTGCTGTTTAATGAAACCAAAACTGTCACCTTTTACTCCATCTTCCCTAACATCTGCTGAAAGTGTAAACGTAGAAATGATCCCTGAAAACAGAAAAAATGAGCTTTGAGGGCTTTGTGCATAAACCTCCCAGCTGCTCCTCTTCTAAGAAGGCATAGGGACTTCCCTGGTGGAGCAGTGGTTAAGAATCCGCCTGCCAATGCAGGGGTCATGGGTTCGAGCTCTAGTCCGGGAAGATCCTACATGCCGCGGAGCAACTAAGCCCGTGTGCCACAACTACCAAGCCTGTGCTCTAGAGCCTGTGAGCCACAACTACTGAAGCCCGCGCGCCTAGAGCCTGTGCTCCACAACAAGAGAAGCCACTTCAGTGAGAAGCCCGCGCACCACAACAAAGAGTAGCCCCCGCTTGCCACAACTAGAGAAAGCCTGCGCACAGCAACGAAGACCCAACACAGCCATAAATAAATAAATTTATAGAATAAAGTTTTTAAAAAAAATGAAGGCATAGAATATTTCCTGCTCTGAGGAAATATACCTCCTTTGCCACCACATTCAGATATTACTCAAAATGATACCCTCTGTCTGCAGCTCACCTCAATTATTCCTTGGATAATTGCCCTCTAAACATCCATAGTTCTTTTTGGTGTTTCAACCAGGAAGTCATATTGGACTTGCACAGATATCACCCTACTCATAAGAAAATGCATGATGAGCTACAGTTGTGCAGATGACCTTTACTCAAACCCAAAGGAATACCTTTAAAAGATTTATTCACTTGATGTTAGTCTGTGTTCAATTAATACATTTTATTTAATCAATAAAACTTGAAACCCAGTATGAAACTATATCTGAGACAATAAAGTGATAAATATCAGAAAGAAATAAAAATATTCCAATATAATACTGCATGTATTAAAAATTGTTTCCCTTTTTTCATTTCCAGATCGTGTGCGGTAATAGTCATGAGGTGTGTTCTTTTATCTCAGGTGAGTTCAAATCGATTTCCAGGGCTTAAACTTGCACTCCTGAAGTGTTCGAGTATGATTATCTTTAAAACAATTTTTTTGCCATGAAAATAATAATTAACAACTTTTTTCTTTTTATGGAATGTAATATTCAACAGATACTTGTGGGTTTTCTTGTTGAGCTAGCAAAATTCCTATAATTTTCTTTTCTCTTTTCCACATAAACACTGGGTTTGAGTGAATTTGCTGGATTGTTCACTTGGTTTGTGTATTTAAAATAGCAGTGGTGGTCCTAGCAACTCCAGTGGCAGTAGAGGCCCTGAGGCCAGTGACTCTAAGCTAAGGCCCCCTTGAGCCTGTGAAGGGAACTGCTTGAAGGCCTAGTTGGTTCTTCCCAGGGAGCCTCTCCCTGCAGGTGTCCTACCTGCTCACATCCACCCTGGAAGGAGCCTTTAGGCTGAGAGAAGCTACAGAGCCCTGGAAACTGGGGATGCACATGCACTTGTGGGGATGGGGGCTAGGGGGCGAGAGAGGAGTGGACAGGGAGGTGATGCCCTTTCTGAGGTTTTAGCTGTAGTTCCCTTGGGCCTTCTTGTAGAAAAAGGTTGGAGTTTTGCATCCAGTGTAGCTGCACTCAGAGTGTAACTTGTATACGTTAAGAAAGTCACAGGGGCTTCCCTGATGGTGCAGTCGTTAAGAGTCCACCTGCCAATGCAGGGGACACGGGTTCCAGCCCTGGTCCGGGAAGATCCCACATGCCACGGAGCAACTAAGCCCGTGCACCACAACTACTGAGCCTGCGCTCTAGAGCCCGCGAACCACAACTACTGAGCCCACGTGCCACAACTACTGAAGCCCATGCACCTAGAGCCCATGCTCCACAACAAGAAAAGCCGCCACAATGAGAAGCCCACGCACCGCAACGAAGAGTAGTCCCCGCTCGCCGCAACTAGAGAAAGCCCGTGCGCAGCAACAAAGACCCAACGCAGCCAAATTAAAAAAAAAAAAAAAAAAAAAAAAAAAAACCTTTAAAAGAAAAAGATTAGTAAATAGTAAAATATAGTCTATATAAATTTCTCTGTTTTACATACAGAGTTTAATTAAATCTGTAAGATAGGAAAGTCTAACTTAAGAACTTAACCCACACATCCTGGTCCCCTCCAGTGCTGTTCCTCCTGCCACCCCGAAATACAGTTTTGAAAATTTCTTGAGCATTCTGTGTTTCTTTTATTTATTTATTTATTTTTTATTTTTTTGTGTGGTATGCGGGCCTACCCCTGCCGTGGCCTCTCCCGTTGCGGAGCACAGGCTCCGGACGCACAGGCCCCGGACGCACAGGCCCAGCGGCCATGGCTCACGGGCCCAGCCACTCCGCGGCACTTGGGATCCTCCCAGACCGGGGCGCGAACCTGGTTCCCCTGCATCGGCAGGCGGACGCGCAACCACTGCGCCACCAGGGAAGCCCCTCTGTGTTTCTTTTAAACCAAGCAATTGCGAATGCATATTTATCTTACCCAGGTTTGTCCTTGCAGTGAGCAGTCAAGACTCCACATTTTTAGATGTTTGACTGCTCACCCCTTAAGCCTCACCCCACCCTCTTCCCCTTGTGCCCCTACTTGGACAAGATGAAGAGGAAGCCTGGGTGGTCTCTCCTCTAGAGCAGGCAAGAGATTCCAACCATAAGCCCTGCCAGTGCGCAGGGACTCTTGCCCTGGCCCCATGCCCAACCACAATGAACACCCAGGCCGGGCTCCTCGCCTTGCTTTCTGAAGCCATTTCAGAGCTGCTTGAGAGGCCGGCCCTTCCCTCCTCCCCCAAACCCTGAGTCATAAGCTTTTTCCTACCTTCTTGGTGTGTGTGTGTCGGGGGGCGGGGGCACTTTGGCATCAGCCTCAACAAGGAAACCACACCTCTGCAGGTGACAATAATAATTGTCGCCGTGAGCAGCATATACACACATGACCTCCACCTGTGGGTCTGTCTTCTCTTGCTCACCTGCTCTGCTGCCTGATGGTTGCCAACAATGTGGGCTGCTGGGCGCTGGGGAGCTTGTGCCGTGAGCTATGCTGCCCTTGCACTGTTGACCCCACCAGGCCTCAGTTCTATGGTTGACGGACCAGAATTGAAAGTTTCAAGAATTTCTAAGCCTTTGGGAGCAGGGGTGTGGGATTGGTGCTCTGCTTAAAGTAGTCCTGGGTTGATGTCTGTGCCAGGATTTATCTGTGTGTTACAGAGAAACTGTGACAGAGGCTGGGTTGACCCCAAAATGCCATGGGGATGGGGTTGGGAGAAAGGGACTACACCCTGTGAAAGAGGTAGCCTCATTGAGTGAGGGGGTAGTCCTGAAAAAGCAGTCATTTAAGAAGAAAAGGAGGGCTTCCCTGGTGGCGCAGTGGTTAAAAATCCGCCTACCAACGCAGGGGACACGGGTTTGAGCCTTGGTCCGGGAAGATCCCACGTGCGACGGAGCAACTAAGCCCGGGCGACAAAACTATTGAGCCTGCTTCCTAGAGCCCGCGAGCCACAACTACTGAGCCTGTGTACCACAGGTACTGAAGCCCGCGCACCTAGAGCCCATGCTCTGCAACAAGAGAAGCCACTGCAATGAGAAGCCCATGCACTGCAAGGAAGAGTAGCCCCCGCTCGCCACAACTGGAAAAAGCCCACGCACAGCAACGAAGACCCAATGCAGCCAAAAAAAAAAAAAAAGAAGAAGAGAAAAGAGGAGAGGGGGAAAGGCAGCCACTAGGTTGCAGGCTGAGCCCACATTCCTAATACCAGAAGGCTCACCAGGACCCTTAAAGACTTCTGCTGCTGCACAGCCATGGCATCCTTGTGGCACAGCCAAGGGATTAGTTCAAACCTAACTTAAGCCTGGGTTCCTTAAACCCTATAATGCAACCAATTGTCATGGGGAAGACTCCTAATCTTGTTTTTTGTTTTTTTTTTTTGTGTGTGTGGTATGCGGGCCTCCCTCCTTTGCGGCCTCTCCCGTTGCGGAGCACAGGCTCCGGACGCGCAGGCTCAGCGGCCATGGCTCACGGGCCCAGCCGCTCCGCGGCACGTGGGATCCTCCCAGACCGGGGCGCGAACCCGGTTCCCCTGCATCGGCAGGCGGATGCGCAACCACTGCGCCACCAGGGAAGCCCCTAGACTCCTAATCTTGATGGCACTGTTTTGAGGCTCTCGAGAGGAAAAAAAAATTATAAATACCAGGGTAGTGAGAGACACCCCTTCCCCGAAGTATATCCAGCGAAGAAGGACACAAAACAGAGTAGATCAGGAGGAAGGAAATAATAGATACAATACTAAAACAAAGGTCCACAATTTGACACAATTGGAAATCCAAAATATACTAAAATAATTTACACAACAAAACAGATGAAAGTACACTGCTTAGCTTTTGGGCCTCTACAACATAGGTTCAGAATTAATTTTGCTCTCTGATATAAAGTACTAATTCAGATACCTTCAAGCAGTTAATAAATACTAGGTCTCAAAGTACAGATCTACCTGAGATCCCACTAAATTTAAGCAAGGTACCTCTGATAATCTTAGGAGCACTAATGAATATAGAGGACAAATAGGACAATGTTTCTCCTTAACCATCGGAACCATGGTTGTGCCTAAATTCTCCATGGTCACAACACCCATTGTCCTAAAATATCCCAAAACGAGCTGGGAAGCTCTGAACCAATGATTCATAGATTAAAATTAAAGCTTTTGCCACTTAAAAATTGCCTTGGATTTCCCTGGTGCTCCAGTGGTTAAGACTCTGCGCTTCCAGTGCATGGGTTGGATCCCTGGGTGGGGAAGTTCTGCATGCCATGTGGCATGGCCAAAAAAAAAAAGGAAGAAAAACTGGACCTCACAGACCTTACTCCCCAAATAAGTTAGTTAATATGGCCCAACATAAATTACACAGGGCCTTGATGGACTGAAAACTGTATACAAAACCTAGTTAGTGAAGGGTTAATTATCCTCCATCCTCCTTCTAACAGCCCAGTTTATCCCATTAAACCAGGAAAGAATGACACCTTACAGTGAATTAAGGCAACCTCAAGGCTGTGGTCGTACCAAACAGAACCCTATTCCTAGTCCCCAACATTATAGAAATTACCGACTCCATCTAATAAGCAATTGATAAATATTCTGATATCACAGATTTGGCTAAGTCTGTTGTGTTCAGTGCCTAGTTCAACAGCCTCTCAGCTGCACTTGGCCTTCACCACTGAAGGGATGTGATACACCTTTTCTGGGTTATCCTCACGGATCATTAACGGCTTTGCCCTCCCACACAGTCATTGCAGGCAAGATCTGAACAGCATGCTGGTTTCTCCAAGGACACAGGCAGAACATTATAGTAATGACATCTCCTCTAAGGACATTAAGGACATACAAATACTGAAAAGAGAAACTCACAAAAAGTAGATGGGACAAGGCCATGCATATAATGTGAGTCCCTGATAACTCTGTTAAGTTTCTGGAAATTATTTGATAAGCTGAGGCCAGCTCCCTCCCTGACACCATGAAGAAACGACTACTGTTCCCCATAGCACCTACAACATCTACATGGTTCTTTTGATGTTCTGGAGGCAACATAGTCTGTGTTTACAAATATTACTTGAGCCCATTTTTTTTTTTTTTTTTTTTTTGTGGTACGCGGGCCTCTCACTGTTGTGGCCTCTCCCGTTGCGGAGCACAGGCTCCGGACGCGCAGGCTCAGCGGCCATGGCTCACGGGCCCAGCCGCTCCGCGGCACGTGGGATCCTCCCGGACCGGGGCGCGAACCCGCGTCCCCTGCATCGGCAGGCGGACTCTCAACCACTGCGCCACCAGGGAAGTCCTGAGCCCATTTTTGTTATTTGCAAATTTGCCACTTTGTATGGGTACCCTACCACAAAAGGCTAAAGACTCTCTTTAATTACAAGTGGCACTCCAGTTAGTACCCTTAGAGAATCCTTCACTAGAGGCAGTATGTGGATGATTTGCCTCTTTGCTCTCCTTTTCAAGCCTCTTCACAGGAAGATAGCAGCCACCTCCTAAAGCTTTTAGCCTTAAAGGAACATAAGGTCGCCAAAGAAAAATTGCAGTTTGCCTGAACCCAGGTTCAATATTTAGGGCATCTGATATCAGAACATGGATGACACATAGATCCAGATAGACTTCATGGTTTCCTAAGTTTCATGGTTTCCAAAGTAAGCACCAATGGTGAGGTTTTCTCAGGCTAGTGGGTCACTGCCAAAACTGGATTCCAAATTTCTCTCTTATGGCTAAATCTCTGTAGGTTTTACTCAACAGTAACAACCCTGACCCAATTTTATGGAAAGAACTGGACAACAAAGCCTTTAAGGCCTTAAAGAAGGGTTTGATGGGGACTTCCCTGGCAGTCCAGTGGTTAAGACTCTGTACTTCCAATGCAGCGGGCAGAGGTTCAATCCCTGGTTGGGAAACTAAGATCCCACATGCCACGTGGCGCAGCTAAAAAGAACAAAAAAGAAAAGAATTGCAAAGAAAAGAAGTGTTTAATGAACCCATCTACCCTTGGCCTTCCAATGATCAGATTCCCTTCATCCTTTTGGTATATGAAAAGGAATGGAATGCCTTTGGGGAACTCACCCAAAAACATGTACCACCATCCACCCATAGCATAGGGTTTTATAGCCAGCCAACTGGACCCTGGGGCATGGGGACACACCCCTGCCTCAGCTTAGAGCCATTATGGCCACTGCCCTGTTGGTTATGGCCATGGATAAAATCATTGTGGGATCCCCTTTAGCCATTTTTGTACCTCATGCATTAGAAGCTCTCCTAAATTTTCATCACACTCAACATTTCTCAGGCAGCCGCCTCACCTCCTATGAAGTCCCCTGTTAACTGCCCCTCACATAACTCTTTTACACTGTAATAACTTTTAACTCTGCTACTCTTCTCCCTTCCATCACTGATGAAGTACTCACAACTGTTTTAACGCTGACGGACCACCTCCTGACTTGTAATGATGTGCAGGAAATTCCACTGGGTAATGTTGACTTCTCATGGTTCATTGATGGTTCTTATTTAAAAGGTGACAATGACAAATACTGTGCTGGGTATGCTATTACAACTCCTTTTGATGTTGTTGAGGCAGCATCTTTACCTATGGCTGCTTTGACCCAACAGGCTGAATTAGATGCTCTTACATAGGCTTGTACATTTAGCCAAGGACAAAACTGCCAGTGTTTGTACTGATAATAGATACGCGGGCTTCCCTGGTGGCGCAGTGTTTGCGCGTCCGCCTGCCGATGCAGGGG
>NC_041215.1:16164860-16256129 GCF_002837175.3 Physeter macrocephalus | reverse complement strand
AGGCCGCAGCGGAGGGAGGCCCGCATACCACAAAAAAAAAAAAAAAAAAAAAAGATACGCTTTCACAGTAGCTTGTGATTTTGCAATGTTGTGGAAGCAACGCGGCTTCCTTACTTCCGATGGAAATAAAGTTAAAAATGGCCTCTATGTTCAGGAATTACTGAATGTAATAATTCCCCTTCCACATTAGCTATTAAGATTCTGAGGCTTTTTTTTTTTTTTTTTGGCTGTGCTGCACGGCTTGTGGGATCTTAGTTCCCCGACCAGGGATTGAACCCATGCCCCCCAGCAGTGGAAGCGTGGAGTCCAGTCCTAACCACCGCCAGGGAATTCCCCAAAGGCATTTTAAATTTGACTCTCTGAAGCTAGGGAAAATCACCTTGCTGATATTTCTGCAAGGAATGCTGCCCTTAAAGGGATCTAGAGCAGCCAAATGTCTGTCATAGACCAAAGGGATATTTGCCCAAATAATTTAGAAAAACTGGCTAGAGAGGCCCAACAATTGGCCTCAGAAAAGGAAAAACAAGATTGGAAATTCAACAACTTTTGGTTTGATAAAAAGAGAAAGCTCTTGTTTGGACCAAATACCAACCCATTCCTACCAGAGATTCTAAAATTCCCACTACTTACCACTATCCATGCATTAAACCACTGGTCAACTGACAAAATGATATCCTTCATCACTCAATATTGGTGGGGAAACATTAACATCCACAAAAAGTGCCTACCTCACTTGTCCCACTTGTCCAAAGCATAGCCCAGTGAAGCCTGTCTGTTTTGCTCCTAAACATTTAAAACTGCGTAATGGGGATTTCCCTGGTGGCGCAGTGGTTAAGAATCCGCCTGCCAATGCAGGGGACACAGGTTCAAGCCCTGGTCTGGGAAGATCCCACATGCTGTGGAGCAACTAAGCCCATCTACCACAACTGAGCCTGCGCTCTAGAGCCCACGAGCCATAAGTACTGAGCCCGAGTGCCACAACTACTGAAGCCCACGTGCCTAGAGCCTGTGCTCCGCAACAAGAGAGGCCACTGCAATGAGAAGCCCACGCATTGCAACTAAGAGTAGCCCCCGCTCGCCACAACTAGAGAAAGCCCACGTGCAGCAACGAAGACCCAATGCAGCCAAAAATAAATAAATTTATAAAAAAATAAAAATAAAAAAATAAAACTGCCTAATGAACCATTTGAGGCCAGCAAATGGATTTCATGCAACTTCCTGTCTAATAGATATAAATATGTTTAAGACATGGTCTGTTATGTTTTCACACTGGACTGAAGCCTTCCCTTACAGACATGCTACTGCCTCTACTGTGGCTAAAATCCTTTTGTTAAAGATTATCCCTACCAGGGGAACTCCTCTCAAATTTCACAGTGATTGAAGAACCCACTTTACTGGTTAGGTGATTTGACAAGTCTCTGCTGTTTGACGGGCAACACTATCACTGTGCTTACCACCCTCAATCGTCTGGTTTAGTCAAAAACACTAATGGTATTAAGACTCAATTGGCAGAATTTGTTGAGGCCCTACAAATACCTTGACCAAACGCACTGCCGTTAGTTCTTCTATATCTCAGACCCACCCCTTTAGGAACTCATAAACTCTCACCCTTTGAGACAGTCACAGGACACCCAACGCACTTGACCTACTGCTTCTTTTGACCCACAACTGATAAAAGGGGAGATGCTCCAACATTGCAAAGGCCTAATTGTTTCTATGAAAAGTAATCATGTTTTGGTAGAAGAGTCTTTTCACAGTGTACCCTTGGGAAACAAAGACCTTTAAGTATCACATCTTGCAACCTGGAGATTTCATTTATTCAAAAATACACCTCCAGAAGAACTCTCTTCAGCCTCATTGGAAACACCCCTATCAAGTACTGCTAACCAACCCTTGTGCCATCAAATTCCAAGGAATGGACTCTTGGAGTCACGTGACACACCTATGACACACCTAAAGAAAACATCAAACTCTGACTGGAGCTGCATATCATCTGGTGACCTGAAAGTAAAGAATTCCCAGAATTGAAGCAGACAAGATTTGATGAGACAGCTTTCCCAAGATATCAGGACCAGGTCTGCTGGAAGTTTGTTGCCAAACCCTTGATGATGACGTAACTCTTCAGATGATAGCCAATGCTTATTATCTTAATAACATATGGACTAGATAAAAAGTGCCTGAAGGTTCTCTCTCTTACCCCTTCTTGTTACTCAAATGTGACCTTAGTAGGTTTCTTATCTGGGCACTTTCCCTTTGACATGAGATACTAAACCCAGGAAACCCCGACACTGACGGAAAAAAGCTGCTGAAACTATATAGAAAACCTGACTCTTGATCAGCGATGCTTTCAGAGAAAGATCTTCATCAAAAGGGGAAAATGTAAAAAATGAATACACAGAAACCTCACACAGAGTGAGCAGACCAGAAGGGGGAGCTCTCACATCCTGCAATGATAGTAGGGCCAACAGGAAAGAAGAAAGATACCTCTTCTTTCCTGGCAAGGACTCAGCCAATGAAAAGTCACTGACGCTCTGTTTACTACAGCCCTTCCAACTTCCTTTTCTGCTCTATAAAAGTGTTCACCTTCCCTTGCTGTGCGGGGACTTGCAATGTGACTCGCCATGTTGCAGACCATGAGTTGCAGTTCTCCGCTGATCCTGAATAAACTCACCTTTGCTAGAGAAGTATCTTGTAGTCTCTTTGTTTCAGGTCAAGAAGGTAAAAGGTTAGGTTATTGATTTGCGATCTCTTGTTAACATAGGCATTAATTGCAAATAGAAACATTTCTATGTACTATTTTAGATGCAAACTATAAACGTTGACTCCTTAGGCATGATATAATGTTCCTCATTACCTCTAATTATATTTTTTTGTTTAAAGACTATTTTGGGGGCTTCCCTGGTGGTGCAGTGGTTAAGAATATGCCTGCCAAAAACGTTGACTCCTTAGGCATGATATAATGTTCCTCATTACCTCTAATTATATTTTTTTGTTTAAAGACTATTTTGGGGGCTTCCCTGGTGGTGCAGTGGTTAAGAATACGCCTGCCAATGCAGGGGACACGGGTTCAAGCCCTGGTCTGAGAAGATCCCACATGCTGCGGAGCAACTAAGCCTGTGCACCACAACTACTGAGCCTGTGCTCTAGAGCCCGCAAGCCACAACTACTGAACCCGCGTGCCACAACTACTGAAGCCCGCGTGCCTAGAGCCCATGCTCCACAACAAGAGAAGCCACCACAACGAGAAGCCTGTGCACCTCAACCAAGAGTAGCCCCGCTTGCCGCAACTAGGGAAAGCCCATGCGCAGCAACCAAGACCCAACACAGCCAAAAGTAAATAAATTAAATAAATTTTTTTAAAAAGTCTATTTTGCTAGATATTTTTATAATCTCTCCAGTTGTGGAATCATACTCCCTAGACCTCATTGATTCCTCCCATGGTGGCTCCACCTTCTTAACTGAACCGTTTCTCATTGACATCAGTGTCTAATTTGTACCCATGATATTTTAATTTGTGGAGATGACTGGCAACACTGCTGGTGGGTGGGCTGAGTCCTGACATGAAAATGTACACACTTTAAATTAAATACAATAAAACATGACTGAAGACATATTAGGGATTACACTCAGCTATGAATAACAGGAAACACACAGAACCTGCCTGATATGAGGAAGGTGCTGATGCTACACAGAAGGACTGCATCAGAGCAGTCACTGCACAGTGCAGTAGAGAAACAAACTCTCATGTAGTTCTTTTGGACTGTACCACTGTAACTGTCATAGTGGAATGGGGAGCACATAGTCAGAAGCAGTATAAACAGAATAAGGTGTTTACAAATTAGACCTTATACAAATAAGATCAAGAGAACAGGGCACTCAGTGCTTCAGAGAATATTCTTAACCACGACAGTCTAAATTTCTTACAAGGTGGACACATGAGAGCTTGCAGGAAAATCCAAACCGTATTGGATCTTTAATGTTGAATTTGGGGACAACTGTAGAAGCCCAACGCTCAGATCAAGTGGAAGTAAAGCAGTCTACAGTGGTTTTGAGGATATACTTGACTGATAGGGAAAATAATGTGGAAAACAGGCTGGAAGCAAGTGTCTACAAAGGCCATATGCTTCTGTCTCCTTCCATACAGGTGACTTCAAAACCTGACTAAATCATACTTCATTTCTGCATTCCAAGTTTCATGTAAGTTAGGCTTTGGTGACTTCTCACATGGGATCATAAGGCAACACATTCTAGAAAATGTAGTTCACATTACTCACATTAATATAACAGGATCAAGAAGGGACATTGCCAAATCTAAATTTTATTGTCCTTTCACACATCTCTCTTCTTAATGTAAATTCCACAGTCCAAATCCCAGCCAAAAGAAATGACAAAGTGTAAAGGACAAAAGATGAAGATAATTCACAAGAGACTGCACTATGATAAACTTTGCATGCTTACATTCCACGGAAAATAGAATAAGGATCTTTAGGCAATAAAAAGATAGTTTTCTGCTAAATAAGGTGGAATATATATATATATATATAAAATGAATAAGGCATATCCAGTACTTGCCACAGGAAGCCAGTAGGAAAAAAAAAACAAACTGGCATTTTTCAATGTCCCTTTCCTTACATGTAACTTACAAAATAAGGTAAAAATTAAACCTACTTGCATACTAGAAATAAACTTCAATTCATGGCTCCAATAGACTTTAAAATAGACACACAAAAAATTACTAAATGACTAAAAGAAAAAACTACCTATTAACTTTTTAGGAACTCTTGCTTAATGAGTACCTACAAAATTATCTCACTTCAATGTGTACTTTGAAAACTAATTAGAAATCCATACTATAGAGAATCACTTTAAAAATGAGTCAATTACAAAGAAAATTTATAACATTTCTTTCATGTTGTGAATTTTCAGACAGCAGACCCATAGTACTTACATGGAGATAATTTCTCTCCAGTGCAATTTTCATAAGACTTTGAAAATATTTGTTAAAATTGAAAAGTTTCCCATATTTTTCAGTTACAAGGTTTCTATCGCATGTACATTTTCACATGGTTTTGTAAGGATGTGGGGCAAGTGAAGGTTTTCCTACATAGTTTACATTCAATACAATTCTCTCCAGTGCAAGTTCTTTTGTGGCTTTCCAAGGAAATGGGACTGAAGGCTTGCCCACATTCCTTATATATATACTGTTTCTCTCCAGTGTGCACTCTCATGTGTCCTTGGAAACATGTGATATATGAAGGCTTTCCCACATTCCTCACATTCAGTTTCTGTCTAGTATGAGTTCTTTCATGTATCTGAATATAACAGAGAGTGCTGAAAGCTTTACCATACTGTTTGCAAAAATAGGGTTTCTCTCCAGTGTGAGCTCTTTTATGTATTTGGAATGAACTGGGACAAATAAAGGCTTTCACACATTCCTTACATTCATAGTGCTACTCTCCATTATGAGTTTTTTCATGGTTTTGAAAAGAACTGGGACAACTGAGGGCTTTACTACAAGTTTTACATTGATAGGGTTTCTCTCCAGTGTGAGTGTTTTTATGTGCTTGTAAAGAACTGGGACAATCAAAGGCTTTCCCACAATCCTTACATTTGCAAGGTCCATCACCAGTATGCGTTATCATGTGTCTTTGAACATTTGAGGGATAAATAAAGGACTTTCCACATTCCTTACATTCATAGGGTTTCTCTCCAGTATGAGTTCTTTCGTGTTTTCGAATGGAACTGAGATAAGTGAAGGCTTTACCACATTGCTTACATTCATAGGGCCTCTCCCCAGTATGACTTTTTTCATGTATTTGACGACAACATAGAAAACTGAAGGCCTTACCACATTCCTTACACTTATATGGCTTTTCTCCACTGTGAGTCCTTTCATGACAACGAAAGTAATTAGGACAATCAAAGACTTTCCCACAGTCTTTACATTTATAAGGTCCATCTCCAGTATGCTTCATCATGTGTCTTTGAAATTTGGCAAGAGAACTGAAGGCTTTCCCACATTCCTTACATACATAGGGTTTCTGTCCAGAATGAGTCCTCTCATGTTTTCTACAGGAATTTGGACAACTGAAAGCTTTACCACAATTTTTACACTTATAGGGCTTTTCTCCACTGTGTCTCCTTTCATGACTTCGAAAAGATCTGGAATAACTGAAGGCTTTACCACATTGCTTACACTCATAGGGTTTCTCTCCAGTATGAGTTCTCTCATGTTTTCGAAAGGAACTTGAACAACTAAATGTTTTACCACATTTTTTACATTCATAGGGCTTTTCTCCAGTATGTGTCCTTTCATGTCTTCGAATGTAACTGGCACAACTGAAGGCTTTACCACACTGCTTGCATTCATATGGTTTTAATCCACTATGAGTTCTCTCATGTTTTATAAAGTAACTGGGACAATTGAAAGCTTTACCACATTGCTTACATTTATAAGGTTTCTCTCCAGTGTGAGTTATTTCATGAATTCGACAGTATCTGAGAGAACTGAGGGCTTTACCACAGTGCTTACATCTATAGGGTTTCTCTCCAGTATGAGTTCGTTCATGTTTTTGAAAGTTGTGGTGATATCTGAAGGCTTTTCCACATCTTTTACACTCATAGGGTTTCTCTCCAGTGTGAATCCTTTCATGCCTTCGAATAGACTGGCGAAGCTTGAAGGCCTTCCCACATTTTTTACAATCATAGGGTTTCTCCCCAGTGTGAATCTTCTCATGGGTATGTCTGGATTGACGATGCTTGAAGGCTTTCCCACATTCCTTGCATTTATATGGCTTCTCCTCATATTCCTGATACTCACGTGGTTTGGGTGTAGTGCGAGATGTCATGTGCCTATTAAAGGATGAATGACGCATGAAGACTCGTCCACATACACTGAATTCACATAGTTTTATTCCAGTTTTCTTTTTCTGATTATGATTTGAAATTTGGCTAAATGTTTCCCCCCCCATACTGACTACCTTCTTTATTTTTACAGAGTCTCTCTACCATATGACTGCTGTAAAAAATAAGAAGCATATTATTAATGAATTGTTTATTAATTATATTTAGTAATAGTTATGACAATGAAAATTTTACCATTTTAAAGGAAAGTGCACATTTTCTGCACATTCTGATTGAAAGTGAATTTACTAAAGCTCTGCAAGATAATCATAGCAATTATCAAAACAGTAATATTCATAAATGGTGATTCTGAATACCGATTCCAAGTGTACTATTTTTCAAACACTCAACATTTAGGACACATTTGAGAAAAAAGGTTTGATGCAAAAATTCTAAGATTCATTAATTTTAAGGCTGGGCTGATTTGTTTTATTTCTTTGTTTTACAATGTCATGGCATAAACAATCTTGAGAAAGAAGAAAGAAGCTAGAGGAATCAGGCTCCCTGACTTCAGACTATACTACAAAGCCACAGTAATCAAAACAGTATGGTACTAGCACAAAAGCAGACCACAGATCAATGGAAAAGGATAGAAAGCCCAGAAATAAACTCATGCACTTACGGTCAATTAATCTATGACAAAAAAGGCAAGAATATACAATAGAGAAAAGAAGGTCTCTTCAACAAGTGGTGCTGGGAAAACTGGACAGCCACATGTAAAAGAACGAAACTAGAACATCCTCTAACACCATATACAAAAATAAACTCAAAATGTATTAAAGACCTAAATGTAAGACTGGATACTGTAAAACTCCTAGAGGAAAACATAGGCAGAATACTCTTTGACATAAATCACAGCAATATTTTTTTTGGATCTGTCTCCTAAAGTAATGGAAACAAAAGCAAAAATAAACAAATGGAACCTAATGAAACTTAAAAGCTTCTGCACAGCAAAGGAAACCATAAACAAAATGAAAAGACAACCTACTGAATAGGAGAGAGTATCTGCAAACGATGCAACTGACAAGGGATTAATTTCCAAACTATACAAACAGCTCATACAGCTCAATATCAAAACACCAAAGGACCCAATCAAAAAATGGGCAGAAGACTGAAATAGACATTTCTCCAAAGAAGACACACAGATGGCCAAAAGGCATGTGAAAAGATGCTCCACACCACTAATTATCAGAGAAATGCAAATCAAAACTATGAGGTATCAACTCACACCAGCCAGAATGGCCATCATTAAAAAGTCTACAAACAGGGCTTCCCTTGTGGCGCAGTGGTTGAGAATCCGCCTGCCGAAGCAGGGGACACGGGTTCATGCCCCGGTCCAGGAAGATCCCATATGTCGCGGAGCGGCTGGGCCCGTGAGCCATGGTCACTGAGCTTGCGCGTCCGGAGCCTGTGCTCCGCAACGGGAAAGGCCACAACAGTGAGAGGCCCGCATACCGAAAAAAAAAAAAAGTCTACAGACAATAAATGCTGGAGGGGGTGTGGAGAAAAGGGAACCCTCCTACACTGTTGGTAGGAATGTTAATTGGTGCAGCCACTCTGGAGAACAGTATGGAGGTTCCATAAAAAAGTAAAAATAGAATTACCATATGATCCAGCAATCCCACTCCTGGGCATATATCTGGAAAAGACAAAAACTCTAATTCGAAAAGAAACATGCACCCAGTATTCATAGCAGCACTATTTACAACACCTAAGACATGGAAGCAACCTAAATGTCCATCACAGATGAATGGATAAAGAAAATGTGGTATCACACGTGGAATCCAAAAAAATGATACAAATGAACGTATTTATAAAACAGAAATAGACTCACAGACATAGAAAACAAACTTATGGTTACCAAAGGGGAAAGGGTGGGGGAGGGATAAATTGGGAATTTGGGATTAACAGATACACACTACTCTATATAAAACAGATAAACAACGAAGACTTGCTGTATAGCACAGGGAACTATATTCAATATCTTGGAATACCCTATAATGGAAAAGAATTGGAAAAAGAATGGATATATATATACGTATAACTGAATCACTTTGCTGTACACCTGAAACTAACACAACATTGTAAATCAACTGTACTTGAATAAAAAAAAAATGTCATGGCATACTAACATTGTGTCACGGGACATTGCTTTCTCATGTGAGTATAACTCACCTTAGATTTGTCCCAGGATTTTCATACTGATCTTCAGTTTCAGGGTCTTCCCATTTTTCTCCTAAAATGCAGACCACCACCAACAAAAATCATTATAAGTTATAAAATATCAGAGAAAAGTTGTTACATGACAGGTCCATGATGAACTATGACCATGCCTGGTTTATTTACTAATGTAGTCCCTTTCCACATTTCACCTCTTTAAAGTGTTGATGAGCAAGCAACACTGGTTCTCTAATTGACTAAGTAATTAAGTAAGAATGTCATCATCCCTACCTATTGAGGTCAAGTTCTTAAAGGTTTCCTGCATCACATCTCTGTAGAGTTTCTTCTGGGATAGATCCAGCAGAGCCCACTCCTCTGTGGTGAACTTCACACTCACATCCTCAAAGGTCACTGAATCCTAAAACATCCCAAATACGTATGTGAGAGAATGGACAGAATGAAGAGCACCAGCAATCTATACTCAATTCATAGGAAGTTCACATATGACTCTGCAGTCTCCAAACATCTGTTCTATAACTTTGTCGTTAGAACTCTCACTCTATGGTGACACTCCCTCATGAATTCAAGAGCATCATGAACACAAGGAATTTATGGCTACATTTGTATTGTGCTCACTTCAAGTCTTTATTCCTCTCTTTGTCAAGACATAGAGCACCTTGGAGAAATAAGAGAAACTTGCTATACAGATGAAAGAAATAATCCATTTTAAGCACACCAGTTCATTCTGATAAAAACTTTCTCATTCCCTCTTTAGTACCCACCATATCGTGCAGCACTATACGAGCACAGGTTCACATCTGCATGAGGTTTTAATAACAACACAGTGAAGAACTGGAAGGTTTTCTTTCTATTCTCATCATCAAACACGAGGCCAAAAGACCTGTGGAAATCCAACCTGTAGCAAGATCCAGCTAGTCATACTGTCCTGAAGTACTCCAGGCTAACAGAAGTAGTCAGATCCAGGTGGCTGAATGAAAATATTCTTGTGGAGGAGTATGAATTAAAATTTATATAATATTTATCACATACTCAGTTTTGCTTTCCTTTCTCTATCTCATTTCATGGGGCTAGGAAGTTATTCAGAGTCAGAGCCGACGCATGAGGAGGAAAACAGGACAACTCACACCTCCACAAAATCCCTATATTCATGTGCCTCAGGATGGCTTCTGAACAATTTTTAGAACACCCATACTGAGATGATAAGATCACAGAAGACCTCTTTTCAGCAGAATCATACAACTATAATCTGGGCCTTGATGACCTTGAGGAACAGGTTAAGACTTAAAGTTTGCAAGGGCTTCATTAAAATCTTCAATGGTTTCATGGTGAATTTGCACAAATTATAAAAATACATAAAGAGTTCAACAGTGCTTTCCTCAAAAAAAAAAAAACAACAAAAAACCCCCACAAAACCCTTTTCTCTTATATCAGCAAGTGATACCTGACCAGCCACTCTAGAGGCTGTCCTCCCACCTTCTCTCATTTCTGAGCTCCCAGGTGGGGCACAGCAGCATGACAGCCCATCCTAGGTATAGGGATTCCCCAGTGGCATAATTTCCTAAATGCTGGTCCCTGAAAGAGACCAATTACCCATTGATGTCCATGTGAAGAGAACAGAAAAAAGGCTCCCATCCATCAATTCTGATGCTAGAATTAGCTTGTTTGGTAGAGCAACATCAACGAAGGAACACCTCTTGTTGTGGGTCCAGGGAGTAAGAGGAGCTGCCTAGGGCAGCCCTAATTACTCTTTCTTCACTGGAACAACAGCACTTGCTCATAACAAAGTCCAACTACCTAGTGTGCCAAAAACAGTGAACATTAGCAGGCCCAAGACTGCTTAGCCTTAGAAATGCTTGCTCACAAATTTCATCTTTCACTAGTATCTGGGATCTGTGATTTTGGGAGTAAGCCAACCAACCTTACAGATAAAAGTGCCTCAGTGAGCCTAAAGTGTATATGGTAAACTCCTGTTTTCCTTTGGAGAGTCGTAATTTTGTGTCATGTTCAGCAGAAGGTGCCTACCTGATCAGCACCCCCCTCCCTAAAAAACTATGGGCACTGAGTCTCTAATCTGTTACTTGGAGAATTGAGTCCACCCTACATGGTAACACTAAGAGACAACATTTGAGAGCTTGCTTCTGGTTTCCTCCACACCAAATTTAATTCAATACTAAACAAGACTAATACAAAATATTTAATGATCCTCATGTAAAAAAATTGTTTTTAATTATTGGGTAATGTTAAAGTAGACTGAAGTAAGTAAAATGATGGCATGTGTTCTTAGAAAGAATTCAGCGTCACCCAGATGTCATCTCTCCCAAATGATACATTTATTAAATTTTGCAAATACCTAAAAGTTTTTAGGACTCGATAAAAACTACTCCTCCAAACCTAATACAAAGAAGGAATGTCCAAAAATGGACAAAGTCTTCTATGGAAAAACATGGCAGTCTACCTAACACACCTCTATGGTAATTCAGACAATACAAGTATTAGCAGAAAGAAAAACAAATAGAACTAAGGAAAGGAAAAGTGCCTTCCATAGACAAGCATTTAATATGGAAAGTTGTTCAAGGACATAACAGGAGAGTAGTGGCAAATATCATAAACAGTTGACTACATAAGGGACAAACTATTATCCAGTTGGAAAAATGCAGCGTATTTCCCTCCATTCCATAGACAATAGTCTACTCATTGTAGATTTAAATGTGAAAGATAAAACTAGGCCACTTTTAGAAATCACAGGTAAATGTTTTATTGATAGAAGAATAGAAAGAGTATCTCATATAAGCAAAAGAATGATCTATAAAGCCAGAGATAAATTCAAATATATTAAAATTAAGGTAGTTAAAAGATACATAAAAAGGAAAATATCTGCAATGCACACAGATATAAAAATAGGAAAGGGGTACTTTGTAGAGTTAAAATGAACAGAGACAATTTTAAAATGGAAAAAGAAGCAAAAGATATTTAACAGATATGGAAAGGATAATATATGAAAAAATGTCCATCACCTTGGCAACTGGGTAATAGGACACTAATATGTGCAGTAAATCCCATTTCACAGTGATTAGAACAAAACTTAGTCAATTTAATAATCCCAAGTGTTGGGACTTCCCTGGTGGTGCAGTGGTTAAGAATCTGCCTGCCAGTGCAGGGGAACGGGTTCAATCCCTGGTCTGGGAAGATCCCACATGCCACAGAGCAACTAAGCCTGTGCGCCACAACTACTGAGCCTGCATGCCACAACTACTGAAGCCTGCGCACCCTAGAGCCCATGTTCTGCAACAAGAGAAGCCACTGCAATGAGAAGCCTGTGCACTGCAACGAAGAGTAGCCCCCGCTTGCCACAACTAGAGAAAGCCCGCGCGCAGCAACGAAGACCCAATGCAGCCAAAAAAAAAAAAGAAGAAGAAAAAGAAAAAGAAAATCCCAAGTGTTGAAGACCATTGGGGAAAAAAATCATTAAATTATGCACAAATGGAGGAATGGCCAAGTGATACACTCCATTGCTATTTCCTGTGAATATGAACTTGATCACTATTTACAGCCCAGCAATTTCCAACAATGTCCACAGAATTTATTGCATAGTTGCACTTGGAGAGATATACAAGGGTGACATACACTAATATCAACAGATCTGAAGGTTTTATCAATAAAACAGTAAAGCAAAGAGTACTGCAAAACGTGCAGCATGTTACCTATTCTATAACTATTATGGTCTCCTGCATAGACAGATGAAGCCTCGCCCGAGATTTAGTTCAGATGTCTGCACTGATGATAACATATACACACCTAAAGAGCATAAAAGGGGTTTCTTACTTCTATAATGGAAGTGTTTGGGAAAAGGAAAGGAAGCCTCTCAAGAAGGTGAAAAATGCCTTGAGACATCAAGGAAAGAAGGAAAGGAGACTGCCCTGGGTTTTTTATTGAGCTTAGGGGAGAGGCTCGGGTGAGAATTCAAGTACACGAGCAAGGCCTTCTGTAGATTCAATCACTTGCCAGAACCAAAGGAAGGGACACTGAGGCTTTCTTATCACCATGTACAGATGTGGGCACAAGTAGATGAAAGAAAGAGGAAGTAAGGTTTAAAGTTGTTAGCAGTCAAACATCAAAAAAAGGAGTCAGAGACCTCTTTTTTTTTGCGGTACGCGGGCCTCTCACTGCTGTGGCCTCTCCCGTTGCGGAGCACAGGCTCCGGACGCGCAGGCTCACCGGCCATGGCTCACGGGCCCAGCCGCTCTGCGGCATGTGGGATCTTCCCAGACCGGGGCACAAAGCCGTGTCCCCTGCATCAGCAGGCGGACTCTCAACCACTGCGCCACCAGAGAAGCCCCAGAGACTTCTTATCTATGGTCTGGTATCTAAGGAGCTTGGAAGTCAGCTTCTGGTACCTTCTAGTCCTCAGAAGAAAAAAAGCCAAGAAACTTAAAAGCAACAACTCTTCCACCAGAGAACTGAGGTCACAGGGTAAACTACTGTCTCCAAATTAGAAATAGAAACAAAAAAGTATATCCAGACACCTGAAACTAAAACAACATTGTAAATCAACTGTACTCCAATAAAAATTTTTAAATAAAATTGGAACAATACAGAGAAGATCAGCAGGATGACATGCAAATTAATGAAGTGTTCCATATTTTTATAAAAATACAGCAGAAACAAACTAGTATATACAGGATGGATAAACAACAAGGCCCTACTGTATAGCACAGGAAACTATATTCAGTATCCTGTGATAAGCCATAATGGAAAAGAATATGAAAAAGAATATGTATATGTATAACTGAGTCACTTTGCTGTGCAGCAGAAATTAACACAACATTGTAAAGAAACTATACTGCAATAAAATATATTTTTTTAATTGATTAATTTATTTTTTTTGCTGTGTTGGGTCTTCGTTTCTGTGCGAGGGCCTTCAAAATACTGAATCACTATGCTGTACACCTGAAACTAATATAATACTGTAAATCAACTGTAAAAATAAACAAATAAAAATAAATAAATAAATAAAAATATACCCAGAATAGTCTCTTCTTTTTAACAAGGCCTGTCCTGAAAACAATCTATTTCACAAGCGCACAACTAACTGGGATTTTGCTAGAGCCTAACTGACCTGTGGGTGTAGGGAAATAGCCAACGTGAGTCTCTTTTAGCATTTTCTGCTCTCAAAGGTGGGGGCACCTCTGAGGATAATAGTGCTTTTTTCCCCTCCTAACAACAAATATGTGGTGTCCCAATGCCATTTCTCCAACTCTCCGTCACCAAATAGATGTCCAACGATTCAATTCAATTCTAACACTAACTCACAAATGTTACACTCTATAGATTTAAGCGCTCAGTACTAGACAGTGTCTCTACTTCAGATGCCAGACACAAATGGCGTGCCTTGGTTACCAACATTTCTATTCAGCCGTCTACAAATCATAGATTTCCTTGACTCACCATCAGGTTTCGTAATTTACTTAAAACAAAAGACACTCTATCACCCTCATTACTCAAGTCATTCCAAGGACTTCAAAAGGTTTTTGCTAGGAATGCGGGACAAAGACCAAACATCTTTCTCATTGTATCACAGAAAGCCAAACCCAGAGATACAGGATCACTACAAGATTAAGATCAAATCAGTGTTCTAGAGAATGCTTCCCCTCTGCCCACATCTACTTCTACATCAACTGGCCTCTTGTTTAATATAAATGGACTATACAGAAAGACCGAGATGCTTTCCGGTAACATCAAGAAGAAGGCAAGGATGTCCCCTCTCACCATTCCTTTATCAATCTTATACTGGAATTTTTAGCTAATGCAATCAGACAGGAAAAGTAAATAAAAAGGATAAAAAATGAGAAGAAATAAAACTGCCTTGGCTGGCAAATGACAAGACTGTCTTTGGAGAAAACCTCAAAGAATTCCAAGAGCAAAAAAAAAAAAAAGACCTTGAACTACTAAGAGAGTAGAGGAAGATTGAAGATTAAAATGTTAACATGCACAAGTCAAGTGCTTTCCTATAGATCCACACATAATAGTGAACTCAACTTTGACGAAGGACCAAAGGCAATTAAATAGAAAAAATTTAGTCTTTTCAACAAATAATGCTGGAAAAATTGGATATCCACATGCAGAATGAAGAAATGAATCTAGACAGAGATTTAAAACCTTTCATAAGAATTAACCCAAAATGGATCAGAGTACTTAGTGTAAAATGTAAAACTACAACACTCCAAAAAGGTAACATATGCGAAAATCTAGGTGACCTTGGTTTTGGTGATTAAGTTTTAGATAAAAGCAAATGCAAGATCCAAAAGATAAAAAGTAACTTTGACTTCATTAAAACGAAAAACTCCTGCTCAGTGAAACACAGTGCTAAGAGAATGAAAACACAAGCCACAGACCGCAGAAAATCCTTAGAAATCATCTACATGATAAAGCACTGGTATCCAAGACATCCAAAGGACTCTTAAAACTGAACAAAAAGAAGACAACCTAATTAAAAACGAGCAAAAGATCTGAACACACATCTTATTGACAATATACAGATGGTAAATAAGCACACGAAAAAATTCTTAATATATTACCAGGAAACTGAAAATAAAAGAATGAGATATCACCCGATACTTCCTACAATGGCTAAAATTACAAACCTTCAGAACACCAAATAATGGCAAAGATGAAGAGCTGGTGGTAATGGAAAATGGAAAGCTGGTGGATTTTTGATGTGGATCTTGTGAAGCCATCAGTGGAAAACTAAACCTCTCATTAAATAGAAATTAAACAGTTGGTGGTGCTTTTGAGGGTAAGCTTGATTGGAAGATCAAAGAATGTGGAAATATTTAAAGGAGCAAAGAATCTGAAATTATTTAAAATATATTGGAAAAAAACACTCTCCTGTTTTCAACACCAAAAGCTGTCCTTTGATGAGATCAATTTATAAAAGTGGTAAGTATCTAGTCAACATAACAGAGAAAAGAGGGAAGACAGACATTACTCATATCAGAAATGAAAGAAGGGGGAAATGAACATGAAAAAGGACTTGATACCATCCAATGTCCGTTTATGATGACAAACTAATAATAGAGGGGAACTCTCTCTTTTTGAGAAAGATCATTTACATGACACCTGTCGCTAACATCATACTTAGTGGTGGGAAACTAGATGCTTTACTGGTAAGAAAGGAATGGAACAGAGCAAGAAGATTCCTCTCACCACTCCTATTCAACACTGTACTACAAACACAAACACACACACAGAAAAAAATAAAAACAAAACACATTGTACTAGAAGCCCTAGTCAATGCAGTAAAAAAAGAAAAGGAAATAAAAGATATACAGATTGGGAAGCAAGAAATAAAACTGTCTTTGTTCTATATGACATGATTGTCTATGTAAAATATCTGAAAGAATCTACAACAGAGATTACTCTTGGAATTAATAAGAGCAGAGCAAGGCTGAAGGATACCAAAGGAAATAAGGTATCAAGCCATGAAAACACATGGAGGAACCCAAAAGGGACTTCTCTGGTGGTCCAGTGGTTAAGACTCCGTGCTCCCAATGCAGGGGACATGGGTTCAGTCCCTGGTCGGGGAAGTATGATTCTCCATGCCGTGCGGCCGAATTAAAAAAAAAAAAAAAAGTATACTGCTAAGTGAAAGAAGCTAATCTCACAAAGCTACACACTGTATGACTCCAAGTATGTGACAATCTGGAAAAGACAAAACTATGAGCGAAGAAAAAAATCTCTGGGGCTTCCCTGGTGGCGCAGTGGTTGCGCGTCCGCCTGCCGATGCAGGGGAACCGGGTTCACGCCCCAGTCTGGGAAGATCCCACATGCCGCGGAGCGGCTGGGCCCGTGAGCCATGGCCGCTGAGCCTGCGCGTCCGGAGCCTGTGCCCCGCAACGGGAGAGGCCACAACAGAGGGAGGCCCGCATACCACAAAAAAAAAAAATCTCTGATTGTGAAGGATTTGAGGGTTCAAGGGAAGAATGAATGAATAGGTTGGGCATATAGGATTTTTAGGGAAATGAAACTATGCTATAGGATACAGAAATGAAATGAAGGATATATATCATTAAACATTTGCCAGGATCTATAGATCTTTTAACACAAGGAGTCAATGCTACTATAAACTGTATACATTAATGTATCAACATTCACTGAACAATTTTAACAAGTGTTCCACACACAAGATTTAAAAATAGTGCAAACTGTGTGGATGCAGAGTGGTTATGTGGGAACTCTCTGTACTCTCTATTTTTCTTTTTCTGTAAGCCTAAAATTGCTCTAAAAGAAAACTGAAGTGAATTAGAAAAAAAAAAAAAAAGTTGAAGACAGACTCATTGCAATTCACCCCTGATGACTGATGACCAAAACATGCTATAGGATACAGAAATGAAATGAAGGATATATATCATTAAACATTTGCCAGGATCTATAGATCTTTTAACACAAGGAGTCAATGCTACTATAAACTGTATACATTAATGTATCAACATTCACTGAACAATTTTAACAAGTGTTCCACACACAAGATTTAAAAATAGTGCAAACTGTGTGGATGCAGAGTGGTTATGTGGGAACTCTCTGTACTCTCTATTTTTCTTTTTCTGTAAGCCTAAAATTGCTCTAAAAGAAAACTGAAGTGAATTAGAAAAAAAAAAAAAAGTTGAAGACAGACTCATTGCAATTCACCCCTGATGACTGATGACCAAAACGGGACACCTTTCATACAACTGATTTGAACTTATTTCAATAAGCCAGTATGGTGCTCCATGAGCCTGAGACCTGTTAACGGAAGTGAAACTTCAACTGAATGTCATGTTGGAGAGCAGCACTGTATTTTCTGAGAAGTGCCACGGTTACTACCAGTCATGTCTGGGACTCCAACATGGATAAGAGTGTCCTGGTGAGTCCCTATATTGTGGACCTAGTATATGTACAGATGAGAATAACCTTGATTTCTATTTTGGGTATCTCTAAATCAAGAGATCCCAACATTTCTTTTAACACAACGGGGCAATTCTTAGACATCGTCCAAAAGGCTGTGAATACATGTAGATGGGTCCAATTTTTGGCCAGTATCAAGATGACTCTCTGATGTTTGGTTAGCTGTGTGGTTTGGTCATTTATCAGGGATATCACAAGGGATGAAGAGCAGCAACTCTCCACTGAACTCATCATGCACGAATGCATATTGTCATCCTTAATGTCTATGCACACCCCAGAGCTATGCATTCAGTTAATCCCAAGAAACTCCCGAGGGAAGTCTCCATCTGGGGGAGTAGTGACCTCTTCCAAGACCACAGCATCCTTTAATGGACTGAAGAGAGAAAAGGCCACCCTCCTGCAGGAGGCATAAACCAGGACGGGTTTCGCTCCATCATTGCACGCGGTGGTGCTGGTAGGCATGCCAACCCGATGGGGTGCTAGTTCTAGGGTCAAAGGCACAATGGGCAGCTCAGAAGAGGGTCACAAGCTCAGTGCTTATGAGACCCTTTATTTTCTTTTTTTTTGGCTGCGTTGGGTCTTCGTTGCTGTGCACGGGCTTTCTCTAGTTGTGGCAAGCGGGGGCTACTCTTCATTGTGGTGCGCGGGCTTCTCATTGCGCTGGCTTCTCTTGTAGAGAGCATGGGCTCTAGGAGCACAGGCTTCAGTAGTTGTGGCTCACGGGCTCTAGAGCGCAGGCTCAGTAGTTGTGGCGCACGGGCTTAGTTGCTCCGCGGCATGTGGGATCTTCCCAGGCCAGGGCTCGAACCCGTGTCCCTTGCACTGGCAGGCAGATTCTTAACCGCTGTGCCACCGGGGAAGCCCCGAGACCCTTTATTTTCAAGAGAGCTCAGTGTGTGACAGTCACTGCAGCTCTAATGGCAAACAGTGTGAGGCACAGGGCAGTTTCTTGCATCAGAAGCCTATGGACAATTTAAGGCCATCGTGGGTAACTCCAGGAGGTATGAAAGGTCACTGAAAACTCTAAAGTGAAGGAGGCTAAGAGGACTCTAACATGAGTTAGTGTTATGTATGGCTGTTGTACGGCAATTTAAACACAGTCTAGAGCCTTCTTGAGGGATGACCTCAAGGTGGGCAAATTTCCAAGCAATAGCAAATATGGGCTCAAGTAAAATTAGTAAACAAGGAAAACGTTGCCTCCCAACACCAAAAGGACCCAGCAGATCTTGTGGGTACTGAAAAAGACTATATAACTATTTCTTCACAGTGTCAGAGAGGGAGCAGCCATCTGATTGTCAAAGAATTTTCAGGAACTTGACCAAGGCATAAGGGTCTTATCTTATGCATGGGTTAATGGCCCATCCACCTCGTATGAGCTCCCATTCCAATACTAGTTCTGAATGAGTGTGAAACGAATATCCTCAGAGGAGGACGTCATTAGTGTGATGTCATACCTGTGCTCCTGGAGCAAAGTGCATGCAGTGCAGATCCTACCTGCAGAGACTGTGAAATGGCAAGGCTGCTGAGGTTTCCTGAGGATAACCAGGTGAAGATGTATCATGTCTCTTCCTCCATGACATATAACCCAAGCTTAAATCAGTTAAAGCCAATTCCTCTGCTGTGTCACAGTGAGGTTATGGTGTCGTCCCTAATAACTCAGAGGGTCAGGTTCTTTGTTGCAGTAGAGGGAGAAGCAGCTGCAGCAGAGGTGCTGCTGATGAGCCCTCTGGTATTTGGAGAGTATACTCAGTCCACCATCTAATGGCTCCCTTCCCTCTCTTCTCTTTCTTTCTCTTTGAAATAACTGCTCTTTAAAAAGTAACCCCTAGGCTCACCTCATTCACGGGGTATAATCATATTCATAACACCCTAACGTAACCGGGGCTATTTGCTCTCTTGCCTGGTTACAAAAGTCCTTTTACACACATACACACATACACACATATGTGTGTATATGTGTGTGTGTGTGTGTGTGTGTGTGTGTGTGTGTGTGTGTGTGTGTGTGTGTATATTTCCCCCCCCTCTTTGCTGAGCCACTCAGCTTGCAGTATCTTAGCTTCCCGACCAGGGACTGAACCTGGGTCACAGCGGTGAAAGCACCGAGTCCTAACCACTGGACCACCAGAGAATTCCCAGGCCTTCTATATTTTATTAACTGACCTGATTAAGCTGTACTAACGTCATAGAATGCACTAAAGTATTTTACTTTGTCCTCCTAACCTTCATCCCCCACAGCATGATAATCATTAACCAAACCCTAATTCCTAAGAATAACAGCGCTTTCGCTGTTTTGCAGGGCTAGATGGTATCTACAGATAAGGGTGACTTAGGAGCTGGGACCTCCTGCCTCCTGGGAAAATGCCACAAGAAGATGAAAAACCGCCCTCTCACTTCTCCTCCTAGCATAAAAGAAACCTAAATTCTTTTCTGAATTAAGATGGTTCTTCAGGAAGTTAGTCCACCTTCTCGGTTTGCTGACTTTCAGAATAAAGTTGCTACTTCTTGCCCCAACACCTCACCTCTCATTTTATTGGCCTGTCATGAAGCTGTAAGCAGATAAGTTGGGGGAACCCCAGTGAAAGAGAACCCTGGCTTTCTTGACATAAGAGAAGCCATTTCTGGCCTAAGCCATTTTGTGATTTAAGCCTGGCCACAATGCTTGCCCTTGAACAGATCTCAGTAACCAATGACCTTAAGGAACAAGGGAATGAAAGAACAGAGAAAAAGTAGTCAAACAATAGTGCAGTGATATAGCAGAGTCCTAGTTCCTCCTCAAGGAATATATATATATATATATATATATATATATAAAAATAATATATCTTTGAGTTCTGCAGGAACTAAGGCCCCCACCGAGGTGGAGGACGGAATGATGATATTGACCCTCCTGACTTCATAAACCAAAGCTTGGACTCTGTTGACCTTTGCCCCAATTTTATGCTCAATTCTCCTCTGCTAAATCCCCTTCATGAATATGCATGTACACTTAGCTTAAAACTTCCCCAATTTTGTTGTTCAGGGTGACAATGCTTTGGGAAAGATCCCCAGTGTTCTCCTTACTTGCTGCAAGTAATAATAAATCCTTCCTTCTCCCGACCTTTGGCTTGGTTGTGTCTATTGGTTCAACACCCACCAAGAGGTGAACCCAGTTTTTGGGTAACACAGTGAGCAGTATGAGCTTGAACTTGGTAACACTAAGACCCCTCCTAAAGGTGGGGAGACACCAGCCTCAGACACATCTTCACTCCAAACACATAGATGGGTTACACCCAAGACATCCACCCAGAAACACTGTAAGGAGGGCCCCATTCCCATACTCCTGCTCCCAAAGGACAAAGAATTACAGAAACTGCCAATTCAGAATCCTCTGTATATAGAACCCAGGGTTGCTGGGATCAACACTGCCACACAGGACAGCACAGAGCACAGGAGGAGACCCCAACAAACAGCAGCTCATGGAGCAGGAGCTTCCAGGCTTTCTTATCAGCCTGCCCAGGTAAGAAGAGCTAGGGGAAAAGGGAGGGGTGAGGCTTAAGTTTTCAGTAGTTAAACATCAAATATGTGGATCCCCACCACCCCACCCAAGAACAAACAAAAGAAAAATGTGCATTCACAATGACTTGGTTTTATATAAAGAAACACTATCAGGATGATGGAAGTAATCAAAACTGGTTCTTTGTACAGAAGTGGAGTGGGATATGTGGGCAGGGAGTTGTCTTAAGTTAGTTTCCTATCTTAGGGATTTTTTTTAACCTTCCCATGAATTATTTATATAAAAGAAGGAGAAAAAAATTTATATGCCATGTTTTGCTATGCTTAATAATTATTTTATATTAACTTTTACATTTAAAAATTAATTTAATTTTAACTTTTCTACATAGGAAACCACACCAAGACTTAATCCTTTAAACAGTAAGGTGTATAAGACTGCAGACTGTAAATAATTTACAAATCCCTTTCTAACGAAAAGGACTGGGGGCCTTACAGTTTGTCCTTCCACTATATTTCACACTGGTGATGTTTTCAGGAACGAATGGCATAGTCTAATACACTAGGACTTGCAAAGTAAGAGCTGAAGTAAACTAAGAATTTCAAATATTTACAGAGGCTTTGAGGATTTTCCTCATATCGATGAAAATAGAAATTCAATTGTTTTTTCCTCACATCCATTAAAATAGGAACTCATTTACCTTAGGAATAGTATAATAGCCTTTTAAATGTCAAATTTCTCTAGGGACAGGCACATACACTGACCAAAAAATGGAAAAAGCACCTGCGAACTTAAATACGCCCATCTCACATCTTGAGGTTCTCTTGCCTAAATGGAAAAAAAATCCTATTTGGTTCCACAATTTTCTTGCCTTACATCGTATCTCTAGATCAACTTACATTTTAAAATCCCAAATGCTGGTGCAAACTAGAGTTAAAGGGCTGCAATATTTAGGATAAAAGAATCCAAATACTGAAATCAAAACAGATAAGCGAGCTGCTTCCCTCAAATTCAGAAGAAAACCCCATTATCAGAAAGTTGAACATATTCCAGACTTGGTGTCTAAACACTCCAGGTTGAGATGGAACCCCTAGAGTGGGTCAGTCCCTGGTGAAGGAGGGTATGGACAGGTGAGCAGCCACACGAATGATCTCTGGGAGCTCTACACGTCCTTCCCTCTCCTGTAAGCATGGAAGCACTCCCTCCCCCAGGCTTCTCTTGAAACAAGTCAGGAAACTCGCAGCCTGATTCAGTTTAAGGCTCTGACTCAAAGGAACTCCCCAATTCATAAACCTTCTGTCTATGAGACAGAACACCTGATCTTCACAGACTCTCAGTGTGTACAAATTACACTAACTGCACGTACACTGTGGATGCAAAACTCAAACACTCTAAAAGTGTCTAGGCCTATGGAACTACAACTACAACCTAAAAAAGGCATCATCCCCACCCCCACGTGCAGGTGCACTGCCAGCTTTCCAAAGCTCTGCATCTTCTCTCACTATAAAGTTTCCTTCTGTGGTGGATGCGAACAGAGAGGACACCTGCAAGGGTAAGGCTTCCCAGGAAGAACCAACTAGGTTTTGCAGTACTTCCCTTTCCAACCTCAAGGGGGCCTTAGTGAGGCTCACTGACCACAGGCCTCTACTCTCCCTGGACTTGCTTTGGATCCCTGAGATTTTAAATGACACAAAGCCAGTTTTTGAACAATACAGCAGAATAACTTAAATCCAGTGTTTATGTGGGAAGGAGGAAAGAAAATGGTAAGGCACTTCAGTAGTTCAAGCAGAAAACCCCAAATATCTATTCCATCCAGAATAAAAGATGCCAGTTAATTATTATTTCCATGGCAAGAATTTCATTTGTAAATAATTAACTATACTTGAACACTTTTGGTCTAAGCCCTGCAATTTCATTGAAAATACCCAAAAGTAAGTACAGACCTCAGAAACTTACTGCACACGTACAGGAAAAGAAAGTGTGGAACCAAAATTCTTAACAAATGTAATACAAGAATATTTTATCTTCTCTCAGAGTCACCTCTTTCTTGCCTGTTTGGAACTATTTTATACTGTCCTTATAGCTCTATTGATTAAATAAATACGTTTTTCCTTTATTGAAAAATGCAGACTAAGTCAGTAAATCTCTTTAAAGTTACAAACCCAGGGAGAGGCAGTGTTGACAGTTTCCACAAAAATAATCTCCACCCAAAGGACTTCCCATAGGATGTATGTGTCCCGTAAGGATTCTGGGGGAGATGCACAAGGTTTTCATACAATGTACATGGTTCCGTGTGGGTATTCGTCTTTCTTCTCATGTAAAACATCCACAGATTAAAAAAAATAAATCTTTAAGGGCCATCCATGGCTCTGTGGGAAAAGGATAAACAGTTAAAATATTGGGTCCCTTTGAAATGCACCACAGGGGACAAACAGTTGACAGTGATGCTGTGAATCGGAAAAGCGAAGCTGGCTTTGGGAATGAGAGGAGGTATTTACTGCCAGAGCTAGGCTGGGGAAACACAGCTGTGAATTTGAAACCCTGCTCTAAAAACCACAACACTCGTAAAACTCAGAAGAAAACGAGTCCCGCTGACGTGAAAGGAGAGACTGTGGACTCCATAGAGCACAGGTCCTCCCACGCACGATCCCCAGAGACCCAGTCACGACTGTTCCCTGATGACCCTCCCTGTGGTCACCGCACAGTCTCGGGGAGACGATAGACTGCGGGCGCAGAGCTGCCCAGAGAGGCTCCGGGGTCAGGGCCCAAGTCTCCGCGCGCAGTGACGGGACAGGACGCCCGGGGTTTCGGCTGCCGGCCCCGCCCCCACGCTGCCAGACCGAGGGGACTGAGGTCCGAGCGGAGACACACGCGGCTCGGGTCCGCATACCCCAGAGTTGACCGCGGTCAGACCCGGGTCCTGCCAGGGCCGGTTCCGACCAGACCCTCCACCGCGTCTCCACATCGCTGGGCAGCGCACTTACCATTTCTAGGTTTCCCTGAGTCCCTCCTATGACTCCCACGACCGCTGCAAAGCACAGCGCCAGGGACAGTGCGGCAAAGCCACAGAGACGATTAGGGGTGAGTAGGGATGTTTACGCCAAGGCAGTGCGTGTCCCCACCCACTTTCCCCAGCGGGGTTCTTGATTGGACAGTTTGAGAGGCCTCGCCCCACCACGCTTGAGTGACAGCGGGGCAGGAAGATGCATGTCTGTGGAACCAGACTCTGCGGGTGGGCGGCGACCTGACCCGGCAAAGGATGTTTGCATTTAAACAGAGCTTCTTTCCGGCTTGGGGCGGCCTGTGTTGTTTTCGCCCAGTTCTTTATGAACGTGGAGGTACAGGGAAATGCTGATTGAATTCCCAAATGAATAAAGTAAGTACAGCACTGGAAGATGGCCCAGATCAGGCGACACTGAAACAATAGGGTCTTACCTCCTATATGGGGCAGGGTCTTGGCTTAAGTCTGTCAGACCATTATAAACTGTGACCTTTGTTTAGAAACAGACACATAAGGTGACCCCGCCATCTGTAATAAAGAGTCTGGCTCCATTTTAATATTTGTCCTTTGACAGGATTGAGCCTTCCATCCATCCCTGCCTCTTCCCCACTCATATAAAATTATGAAACAACTTGCCAATTTCTTACAAAGATTATAGCTGGCATTATAATAGGTATTACATTGAATCTTCAGATCATTTTGTGAAGTAGTGCCAGTTCAGCAATGTTAACTCTTCTGAACCATGAAATTGGGATGCTTTCTATTTACACTTGTCTTAATTTCTTTTCACCATGTTTTGTAGTTTGAAAAGTACTCACTTTATACTTTAGGTTTAGCTTGTTCTTTTTCTAGTTTTTGAGGTGTAAATTTAGGTTGTTAATTTGATATCTTTCTTTCTTAATATAGGTGTTGATAAGTTTCGCTTTTACTATACCTTATGCTGTATACAAGTCTCCTTGTATTTATCTCCCCTGCTGTGTTTGGGTATCCCTAGAAACTCAATGTTAAATAGTCTGTGTCTTAAAACTCTGTTTTAATCCACTCTTTTTATACTGAGCCCTGTTGATATGGTAGGAAGGTACTAGTGTGGAAAAATGTTCTCTTATGATTTAACCTGTAATGTTTTGGCAGGACAGAATCCCTGGACTATGAACCTCAGAACAGGTTCTTGGTATTCATTCCTTCCCTTTTGACACAGAGGAAACCTGAAGGGTCAGGAAGCTGTTTGACTGCTCTGCCCCATTTCAGATAAGGTTTTGGCAAGTTAATTTTCTTTGAGAGCCTGAGTTACAGGGAACAGAATGCTTTGTGTGCTTATCAAAATGGCTTTCCTGATTCCTGAATGAAGCATGAGGTAGTGTTTTTCCATCATTCATGATGGGAACCTGGTTGGGCTCCTGTAGGAAAAATTCATAAATTTGGGGGGTTCCCTGAGACTGGACTCCCTAAATGTTTGGGTCTTTTTCTTGTGTGTGTGGTACGCGGGCCTCTCCCGTAGCGGGGCACAGGCTCCGGATGCGCAGGCTCAGCGGCCATGGCTCACAGGCCCAGCCGCTCCACGGCATGTGGGATCTTCCCAGACCGGGGCACGAACCCATGTCCCCTGCATCGGCAGGCGGACTCTCAACCACTGTGCCACCAGGGAAGCCCTCCCTAAATGTTTTAAATCTCAAGCTAGTCCAATCTGTGTCTCTAGCAAATTCAAGTTACCAGTTTAAATGTTTCTAGAGGTTACTGGCTCCAGTTGCTTCACCTCCAGGTAACTGACAGTTCTATTTATCTGTCTCTGATTTGGGGAGCATTGATTGCCATGTACTCAAATCTTTCATGAATCTAAGAACAGGTGTTGCCTTTCAGGTTGTTTATAGTTTTTCTTTCTTGTTGTGAAGATAACAGTGATCTCTCAGAGCTCTTTACATATCCGAGAAGAAACCATCCGTTCAGTTGTGCTGCTCTGTATTTTTCCTTTATAAGACTGTTTATCATTTCACTTATTCATTCCTCTGCTAGTGACCATGTAGGTGGTTTCAAAGTTTTTCTTCTGTGATCATATTTGGATCTCTGTATTTGAATTTCTTTCCTCATGTTCTAAAATATCTTACCCTGAATACATGTTTGTCACCCTAAAGACATTTTCTATGCGTTACCTTCTGTTTTATCATTGCCCTTTTGGGGGCAGGATTAACACCTTACCCCAAATGGGATCAGATGTCAACACTGATGTTCTCAAGTGCTTCAAAAGAAAGATGTTGGACTTCCCTGGTGGCGCAGTGGTTAAGAATCCACCTGCCAATGCACGGGACACAGGTTCAAGCCCTGGTCCAGGAAGATCCCACATGCCACGGAGCAACTAAGCCCATGTGCTACAACTACTGACACTGAGCTCTAGAGCCCGCGAGCCACAACTACTGAGCCTGCATGCCACAACTATTGAAGCCCGCACACCTAGAGCCCGTGCTCTGCAACAAGAGAAGCCACTGCAAGGAGAAGCCCGCTCACCTCAAAGAAGAGTAGCCCCCATTTGCTGCAACTAGAGAAAGCCTGTGCGCCGCAATGAAGACCCAACGCAGCCAAAAATAAATAAATAAATAAATTTATTTTTAAAAATAGAAAGATGCTTATTACTCAAAGGTACTTTCTAAGGAGAGTCGGGCAAGAGTAAGCCGGTTCAGGTGCCTTGTGTAAAGAATGGCTTGGCTATTTAATGTGTGTAGAAGTGGAGGCTGCAGGTTTTCAAGTTTTGACCCTCCCACCTGCTGACACAAAAAGAAAAGGAGCAGGTGTCACCCTTCCTAACTTAGTTATACACTGTAGGCCAGACAGGTGAGCAGATACCCGAAGCCTTAAGAGTCAAATATCAAAAATGAGGTCAGTTCTTTCACTCCTTAAGTTTATAGACTGAATGCTGCCACATCTCATTGAAATGAATTTGAATATTAATTGAAAAGCCATGTGACACAAGCAACATAATAAAGATGATGAAGCTTCAAAACAACATTGGAATCCTGTCATCCCCTGGTATTTTGAGGGATCCAGGAAAGTGTGTCAGTATGGTTCTGGAATTCTGTTCAAATATTTCAATAACGTTGTTGTTTATTTTAATTTGCTGTCTCATTTGTGTTGCTGGTGGCACCTTGCCAGTGTATTCCACCCATGTGCAGCAAGCAGCCCTCCTGGGGAACAGAACTCTCCCTCCCTGGCTCATAAATAGTGCAAAGCCAAGTGGTCATCAGCTACCATGTCTGCTAAAGAGTTGTCCTTCATGGAACACACCTGAGGCATTAGCTGTTTACTACACGTATTTTGAAAGTTTTTGACATTTCTTGATTGGCATTAATGATATGTTTGTTGAATGACATCATGTGTGACCAGGTCAGTGCCAGGGGCTCCAACGACGATGAGTCTGTGATTGTAAACTGTAAGAAGAGAGGACATTTGTGTTGGATGGGCCAGAGGGGTTTGAAGGAGGGTGCCCAAAATGAAATACTGACATGTAGGTTACCCAGTCTATGGATGATGTTAGGAGGAGGAACTGGGAGTGGGATATACATGTGGCCAGGATGTACTATGACAATAAACCAAAGACCTGCAGAAGTGACCAGTCTGACAGAAATGTCTAGTATATAAAGGCTCTACCCATAAGATAACAGTAAGCCTGATGACCAGAACAAAGTAACTGGCCCCAAAGACTGTGGATTGAATCTGAATAATGCCCTGAACAGCAGAAGACCTATGTATAGAAGAAAGCAAGGTTTAAGTAAGCCATCAGGACATCCTATGAGGGTTGTAGATTGGGGTCCTAAGACTGCCACTGAATGCCTTTTTCAAGAGCCTGGTTGTTCAGAATTGAGTGGATATCAATAATTTCTACAGTGTGTTGGTGAGTGATTGCATTTTGGTTTCAAAAGGGTTATGTGTGATAGGATAAGTAATTTTTGTATGTGAGTTATCTACCAAGATCAGCATAGCAAGTAGCCAGTAGCCAGAGTGAGGGGCCCTACAAAGTCTGTTTGACATCAGCTGTAGGTACCCCTTCCTTGGTCGGGAAGCTATGTCTGTTGAGCTTATTACCAGTGGTGTGTTTGTTCACATCAGTCACTAAGGCAGCCATGGCAGAGAAGGGATGTCCCATGAATATTGCCTAACATTGAAGTTAGAGGCCCCTAAATGGTTATGGATTGCGGGGGCTCACAGGACCAAGGTTAATACCATCAGATCCCAGGTGAGAGTGTGCCCAGAAGTCAATTTATTGCTCTGAACACTGAGCCTCTGCAGACTGAGGTTTAATATATGCACAGAGTAAGGACCAGCATTGATTTGCACTTGGATATTGTGAGGCAAGTTACCCTCAGAGTTCTTAATGCCAAAGGGGGCAACCTTGGATAAGGAGCTGTGATTGGTACAATTAGATCATTGGCAGTGGCCAAAGGATCTGTAACAATGTGCAGATGAGTTCCATTCTTGGCCAGGTAATTCTCTATTGCTAGCACAATTGCCTGAAGTTTGACTAATCCATCTGATGCTTGGCTAATCCATCTCATCCCAGATGGCCTGTCTGATTTAGTGACAGAACACAGCATCTCTACAGTGGACCCCATCAGGTGTGGCAGCAACACATTGTATATAAAGTATGTGGACTCCCTGGTCTCTCCTATGATCCCAAGTGACTCCTCAAGTGGCCACGTGTCCAGAAAGACGTGACCTACTCCAGAACAAAAGGCATCAACTCGGGGGGGGAACACAGTTCCTTCAGTAAGTGGGATGTGACAGAGGTGCCAATTTTTCCTTTATGCTTCAAGTACCAATGCCTTTTTAACGAGGAGCCACTGGTTAGGAAGGGAAGAGGAAGACTCTGGTTAGCAAAACTGAGGGGTCCTACATTCATGACCCAAGGCAAAATGGGAAATTGGCTGTGGAGGCTCAACTCTGGCCATGGGAAGGCCTCCATTTACAGAACAACTCTGTCAGCTGCCAGCAGAGCTGCTCTAATTGTGTGCAGTAACAGTTGAGGAGACTAGTTTCTGGTACAAGAATGCCTTGGTTAACTTGTGTCCACCATGGGTGGTTTAGAGACACCTGGATGCATAAACAGAGGCTGCTAAAGCCTTTTGGTAAAAGGGTGTGGGGAGGAAGATGATAATGGAGTAATTGTTACTCAGAGAAATTCCAGAGCGTATGATTCCCCATTCAAACTCAGTAAAAATTGAAGTGCTGTGTGAACAAGCAAGCAAACATATTTTACAAATATGAGACAGCTGGGATTACTGTGGCCGATGGAATGTGTCCATAACATAGGTTCTGCCAACTGCTTCAACTGCCCTCTCAACTCAGTCACTGGTGTTGCCTCAGGAAATTTTCCAGAGTGGGATATGCATGGATTTCTAAAGATGTTTCCATGTAAACAGGCACAGAGTAGGCTTGAGAGCTGGAAATAGTCTATGCATGACGATGGAAGGAAATGATGCTGATTTACACAAATGAGGATGTCCTTCCTGACAGAAGGCCAATAGGTCAAGGTGAAACAATGGGTCGAGGCAACCTCTTCACAATGCAGCAGAGAGGGAATTCCCTGGCGGTCCAGTGGTTAGGACTCCGAGCTCTCACTGCCAAGGGCCTGGGTCCGTCCCTGGTTGGGGAACTAAGATCTTGCAAGCCTTGCAGCACAACCAAAAAATAAATAAATAAAATAGACTTAAAAAAAAAAAAAAAACCCAAGCAAACTCCCATGTTCTTGTTTTTGGCTGCACCATTCTGAATGTCATGGTGAATCAGGAAAACATACTCACCAGCACTATTAAGAACATAAGGTGTTTCTATACAAATTAGACATTATAAAGATATAATCTACAGAAGATGGTAATCAGATAGTACTCCCAACCATGAAACATGAATTACTTTCCAAGTGGACACAGGAGGCCTTATAGAAAAATTCAAACTGACAGATTTTGATCTGGAGCTTGTGGAGACATCAGGGGAAAACTGCATTTATAAGAAAATGGAAACCAAACATTTGTTGGTGGTGTTGAGGCTACTATTAACTACAAGGGCACAGAATCTGGAAAATATGCTGGAAGATGGTGTCCTCATAACTCCTGTGTGTCTGTCTCTCTCCCAGTGTGGTAACTCCCAAATCTGAAAATTGTCTTCTTTGCATCTGCTTTTAAATCATGCACAAGTGAGCTGTTGGTGAATTCTAACATAGAACCACAAAGGGGATGGATTCTGGAAAACCTAGGCCCTAACATTACTCACAGGCAAGATATCTCCAACTCTAGATTTTTTTGTCCTATCACAAGTCTCTCTTCTTAATTCACATTCTGTTCACCAAATACCAAGCAGAAGGAAAGAAAAAGCAAACAGGAAAAACATAATTTACATAAAATTGTACGCCTTGACAACCTTGCCATACATTAAAATTTATTCCAAATGTTTAACAGAATGGAAAACTGAATAAGGCTCCTGTACCCACCACCCCCAGAGTCAAAAAGGTACTATATATAGTAGATTAGGGATATCCAGAAACTGTCACCCAAGGCCAGTAGGTAAATCCCAGCAAACACCAAACTGCTATTTTCAATGGCCCTTTAACAGAGAATGAATAGCACATTATAAAAATTTAAGCCTAACTGCATATTAGAAACACACTTTTATTTACCCACGGATCCAAAAAGCTTCAAAATGGAAACAGAAAATGTCATGATCTGATTAAAGAAAAAAATCACTACCTTTAAACATTATGTACCATTGTTGAAACACAACTTACAGTATTAACTCACATTAATATTCATTTCTCAAATTAGTAGAAACCCACCATCCAAGGGTACACCTGAAGAAAGATCCTTAGTAAAAACAACATATTTATAAACTTTTAAAACAACTCTTGGGACTTCCCTGGTGGTGCAGTGTATAAGACTCAGTGCTCCCAATGCAGGCAGCCTGGGTTCGAGCCCTGGTCAGGGAACTAGATCCCACATGCATGCTGCAACTAAGGAGCCTGCATGCTGCAACTAAGGAGCTGGCGAGCTGGAACTAAGGAGCCCTGGAGTTGCAACTAAGGAGCCCACGTGCTGCAACTAAGAACCTGGCAAGCCACACTAAGGACCAAATAAGGAGCCTGCGAGCTGCAACTAAGGAGCCTGCCTGCCGCAACTAAGACCCGGGGCAACCAAATAGATAAATAAATAAAACAAAACAAAATAAAATAAAAACAACTTTCATACTGAAGGTTTTCTGAAACATTAGGCATGGATTATGTTCCATCAAGTTACTTCATGTTACTTACATTTATACTTCTTCATGGGAGTTTTCACATCTAAAGATGTGGGCCAATTGAAGTGTTTCCCAAGATGTTTACAAACAAGAGGTTTTACCTAGTGAATCTTTTCACATCTTTGCTTTCTCACCTTTTTCACATTTATATGGTTTCTCTCCACTGTGCCGTCTCATGTGCTTTCAAATTCTTGACAGAGAAATGAAAGCCTTCCCACATTCCTAACACTGATAGGGTTTCTCTCCAGTGTGAATTCTTTCATGTTTTCGAAGAGAACTGGTAAGACACAATGCTTTCCCATGTTCCTAACATTCATAGGGTTTTTGTCCAGGGTGATTTCCTTTTTAAAAAAAATTTTTACTGGAGTATAGTTGATTTACAATGTTGTGTTAGTTTCTGCTGTACAGCAAAGGGAATCAGTTATATATATATATATATCCTCTTTTTTAGATTCTTTTCCCATATAGGTCATTACAGAGTATTGAGTAGAGTCCAGTGTGATTTCTTTCATGATTTTGTAAAACTTTTCGAGAACCAAAACTTAAACCACATTTTTTACACTGATAGGGTTTCTCTCCAGTGTGAATTCTTTCATGTTTTCGAAGAGAACTGGTAAGACACAATGCTTTCCCATGTTCCTAACATTCATAGGGTTTTTGTCCAGGGTGATTTCCTTTTTAAAAAAAATTTTTACTGGAGTATAGTTGATTTACAATGTTGTGTTAGTTTCTGCTGTACAGCAAAGGGAATCAGTTATATATATATATATCCACTCTTTTTTAGATTCTTTTCCCATATAGGTCATTACAGAGTATTGAGTAGAGTCCAGTGTGATTTCTTTCATGATTTTGTAAAACTTTTCGAGAACCAAAACTTAAACCACATTTTTTACACTGATAGGGTTTCTCTCCAGTGTGATTCCTTTCATGCATTTTAAGAGAACTGGGATTAATGAATACTTTCTCACATTCTTTACATTTATAAGGTCCATCTCCAGTGTGTGTTATCACGTGTTTTTGAAAGGCTTTTTGCCATGTGAAGGCTTTCCCACATTCCTTACACTTACAGGGTTTTTCACCAATGTGATTTCTTTCATGTGTTTGGAAACCATTTTGAGAACAAAAAATTTTACCACATTTTTTACACTGATAGGGTTTCTCTCCAGTGTGACTCCTTTCATGTATTTTAAGAGAACTGGGATTAAGGAACACTTTCTCGCATTCTTTACATTTATAAGGTCCATCTCCAGTGTGTGTTATCATGTGATATTGCAAGTTATTGTACCATGTGTAGGCTTTCCCACATTCCTTACATTCATAGGGTTTTTCTCCAGTGTGGATTCTTTCATGATTTCGAAGAGAACCAAGACTACTCAATGCTTTAGAACATGTTTTACACACATATACGTTCTCTCCAGTGTGACTTCTTTTGTGTAGTCAGAAGGAACTGAAATAACTGAAGCCTTTACCACACTGTTTACACTGATAGGGTTTCTCTCCAGTGTGATTCCTTTCATGTACTTTAAGAGAACTGTGATTAATGAATACTTTCTCACATTCCTTACATTTATAAGGTCCATCTCCAGTGTGTGTTATCATGTGTTTTTGAAAGGTTATGAGCCACGTGAAAGCTTTCCCACATTCCTTGCACTTATAGGGTTTTTCTCCAGTGTGGGTTCTTTCATGTATTTGAAGATAATTGAGAGCACTAAATACTTCAGAACACGTTTTACATTCATACAGTGTCTCTCCATTGTGACTTCTTTTGTGCTATAGGAAGGAAGTGAAATGATTAAAGGATTTACCACAGTGCTTACATTTATATAGCTTGTCACCATATTTTTGAAACTCTCCCGGTTCATGTTCAATGTGACATTTCATGTGTCTAATAAGGGATGAATGATCCATGAAGACTTTTCCACATGCACTGCATTCACATGGTTTTAATCCAGTAGTTTTCTTCTTGAAATTGAGAGATGGAATAAGGATGAAGTTTTCTCCACATGGACTACTGTCTTTACGTTCAGAGAGTCTCTCTACCATAGAACTTCTGTGAAAAATGAGAAGCACATTTTTAATGATTTCTTTATTGATCTTATATTTATTGTATTTTTTATAATTTATAGGATTAGCATAGGTTTCCCACCTTGTATGAATTGTTAGAAATTGAATAAAGTGAATGCTCTGCAACAGGACCAGGACTTTACCCTTCCTACTATTAAAGTGATATTCAAATATAGGGTTTATTAATAATATTTGCAAGTGAACTATTTTGCAAACACCTAACATTTGTGTCACATTTAAGAAAATGTTTTTGGTAAAAATTTTCTAAAAATTAAATTTGAAGAAGGGGCTATTTGTTTTGTTTGCTTGTTTTAAAAATTTCATAATTTACCAGGATTCTCACTTGAGACAATGCTTTGTATTGTGAGTGTGACTTACCTTAGGTTTCCCCCATGGTTTTTGTACTGATCTCCAATGTCATGATCTTCCCATGTTTTTCCTAAAATGCAGACCCAAAAAAATTATTCCAAAATATTAGAATTAATAAGAATTATTTGATTCTGTGTCCACTGTTTATAGTGATCAAGCCCAGTTTATATACCAACATCCTCCCTTCCCCAATTCCACATCTCAGAACAATGTCAATTAGCACAACGCATTTGTTCTCTAAGTGACTAGGTGAAATGAAGTCACCATCCTTACCTACTGAGACCATGTTCCAGAAGTTTTCCTGTATCACATCTCTGTAGACTTTTTTCTGTGAAGGATCCAGTAAAGCCCACTCCTCCAGGGTGAAGTTCACAGCCTCATTCTCAAAGGTCACTGAATCCTAAAACATCCCAAATAAGTGTACAGTAAGATGTATGAGACTGACAGAACCAGACATCTATACTCCATTTACAGGAAGGTTACGTGTAACTCTGTTGTCTGCAAACAATTATTCTATGACTTGATCATCAGAAACTTACTCTCTCAATGCTTCCTTATAAATTTAACAACATTACAAACACATGGAAGTTATTTACACATTATTTCTGTGATCATATTATACCTTTTACCTCATTAATAGGACAGCCCAGAGATTATAGGGAACTGACAGAAATGCTATATGAATGAAACAAATATCATTTTAAGAACGTTGGTTTTGTGTGTGGAAATTATTTCACCTTCTTCCTTATTATCCACCATTTACAGCACTCCATGAGGTAGAGAGTCAAGTCTGCATGAGTTTTCAATGAATGAGTTTCCTGAGAAGAAAATTCAGGAAGCTTTTCTCCCTAGTTCTATCACCAAACATGAGACTCCAACGGACCTGTAGAAATCAAACTTTTACCAAAGCCAAGCTAGCCACACTGTCCCAAAGTCCTGCAGGCCTTTAGAAGTAATTAGATGCACCTGACTGGATGTAAATCTTGTGGGGAAGCACTGCTTTTAAGTTGTCTAATAATAATCATAGACCATGTTCTTCCTTTCGCTCTATGTATAATTTCATGCAGCTACAAAGTTATTCTAAACTTAGAGCTCAGACCCAAGGAAAAAGGAATAACAACTTAGATCACAAAATCCCTCCACTCATGTGCCTCAGGGCTTCTTCCAGCCAAATTGTAGAATACATACTGAGATAATAGCCAGAATAGCTTTCTCTGGTCAAACCCTGTTCCCTTGAGGAACAGGATAATAAGAGCTATAGACTGCAAAAGAGTTCACTGAAGTCCATATGTGTTGATGGTGAATTGGTCCATGATTATAAAATATGTAAAGGTTTCATTAGTGGAGTCCTCCAAAACAACATGAAGTCTCCATTCTGCAATTACAGGACCTAGTGTTTCCTGAGCAGACACCCTATCTGCTGTCTGGCAAACCTCCAGTCTGGAATTTATGAAGTTAGAAGCTGTGATTCTCAATCTCACTAGAAGAGAATGAAAAAATTCGAAATAAAGTTTTCCTAGAGCCACGAGACCAGTGACTTCAAAGGGCAAACTGATGTCTCCAAAACTAGGAAAGAAAAAATAAAGATGTTTTCGAAATATGTCCAAAATATTGTTCTTAAGGCCTGTACTGGAACAAAAAAGTTTTACCAGAGTGTAATGCAAAAACAAAAGAAAAAAAAGAGATAGAATACAATATCCATAAACCTTAGCATAACCTTCTGTAACACGAGATTTTAAATACACGTTATAAAATGAGAGAAAAGAAACACAGAAAGAAACAGAAGATATAAGTAACAATCACTGAGATTTTCCTAAAATTAATGATAAACAACAAATGTAGACCATGAAGCTCAGTGAACACTAAACATGAAAACACCTGAAATGGAGACCAAAGTATATCATATTCAAACTAGAGAAAAACAAAGGCACAAAGAGTATATTTTAAGAATCTAGAGGAGGAAACACACCTCAGGTATAGACAAAACAATTAGATTAAATTGGACTTGTTTTCAGAAAACAAACAAGAACAGAGTGTACTGAAATACTTAAAGTTTTGAAATTAAAAAACCATCTAGAATTCTATATCAAACACAATTATTCTAAAAAATAAAGAAGAAATAAGGACTTTCTGAAACAAAAATTGAGGGTATTTGTCATTAGTTAACCTACTTTGAAAGAAACGTTCAAAATTCATCAGAAAGAATACAAATGAAGCTGGATTAGAAGAGGCATAGACATTTTTTATATTATCATATATAACAGATAGCACTTTATATAAAATAATATTAACAACAATGACATTGGTAATGCAAACCTCATGGATAAGTGAAATAAGAAGGGGGGGAATGAAGAATAGTGTGGTATGAGATACCTACACAACCATTGAAGAAGTATAGTTACTTGACAGAGGATGTGGGTTAGTTCTAAATGTATACTGAAAACTGAAGACCAACCACTAGGGACTTCCCTGGTGGCGCAGTGGTTAAGAATCCACCTGCCAATGCAGGGGACACAGGTTCGAGCCCTGGTCTGGGAAGATCCCACATGCCGCAGGGCAACTAAGCCCGTGCACCACACCTACTGAGCCTGACCTCTAGAGCCCGTGAGCCACAACTACTGAACCCACACACCACAACTACTGAAGCCCGTACGCCTAGAGCCCATGCTCCGCAACAAAGAGAAGCCACTGCAGTGAGAAGCCCGTGCACCTCAATGAAGAGTAGGCCCCGCTCGCCGCAACTAGAGAGAAAACCCGCACGCAGCAACGAAGACCCAACGCAGCCTAAATAAATAAATAAATAATTTATATATATATAAAAAAGACCAACCACTAAAAGTTGTGTTTTTTTTTAACATGTAATTGATAGGCTAAGAGAGGATAAAATGAAGAATCAGGTAAAATGCTCAATTAAAGCCAGAGAAGGTAGAAAAAAGGGGGAAGGCAAATGAAAGAAAGAGCAAGGGCAACAAATAGAAACAGGATAATGTGTGGTAGATATTAACTCAACTGTATTAATCACCACTTCAATCATCAATGGTCTCAAAACAAATGAAAGACAAATACAGTAATATCAGATGTTAAAAACTGTAATTATATGTTGTATACAAAAAACCCATTTTAAATATGAAGACACAGGTAGACGAAAGGTAAAGGGATGGAGAAAAATGTGCCATGCCAAAAGTAATCAAAAGAAAGGTGGCATTGGTATATCAATTTCAGACAATGCAGATTTCAGACCAAAGTAACCTCAGAGATAAAAAGCAGCTTTACATAATAACAATAAGGTCCATTCTCCAAGAAGGCATAAGAATCCTTCATGTGTACATTTATAACAACAAAGGGGCAAAATAAATAAAGCAAGGCCTGAAAGAATGCAAGTAGAAATACATAAATACATTATTATAGTCATACTTCAACACCCTCTTATCACAAGCGATAAATTTCAGGCAAGGCCTGAAAGAATGCAAGTAGAAATACATAAATACATTATTATAGTCATACTTCAACACCCTCTTATCACAAGCTATAAATTTCAGCAGGCAGAAAATCAGGAAGGACAGAGTTGAACTGAACAAGCACTATAAAACAACTCGATTTAACTGTAATCTATGGAATGCTTTATGCAACAAGGGCAGAATACACATTCTTCTCAAGTTCTTATGAAACAATCACCAAGACAGAACACATTCTGGAATATAAAACATACCTTAGCAAATGTGAAAAAACAAAAATCATACAAACTCTGCTCTTAGACTTCAAAGGCATTAATCTAGATATAAATAACATAACAACAACAATAAAAAAGAAATAGATATCAATAACAGCAAGAGAGTTGAAAAACCCCTCAATACGTGGAGATTCAACAACACACTTTGAAATAATACATAAGATCAAAGAAGTCTCAAGAAAAATGAAATTTATTTAGAACTAAATGAAAACACAGTGTTTCAAAGGATGTGGGATGCAGCGAAAGCAGTGCCTAGAGGGAAATTTATGCCATAAAACAAATACACTGGAAAACACCAAGATGTATAAACAACAATGTAAAAGCATGTACCTTACCTTAGGAAATGATAAAAAGAAGAGCATATAAAATGTGAAGTAAGCAGAATAAAAGAAATAATAAAACCTAGAAAAAAGTAACAACATAATTGTGAGATATCGATGGAGAAAAAAATGTTAACTCTGTTTCTTTGACAAGATTAATAACATTGATAAAAATCTAGTCAGGATAACTAAGAAAAGAGGAAAGAGAAAAAGTACAAATATCAGAAAGGAACAGAGGGGGAAATGAAAATGAAAAAGGATTTGATAAAATCCAACATCCATTTATGAAAACAAACTACTAATAGAGGGAACTTTCAGTTCTTGAGAATGAACATCTTCATGAATCCTGTAGCTAAATCTATAACATTTGTTTGTATAACATGATTATCCCTGTGAAACATCTCAAAGGATCCACAACGACAGAGATAGCTCCTGGAATTAATAAGAGACTGAGATTGAGGGTTAATCAATTGCTTTCCTACAGACCCACACAAATGTACTCAACTAAACTTGAACAAAGATGGAAAGGCAATTCAAATGAAAAGGAAATCCTTTAAACAAATAGCACTGGAAATAATGGATATTCACATAAAACACATGCACGCACATAGAAACACAACAAATGTAGACACAGGCCTTACACATTTCACAAAAAATAACTCAAAACACATCACAGATCTAAATGTAAAATGCAAAAGGAATAAACTCCTAGAAAATAATATCGAAGGAAATGTAGGTGACTTTGGGTTTAGTGATGAATTTTTCAATATAACACCAAATGCAAGGTCTGTAAAAGAAAAAAAGGTATAATTTCACTTCACTGAAAGGGAAAACACCTTGCTCTGAGAAAGACAGCGTTAAAAGAATGAAAAGGCAAGTCAGAGAGTAGGAGAAAATCTTTGCAAAACACTTATCTGATAAATGACTGGTATTTAACATGTCCAAAGAACTATTGAAGTGCAACAGTAAGAAGAAAAAAACCTAATTGAAAATAGGCAAAATGTCTGAACAGCTCCCCAAAGAAGATATACTGAAAAGAAATAGGCTACATGAAAACATACTCAATATCAAATGTCAATGGGGAATGGAAAATAAAACAATGAGGTATCAGGACACAGTTATAAATGGCTAAAATTCGAAACACTAGAACACCAAATATTGGTGAAGATATGAAGATAATCCTCATTCATTGCTGAGGGGAAAGGAACTTGGGACCCCTACAATGAAAAACAGGAGCTTCCTATCAAGAAAATATATTCTTAGTATGTACAGTAAGATCCAGCAATCACACTCCTTGCTATTTATCCACATGAGTTGAAATCTTCTGTTCACAGAAAACCTGTACATGAATATCTGGAGGGGGTTTATTCATAAATGACATGAGTTAGAGTTAAGCAAGATATCCTTCAAGACTCAAATAAATAATCAGTGGTATATCCTTAGGACAAAATACTATTCAGTGATAAAGAGAAATGAGGTATCAAGCCATGAAAACACATGGAGGAAGCTTAAAAAGTACATTGCTAACTGAAAGAAGCCAATCTAACAAGGCTATATACTGTATGATTCCAAGCATATGATGATCTGGAAAAGACAAAAGCATGAGACAGTAAGATGATCTTTGGTTCTTAAGGATTTGGGGGTCAGAGAAAGAGATGAATCAATAGGTGAAGCACAGAGTATTTTTAGGGAAGTGAAACTACACTACATGTGCATAAATGATGGACACATGTAATTGCCAAACCCATACATTTTACATACATTATATTATACAATACAAAAAGCTCACACTAATGTAATCTGTGCACTTTAATGCATCAGTATTGGTTCAGCAATTGTAACAAATGTACCAGTCATACAAGATTTTTTAAAAATGTGAATACTGTGTGGATAGAGAAGGGTTATGTGAGAACTCTCTATAATTTCTGATCAGTTTTTCGCTATATCTAAAACTGATGTAAAAAAGCTGAAGCCTGGGGGACTTCCCTGGTGGCACAGTGGTTAAGAATCCGCCTGCCAATGCAGGGGACACGGGTTTGAGCCCTGGTCCGGGAAAATCCCACATGCCGTAGAGCAACTAAGCCCGTGCGCCACAACTACTGAGCCTGCGCTCTAGAGCCTGCAAGCCACAACTACTGAGCCCGTGTCCCTAGAGCCCGTGCTCCACAACAAGAGAAGCCACCACAAGGAGAAGCCCACGCACTGCAACGAAGAGTAGCCCCTGCTCGCCGCAACTAGAGAAAGCCCACGCAAAGAAATGAAGACCCAATGCAGGCAAAAATAAATAAATAAATAAATAAAATTTTAAAAATAAATAAAACCAACAAGGAAAGTGTATTTATAAAAAAAAAAAAAGCTGGGGCTTCCCCGATGGCGAGGTGGTTGAGAGTCCGCCCGCCGATGCAGGGGACACGGGTTCGTGCCCCGGTCCGGGAGGATCCCACATGCCGCGGAGCGGCTAGGCCCGTGAGCCATGGCCGCTGAGCCTGCGCATCCAGAGCCTGTGCTCCTCAACAGGAGAGGCCACAACAGTGAGAGGCCCGCGTACCGAACAACAACAAAAAAAAGCTGAAGTATATAACTGTGCTCCGCAACAGGAGAGGCCACAACAGTGAGAGGCCCGCGTACCGAACAACAAAAAAAAAAAGCTGAAGTATATAAAAAAAAAAAAAAAAAGATGAAGAAAGATCTGTACAACTCACCCCTGATGACTGCCTGATGTTTGGTTATGTGTGGTGACGGTTGGGTTTGGTTCTCCATCAAGGCTGTCCCAATTAAAGGATGAAGGGCAGTAGTTCTCTACTGAGCTCCATCATGTACCAGGGTGTATTGTCATCCTTAATCTATGTACTCCCCAGAGCTGTCTGTGCATTCAGTTAATCCCAAGCAAGTACCCAGGGAACTAAGATGTTGGAGAGGATGGCTCCTCCAGCACCACAGCATCTCTCAAAGGACTGAAGAAAGAAATGTCATATCTCCACCAGGAGGCATAAGCTCAAGGGCCAAGGTTTGGCTCCATCATACCACAAGTAAGTGTGAGCAGCCAGGCTGAGCTGCTGGGGTGCTGTTTCCAGGACCAGAGCCATAACAGACACCTCAGTGGAGCACCATATGATCAGTGCTTATAGGAGGCCTCTATTTTCTAGAGAACCCAGAACATGTGTAACTGAGCAGGACCCTATAGGGCCTTCCGGGAACAGACAACCCCCTAACCACCCCCGACCCCCGCCATCAATGTCCTCTGCCTGCCTCTTGTCTGTAGAAAAACTTTAGCCTTCTAGGTCTTCATCGAGTTACACAGAATAAATTTAATCAGAGATGAGAGAAAATGCAGAAAAAAAGGAAAACAGTCAAGCAAGACAAAATAATGATAGTTTAGCTATTAAACGAAGTCAAGGACTTTTAGTTCCTCCTCAAGGGCTATAGATAATATTCTGAGCCACGTCCTTTGAGCTGTTTTGCAGAGACTGAAACCCCCACCAGGTGGAAGAAGTTAACTCTATGCTTCCCACAAGCAGGTAGACCCCACACTGGTTGGAACCAGAAGTTTAATGATGTCAATTCCAGATTACCTCACCACCAACCAATCAGAAGAATGTCCACGAGCTGATCACATACCCCACAAGCCCCCTCCCCCACCCTGTCTTTAAAAACCTTTCTCAGAACCCTTCGGAGAGTTCAGGCCTATTAAGCACTAGCTACATGGACTCCTGGCTTGGTGCCCTGCAATAAATGATGCACTTTCCTTCACCACATCCCAGTGTCAGTAGACTGGCTTTACTGCCCGCTGGCAAGTGGACCCAAGTTTGGTTCCATAACACATAGAGATAATTACAGCTCTACTGGCATATTAATGTGGGACCTAGGGCAGTGCCTCGCATCAGAAGCCTATGGCCAACTTAAGGCCCCCTCCAGAGAGCCTCCAGTCACTGCCAGCAGGGTTAGAGGCCTCATCCATGACAATGACTGCTTTACAGAATTTAAGGAACTCACTTATGTTGGGTTTGAACTAATCTCTTTGCTGTGCCAAACTGAGACGGTGGGTGTTGTCCAGCATAATCCACAGGGTAAGGATCTTTGTTGTAACAGATGCAGGGCCAACAGCCCCAGAGTTACTTAAACATTTTGGTGAGCCTTTTGGAATCTCACCACCTACTAGCTGCTTTTCCCTGTCTCTTTTCTTTCACTTTCTTTGAAGTAACTGCTCTCTAAGTAGTGACTGTCTTTTGGGCTCACCTCATTCACAGGGTATAATCATCCTCCTACTCCCCCAGTCCTCCCCTCAACACTAATGTCTGGGCAAATCCAGCCTCAGTCACACCTTCACTCTAAACACAGATAGGTTCCAGCTCAGACATCAACCCAGGACCACTGGAAGGAGGGCCCCATTCTCATATTCCTGCTCCCAAACTACAGGGAACTAACAGAAACGGCCAACTGGGAGTCTTCCGAGTAGAGAACCCAGGCTTGGTGGAGTCAACAATGCCACACAGGGCAGCACAGCGCACAGGTAAAGCTCCCCAGCAAACAGCAGCTCACAGAGCAGGAGCCTCCAGGCTTTCTTATCATCCTGTCCAGGTAAGAGGCACTAGGGGAAAGGGAAGGGGTGAGGCTTAACTTCTTCAGTAGCGAAACATCAAATATGTGGATCCCAAATAATCATTACAAGAATAAAAACTGTAAGAAAAACAGGCATTCGCACTGGATTCTTTGTATAAAAAGAAACACTAAAAGGATGACGAAGTAGTAATCAAAACTGGTTATCTGAGCATGGCTGGACTTAACAGCAGAGTGGAGGAGGATATGTGGGCAGGGAGTCCTGAGATACTTTCTTCCCTTAGGAATTTACACTTTTCTACAAAGGAAACTACTGCAAGATCTGATCCTTTGGGGGCGGGGGGAGGGATAAATTAGGAGGTTGGGATTAACATATACACACTAGTACTATGTATAAAATAGATAAGCAACAAGGACCTACTGTATAGCACAGAGAACTATACTTATTATTTTGTAATAACCTACACGGGAAAAAAATCTGAAAAGGAATATATATACATACATAGAGAGCACGCGAGCTATAGACCTATAGAGCTCCTCTCTATATATAGTTTTATATATATATAAATAACTGAATCACTGTGCTGTACACTTGAAACTAACACGATATTATAAATCAACCATACTTTAATAAAAAAGAAAAAAGAAAAGAAAAAAACAAACCTCTTAAACCAAAAGATTTGGTGCTTCAGCATTGGCGAACACATGGTGCTGGGACGGCTGCAGGCCTGGAGAGGGCATGGAAGCTCTGTGCCTCTTCCCCCATACCTTGCCCTACACATCTCTTCTATCTAGCTGTTCATTTGTATTCTTTGAAATATCCTTTGTAATAAATCAGCAATAGCAATAAAAAAACTGATCCTTTATACAGTAATGGATATAAAATTGCAATCATTAAAAAATGAAAACCTCCTTTCAAACTGAAAGGACAAGGGGCATAATAGTTTGTCCCGCTACTACAGTAAACAGAATGGTCCCCTGATGATCCTCCACGTGGTCAACGACCACTCTGGGAGAGACACGGGGCTATGCGTGCACAGCTGCCCAGAGAGTCTCTGGGTTAAGCCGAACACGCCACCAGCAGGGACCTGACAGGACGAGCGGGGTCCCGGCTGTCGGCTCAGCTCCCAAGCTCCGAACTGGAGGCGACTGATGTCCGCGCGGCACTCCAGATATACTCGGGTCCGCAGACTCCCGGAATTGACCGCGAGCAGGCCGGTTCCGGGCGGTCCCGACCAGAGCCTCTGGCACTTCTCCGCAAGCCGGGGCAGCACACTCACCATTGCGAAGTTTTCTGGATCTTTCTGTGTCTTTCCCTCGACTCCAACGACCAGTGCAGGTCAGCGCACGACAGAAGAGACTGAAGCGCTATCAATGGCCCTGATGGGTAAGGCAACCCGCCAGCCCTACGCGGCGGGAAGGAGAACCAAAGACTAAGCGCGTGCGGAGCGTCGCCCCGCCCACCTGACTCAGCTGCCTCCTGGTTGGGCAGATCCCAATACCCCGCCCCCTCGTGCCTGAGTGACGACCTACGGGAGGCGATATGGGAACAGCCCCTCCCTGGCACTTTTGGTTTGTAAGAAGTTTTTCCTGCCCCGGGATTGCCTCTGCTGTCTTCCGCAGCTCCTCGTGCACTGGAATTCCTGATTCAGTTTCAAGAGGGAGCAAGTACAGATGAGAGGATGGCCCAGGCCAAAGCTGCCTGGAACAAGAGGGTCTTATGTCCTCCAGGGGTCAAGGGCTTGACGTAAGGCTGTGTGGCTAGTCATGGAACTGTGCTTCTTTTTAAGAAACTCAAAAAGTTAAATGTGAACTCACCGTCTATAATAAAGAGGCTGGCTCCATTTTAATCTCTGGTCCTTGACAGCGCTGGGCCTTCCACCCATCCCTTACCCATCCCCGGCTCATTAGGTACTTGAGCTGAAGAATCCCAGAGCACTTGGCTCTGGTAGGTCTGAATCACTCAGCCCTAGCTGAGTCAAACCACAAGCTGTGCGGTGTATTCATTAACTTCTCAGGTGTACATTTTACACTGGAAGGAAATTTATTTTAGATCAGTGTTCTCTGTATGCCTAGAAAGCCTTGAAATGTTAACAGCTATAATATATATAAGGTAATTGTATTCCTATTTTAATGATAGAGGAAAAACAATAAGTTGTTATGTAAACTTGGAATGCACCTGGAAACTCCTCCTGCCCCCTGCCCGCAGCTTTACTGAAGTATAAGTGACTAATGAAATTGCATTTAGAGATTAAAACATGATGATCTGATACACTTATACTGTATTGTATAACTGAAATTTGCTGAGACTGGATTTTAAGCATTCTGACTACACAAACAATAATAAAGGTAACTAAGGGAAGATATGGGTGTATTATGTAACGTGGACACTCATATTCCGAGGAGATTGCATTACAAACTCTTTTGCATTGCAAAACACTTCTTGCATTGATTTATTTGAACAGCTTTATTGAGCTGTCTTGCACATACTGTAGAAGGTAGCCCTTAAGTATACATTTTCTCACTTTTATTATATTTGTAGATACATGCAATCATCACCGCAGTCAATTTTTGAAGATTTATGTTATTATAAAAAGAAACTCCTCTACCCTTTAGCTGTCACTACTAATCTTCCCATCCTCCTCCAATCCCTCCACTTAGAAAACCACTACTCTACTTTTATTTCCCTATCCTGGTCTTTCATATGAAAAGAATATTATAATATATGGTCTTTTGAATGACTTCAGTCACTCAACATACTTTTTCAAGGGACAACTATGAATCAATATTTCCTTTTATGACCGAATAATAGTCCATGGATTGGATAAAACATGCTGTGTGTATCTATTCATCCATTAATGGACATTTGGATTGTTTTTAATTTTGGCTACTAGGAATCACATTACTATAAAATTCATATATGTTAGGTGAAACACGTTTTCATTTTTCTTGGGCAATTATGATAATTCTAGGTTTAATATTTGAGGATCTCTGAGATCTTTTTCCAGAGTGGCTTCGCCATTTTATCTTGATTCAACCTGTGTATGAGAGTTCAAATTTCTCCATATATCCTCCATAAAACTTACTACTTCATTTTTTAATTTTAGCCATTCTAAAAAAAAAAAATGTTTAGCCGTCCTAGTTGTTGTCAAGTGGTATCTCATTGTGGATTAGATTTGCATCTCCTTGATGACTAACAATGTCAAGAATCTTTTCATATGCTCTTGACCATTTGTCTATTTGACTTATAAAAATGTGTATTCAGATTCTTTGTCAAATTTAAATTGTTATTTGACTTTTTTTTCTTGGTTGTGCCATGCGGCTTGTGGGATCTTAGTTCCTGGGCCAGGGATTGAACCCAGGCCAGGGCAGTCAAAGTGTCGAGTCCTAACTACTGGACCACCAGGGAATTCGCAGTTATTTGACTTTTTATAATGATCTTATGAGGTCTTTACGTATTTTCAATACAAGTTCCTTTTCAGATATATGAATTGCAAAATTTTCTTCCATTCTGTGGGTTGTTTTCACTCTCTTGCCCTAGAAATTTTACTTTTAATTGTAGTAATATACACATACGGAATATTCTTTTTGTACTTCTTTGCTAAATTTATTCCCAATGATTTCATTCTCTTTTCATTTTATTAGAAAGGCATGTATTAGTTTCATTAGAAGATTGTTGGGAGGGGAAGGGATAAACTGGGAGACTGGGATTGACATATACACACTACTATATATAAAACAGATAACTAATAAGGACCTACTATATACCACCGGGAACTCGACTCAATACTCTGTAATGACCTATATGGGAAAAGAAAAAAAAAAGAGTAGATATGTGTGTATGTATAACTGATTCACCTTGCTGTACACCTGATACTAACACAACATTGTAAATCAACTATACTCCAATAAAAATTTTTTTAAAAAGCGTTCATTGACAGTGTATAGAAATACAATTAATATTTATATTTTTATCTTGTATATTATCACTTTTCTGAACTCAATAATGAGTTCTCATACATTTTGTTTTGTTTTGTTTTTTTAAACTAGATTCTTTACATTTATGTGAATAGAAGATAGCCAATCTGGAAGTAGAAATAATTTTACATCTTCCTAACCAACCTTTAGGCGTTTTATTGCCTTTTCTTGTATAACGGTTTTGGCTAAAATCTCCAGTACATTCTCAAGTAGAAGTGGCAAGACCACATATCCTTGTTGTGTTCCTTATCTTCAGGTGAAAGCATCCAATCTTTCATCATTAAAAATATTAGCTTTAGGGACTTGCCTGGTGGCACAGTGCTTAAGAATCTTCCTGCCAATGCAGGGGACATGGGTTCGAGCCCTGGTCTGGGAAGATCCCACATGCTACAGAGCAACTAAGCCCATGTGCCACAACTACTGAACCTGTGCTCTAGAGCCCACGTGCCACAACTACTGAAGCCCGCGCGCCTAGAACCCGCGCTCTGCAACAAGAAGCCACCGCAATGAGAAGCTCGCGCACTGCAACGAAGAGTAGCCCCCACTTGCAGCAACAAGAGAAAGCCCGCAAGCAGAAACGAAGACCCAATGCAGCCAAAAATAAATAAATAAATAAATAAATAAATAAAAAATATTAGCTTTAGGTTTTCCATAGATGTTCACTATGAGGCTAAGAAATTGCTAACTATTCTTGTTACTCTGAGTGTTTTAATCATGGTGTATATCATAAGTGTATATCACTCTAAACTTCCCTTTTACTACTCCTTATGTGCATACAACTGTCCTTGTATATTTCTCCCCTGGTTTTTACCTAACACTAAAAAACATGGAAAAGATTTTATTTCCTCTGCTCTTTACTATAAATTGAAGTTGTTACTTTTATTTTCCAGTCTTCCAGAAAATGTGCTGGAAGTATAAGCATATGGAAATGAAACCTGTGAAGAGCAAAATGCACTGTGGGCTTTGTGGATCATGGAAACAAAAGGCTTCCAGCTCCTGCTAAAAAAGAACATTAAAAATTTCCCATCTCTCCTTTTATACTCAATAATGATATTACTCAAAATGATATCCCCTTTCTATAGGTCAGCTCAATTATTCTTTGGATTATTACTTTTAAATATCCATACATCTTTTTGGTCTTTCCAATGGGAAATCAAAGTAGTCTTGCATACATATCACCCTACTCATGAATTCGGGATGAGTTAGAACAGTGCAGATGAACCCAACTCTTTTTCCAATTGGGAGGAATTCCATGGCTTAATGGCGTATACATTGTGTCACTCAATGTGAACAGTAGCAAAATGAAAGTGCTCAATAATATAATATTTTAAAATTTTAAAGAAAATGAATATCCTCTCAAATGATGTTAAACACAAAAAAACAACACAAGTATTTGTTGGCCAAATAAGTTGGAAGTCTCAAGTCTCAGATAACAATGTCCAAACTCAAGACCACATATCATATATATATATATATATATATATATATATGGTTTGTAATAATTATAAAATTGCACATGAACCATATCCATATTTTATCTTTACTGTTAATCAAAGAAAGCAGGACTTTCGATATTGCTGCCCTCTATTTACTTACACAAGACAGCAGATCCTGAAACAGTGTTTAAAGTGTATTATGTGGTGGAAATACAAGTGATCAATAATGATATCTTCACTTACTGAGGCACCTACCCTCAAATAAAAGACATATACATACCCCGGCCTCTGTATTACATCACATGACATTTTTTACTTTCGTTCAATGCCCTTATTTGCATTTCATAAACCAAAGCTTTACCATTTGTTAACCATCTCTCTTTTCCTACTAAATATAAGCACCAGGACTGCAAGAACCTGTCTCCTGCCAAAATACACAAATCCTTGATTTGTGCCTTGATTATCAGTGCTGAATGGGATATGTTGACCCTAAAGTGCGTGCCAATGAGAGCTGTGAAACCTTAGCATCAAGAGTATAGTCTCATCGTGAAGGAGATATTACAAATATTACATAGTATACTAAGAATTAAATTTATATATTTTCACTGAGTTACTTCATGGTAAAGGGTATCTAATATACCATAGGAAATGCATCAGTGTTTGGATAACAAGTAGGAAACATCAAAGCTTTCCCAGAGGCCCGAGAGTTGGCCTGCATTCATGGCAAGGCCAAGTCTTTTCCTGCTGAAGAGAAAAATGTCACACACATCCTTCATCAAAGGTACTCAGTGGCCATAATGGGCCAAGGCATTCGTAAGGATATTTTGTAGTGCTATCTCTGAAAATGGTAAAAAAGTCCCAAATCATAAAAATGACTCATATTTTCCTTTTCTTAATAATATGACTGACTGGAGCTTCTTATGAAGAGGGAATAAAGTTTACCTCCTCACAGCATTCAATAAAGAAAAATGTCTTGCCTCCTTGAATAGCAATCAAATCCTCTGTCACAAGCCAAAATTGTGGAAGAAGTCCATTTCAGCACCCTGTTACTGTTCTACCTCCTAGTCCCTATATGATTTGCAATCATGCTTATTAGAATTCATTACACCCCTCTTCTAGACCACTGGCATGATCCTGAGGGTCACTGGCAAGAAGGCACTGAAGAAAAACATGAATTACATTTTCGTTATTAAGGATAAATTAGAAATTAGTTTCACGACTAAAATTATAACAATAAACAATAAAAAGGAAATTTCCTGAGGAAAAAAAGGCTCAACTTGTAGTACATGACAATATTGCCTCATAATGTAGAATGATTAAATGAAGAAAACTGCAAAATCTATCTAAAAATTCATAATTATAATGGGGCATTTTCATTTATCCTCTCTGGTGATAAAAACACAGTATTTGTTAGAATACAATGGCTTAGAAAAGTTAATAAAATTTTTCTATGAAACAACTACAGAAGTGTTCGTTTAACAAAAAAATGCATATGCTTTTAATCACACACAATCAACAACTGAAAACAGATTGAGGGATTACATTCAGCTACAAGGAACAGAACACACCCACAGTCTTTTTTGACCTGAGGAAGGTGCTTATTCTCATATGGAAGGACCAGGTAAATGAGCCAGTGTTCACAGTAGAGAAACTTCCATGTTGTCGTTTTTTTTTGTTTTTGTTTTGTTTTTTGCCCGTACAAGGGCCTCTCACTGTTGTGGCCTCTCCCGTTGCGGAGTGCAGGCTCCGGACGTGCAGGCTCAGTGGCCATGGCTCACGGGCCCAGCCGCTCCATGGCATATGGGATCTTCCCGGACCGGGGCACGAACCCGTGTCCCCTGCATCGGCAGGTGGATTCTCAACCACTGCGCCACCAGGGAAGCCCCATGTTGTCGTTTTTTGAATGCACCCTTAGAGATGTCACGGTGAATCAAGAAAACATGCTCTGGCTTCCCTGGTGGCACAATGGTTAAGAATCCGCCTGCCAGTGCAGGGCACATGGGTTCGAGCCCTGGTCCAGGAAGATCCCACATGCCGTGAAGCAACTAAGCCCATGTGCCACAACTACTGAGCCTGTGCTCTAGAGCCCACACACCACAACTACTGAAGCCCGCGCGCCTAGCAACAAGAGAAGCCACAGCAACAAGAAGCCCGCAACCAAGAGTAGTCCCCGCTGGCTTCAACTAGAGAAAGCCTGTGCACATCAACGAAGACCCAATGCAGCCAAAAATAAATAAATTAAATAAATAAATTTTTTAAAAAAGAAAACATGCTCATCAGCACTATTGACAGAACAAGGTGTTTCCTATGCAATTAAGACTTATGTGAATATAAAGTAGAAGAGAATCAGAGAATATTCCCAAGCAGTAAAGTCTGAATAGTTTCCTGTTGGACACAAAAGGTCTTACAGAAAAATCTAAACCCCAATGGATTGTTCATACGGATCTTATAAAGACGTCAGTGGAAAGCTACACCTCTATGAAAATGGCAGTCAAATAAATCATTGGTGGGTTTGAGAATACTCTTAATTAGGAAAGCAAAGAATCTGAAAAATGAGCTGGAAGATGGTGTCCTTGACTCCTATGTATCTGTCCCTATCTGTATGATGGCTCAAAAATCTAATGCCTTCTTCACATCAGCTTTCCAAATCTCATGCAAGAGAGGTTATTGGTGAATTCTACCATGGAACCATAAAGGGGATGAATTCTGGAATACCTAGTTCCTGATTTAAACTTCAGGGAGGATATCTCCAACTCTACATTTTATGGTCCTATCACATCCCTCTTATATCAAAGTCTGCCTCAGTAAATGAAGATGTCACTATGATCACTTGTATTTCCACCACATAATATACCTTAAACACTGTTTCAGGATCTGCTTTCTTGTGTAAGTAAATAGAGGGTAGCAATATAGAAAGTCCTCCTTTCCTTGATTATCAGTAAAGATTCACCATAAAGATAAAATATGGATATGGTTCATCTTCAGTTTTGTAACCATTACAAATTTTATATATATATATATATATGATGTGGGCTTGAGTATTGACATTGTTAACTGAGACTGAGACTTCCAACTGATTTGGCCTACAAATATTTGTGATGCTGTTTTTTTGTGTGTTTAATGTCATTTAAGAGGATGTTCATTTTCTTAAATAAATTAAAGTCTTATATCTGGCTCCACCGCGGGGGTGTCAGTGGCTGCCTCACTGTCCTTGAGTTCTCAATGTTAGGAGGTGGCCGGTGGAGAGAAGCATCATGTTTGAGGCAGAGACCCTGAGGCAGCCCCGCAAGTGGCCTCGTTCATTGCTCTTAACAATGCCATCACCCTGTGGCAGTTCCTCCTTCAGCTCCTAAAGGAGGCTCAGAACGATCACATGATCTGCTGGACCTCTAATGAAGGGCAGTTCAAGCATTTGCAGGCAGAAGAGGTGGCTTGTCTCTGAGGGATTCAAAAGAACAAGCCTAACATGAATTATGACAAACACAGCAGATCTCTCAGATACTATTATATGAAGAATATCATTGAAAACCTGAGGGGTCAGAAGTCTGTGTACAAGTTTGTCTCGCACCCAGAGATTTTGAACACGGTTCCTATGCCAGTGGGCAGGCTTGAGGGAGACTGAAGCTTTACGCATCAGTGAAGTCAGCAGCGAGAGATCCATAGATGAGGAGAATGGAGGGAAAAAGAAGCCACTGCAGCCTGGTGCCAAGATCCCTAGCTGCAGTGACTACAGGCACTCTGGCTTATATTCTTCATTTACCCTCAGATCTTTGAACTCCTCCAATAGGAAGCTTTTCAAATCTCTAAGGTTGAGAATCCAGCTGAGAAATTTGCAGAGAAAAAAATCCCCTCTGTTATCAAATTTGTAACACCTTCCAAAAAGCCACCAGCAGAAACTCTTGCTGCCGCCAATTCAACTGACCCAAGTATTTGTTCATTTTCCAAGGAAACTATCCAAGCGTTGGAGAGTTTATATTTCCCCAAACTGCCTTCCCTAGAAACACCAACTTCTGCATCCAGTGCAACTGCTGCTTTTACCACCACACCTCCTATTTCATTCATTTGCCCTTTTCAGGAACCTCCTAGAACACCTTCACTACCACTGAGTTCCAACCCAGACATAGACACAGACATGGATGCAGACATGGAATTAGTGGCTTTCTCAGCCAATGGAACTTCCAGAGAACTTGTCACTGGAGCCTAAAGACCAGGATTCAGCTTTGCCAGTAAAGGACAAAATAATTCATCAAGGTCCAAGAAACCCAAAGGGTTAGAGCTGGCACCAACCCTCATGATCACAAGTAGTGATCCAAGCCCACCGATAATATTAAGCCCATCTCTCCCTAGAGCTTCTCTTAGGCCAGCACTATTTTCACAGACACCCATCTTACTGTCTTGGAGTCCCTTGCTCTCCAGCATCTACTTTTGGAGTATTCTCAGCCCTGTTGCTCCCCTAAGTCCAGCCAGACTTCAAGGTCCTTCTGTGCTTAACAGTCATGGGCTGTTCACTGTCTAGCCTGGATGGACCTTCCACCCCTGGCCCATTTTCCCCAGATCTACAGAAAAAATAACCTATGCACTTGTGGAATGAGAGAACCAAGGAATAAAGAAACAGACAAACATCGAACAAGAATACTTTTAAAGTGCGCAACTGATACTCCCACAATGATAATAGTCTATTGTGATTTCTGCCATTCCCCATTAAAATGCTTATTTAGGAGTCCCTCAAAAAAATAAAAAGATTCACTCTCTTCCTAAATTTCAATTATACTATACAGTATAAGTGTATCAGATCATCATGTTGTCATCTTTAAATGCAGTTTTATTAGTCAGTTATCCCTCAGTAGAGCTGGGGATGGGGAGCAGGAAGAGTTTCCAGGTACACGCCAATGTTAAGTACAACTTACTGTTTTTCTTCTATCAGTGAAAATGGGACTACAATTGCCTTATATATATTATAGCTGTTGACATTTCAAAGTTTTATAGGCACACAGGGAACACTAATCTAAAATAAATTTCCTTCTAGTGTAAAATGTACAGCTGAGAAGTTAATGCACACACCTCACAGCTTGTGGTTTGACTGAGATTTGTCCTGGCACCCAGCTAGGACTGAGTGATTCAGACCTCCTACCAAAGCCAAGTGCTCAGGGATTCTTTAGCTTAAGTACCTAATGAGTGGGGATGGGGAGGGATGGGTGGAAGGCTCCGCGCTGTCAAGGCGCAAAGATGAAACTGGAGCCGGCCTCTTTACTACAAACGGTGAGTTCACATCTAAGTGTCTGCCTTTCTTAACAAGAAGCACAGTTCCATGCCAGGGAATCCCAGGCCAGAACGTTCTGTTACAAACCTTAAGTGCCAGGCGGGGACAGAGTCCAACCCAGCGACGCTAAGTGATTCTGCTGAGTCAGGCTTCCTCTCGCAGGTTGTCACTCAGGCACGAGGGGGCGGGGTATTGGAAATCTGTCCAAGCGGGAGGCCGCTGAGGCAGGTGGGTGGGGCGATGCTCTGCACCGGCGTGGACGTCCTTTCTTTCTCCAATTGCGTCTAGAGCCGCTGGCTGTGTGCGGTTCACTGCCCCTGGAGACCCGTCCGTGTCACGGATCTGCATGGGTCTTTAGAGTCGTTAGGAAGGACTCAGACTCAAGAAACCTCGAAATGGTGAGTGTGGTGCCCCAGGCTGCGGCCGCCGTGGAGGGACTGGTCGAAACCGGCCGAAGCCGGCCATCTTTTTGACACGGCCTCCTAGCGCTCCACGCTGGAGTCTACGGATACGCGGGGTCTGCGGCGCCGCTCGTACCTCTGTCCCCTCCGGCTCGCAGCGTGGGGATTGGCCCGGCAGCCGGGACCGCAGGCGTCCTGTTGCGTCACTTTGTGCAAGAACTTCCGCCCCGGCGCCTCTGCGCCCGCAGCCCCTCTTCTCTCCCGGATTGTGCGGTGAACTCGGACGCCGTCTTCAGGTGACAATCGTGACTCGTTCTCCAGGATTCGGTCCTGGGATTACCTGTTCCCTGACGGGTCCCAGCCCTTCCTTGCTGCCCAGGGGGCACCCGTTTTCCTCTGAGTTTTCCAAATGTTTGGGAAGCAAAGTCTCAAATCAAAGACCCCGGCCCAGCAGAGTAGCTCTTTGTAGGGCTTGTAGTAAATCATTACATTTCCATGTTATTCCCCGTCTTCCCAACGTCAGTTTCCCCTCTCCGACTCACATCGCCTGTCAACTGTTCATCTTCCGTGGTCCATTTCATACAAACCCAATATTTTAATTGTTTTTCCTATTTGCGCAGAGTCGTGGATTGCATTGGGGAGGGGCGCGGTCTGTGTATATTTTACAGGAGCGGAAAGCCAAGAATAACTACTTGGAAGTAGGTGTATGAAATTCTTTCTCCTCCCCATTTTTTTTCTGGGAAGAGATATCCTATGGGAAGTCCTTTTGTCGAGGTTTTTTATGAAACTTTTCTGGACGATCTATGCTGTGACCACTGCCCATCCCTGGGTTATTCCCCTTCAAAAGATTTATTCACTTATTTAAGTTTTTCTTTTCAATAGTGTAAAATGTATTTAATTAATAGAGCTTGAAAGACCATGTAAAATATTTCCAAAGAGGTAAGAGAGTTGAATTTCAGGGGGAAAAAGTTTTTCAGTATTACATTCCAGTTGTTAAGAATTTTTGTTTCACTTTTTAAATTCCCTGAATAAGGTGAGTTCTTTTGGACTCTCCTTTACTGTTGGTTGATTTCAAATGAAATGCCAGGATTTAGACTTGGAGACAAAAAGTATTCAAATGTGATTACTTACGTACTAATTAAACTTGCCTTGGAAATAATAAATGACTGACATTTTTCCTGAAAAGAATAGATACTTGGGGTTTTCTGGGTGAATTAATAAAAGTGGCTGAGAATTTTCTTCTCTCATTTCCACATACACATTGGGTTTGAGTGATTTTGCTGAATTGTCCAAACAGGGTTTGTGTAGTTAAATGATCACTGGTGCTTACCGTATTTAAAGACTTGTTCTATTATCACCACACTAATTTTAAGACATTTCCATCACTCCCAAAATGAACCACATGTCCATTAGCAGTAACTCTCCCTTCTCATCCCGAGGCCTAGGAAATCACTAATCTATTTTCTGATTCTATATATTTGCCTTTCTGGGTATCTCACATAAAATATCAGTGGTGGTCGAGAGCGCCTATAGTGGGGAGCAGAGCCTGAAGTCAGTATCTTCAAACTAAGGCCCCCTTTGAGCCTGCACAGGGAAGTGGATCTTCCTGGACATCCTTCTCCTGCCCAATCCTACCTGCTCACACCCACCAATGGTAGTCCTTATACTGTGAGAAGCTGCAGAGCCCTGAAATCTGGGGGTGCAAGTTCACAAGGGTGTAGACATGTTGCCCTTTCAGGGTGGTACTTGTGATTTCCTTTAGCCTAGGCATTTTAAATGTTATATTTGAGTGGTCCCTCCATGACAATAGGTGCACTCAGAGTGTTATTTGTGCCCATTGAGAAGTCTGTGAGGAGGAGGTGTTCTGTCCCGTGGACAAAGGGTTTATGAATATGGGAGTCCATTTGGATCAGAACCTTAACCTGAATCAGGCTTAGAGTTTCCTGACTTGTGATAATGGAAGCCTGGGGTAGGGAGAGCTTCCCTGCGTTTGTGGAGCTCCCAGAGTTTATTCCTGTGGCTGCCCAGGTGTCCCTGCCCTCATTGAGGGACTGACCATTTACAGGAGTTTTATCTCAACCGGGCGTATCTAGACTCTCAAGTCTGTAAAGATGTTCAACTTTCTGAATATGGGCTTTTCTTGCAAATTGTAGGGACACAATCTGCTTATATGTTTTTTTGGTTTTTGTTTTTTGCGGTACGCGGGCCTCTCACTGTTGTGGCCTCCCCTATTGCGGAGCACAGGTTCCGGACGCGCAGGCTCAGTGGCCATGGCTCACGGGCCCAGCCGCTCCGCGGCATGTGGGATCTTCCCGGACCGGGGCACGAACCTGTGTCCCCTGCATCGGCAGGTGGACTCTCAACCACTGCACCACCAGGGAAGCCCTGCTTATATGTTTTGATTCCAATATTTGTGTTTCTTTTCTTGGATTCCTTTATCCATTCAAGATTACAGCCCTTTGATTCTAGTTTCCATTAACACTTGGGCTTTTAAAATCTATATTGATTAGCAAATACCATCTAAGGCAAGAAAATTGTGAAGTCAAGTAGAATTTTTGTTTCATTGAGACAAGAGAACCTCAAGACGTGAAATGGGTGCATTTAAGTTCTCAGGTGCTTTTCCATTTTTAGGTCAGTGTTTGTAAGTGCCTGTGCCTAGAGAACTTTAACAATTAAAAGTCCTCTAGTATTCCTAAAGCAAATGAGTTTCTATTTTAATGCATGTGGGGGAAAAGAAGAAACAAATTCTTTTTCAATTGATATGAGGAAAACACCTCAAAGTTTATGTCAATCTTTCAAATTCCTAGTCCATTTAAGGCTTAATTGCAAACCTAAAATACAGTGTAATATGCCACTTATTTCTGAAAATATCTCCAACGTTTACTATAATGGAGTGAAAACCTATAATATCCTGTATGCCTTTAGTTAGAAAGGGAGTTTTCTTTTTTTTTGTGGTTTACACTTTTATATCCATTACTGTTTAAAGGATCAAATCTTGCAGTGGTTTTCTATATAGAATGGTTAAAATTAAATTCCTAAGGGAAGAAATTAAGAAGACTCCCTGCCCACATGTTGCCCCACTCCTCTGCTCTTAATGCCAGCCACCCTCAGATAACCAGTTTTGATTAAGCCTTCATCATCTTTTTAGTGTTTCTTTATATAAAACAGTCCAGTGCGAATGCCTATTTTTCTTAAAGTTTTTATTCTAGTAATGATTATTTGGGACCCACATATTTGTTGTTTCACTACTGAAAGTTAAGCCTCACCCCCTACCTTTCCCCTAGTGCCTCTTACTTGGACAGGCTGATTAGAAAGTGTGGAGGCTCCTGCTCTGTGAGCTGCTGTTTGCCGGGGAGATTTTCCTGTGCCCTGTGCTGCCCTGTATTGCATTGTTGACCCCACCAAGCCTGGGTTGTATATACGGAGAACTCCGAGTTGGCAGTTTCTGTTAATCCCTTGTACTTTGGGAGCAGGAATATGAGAATGGGGCCATCCTTCCGGTGGTCTTGGGTTGATGTCTGAGCTGGAACCTATCTGTGTTTAGAGTGAAGGTGTGACTGAGGCTGGGTTTGCCCAGACGTTAGTGTTGAGGGGAGGACTGGGGGAGTAGGAGGAGGATTATACCCTGTGAATGAGGTGAGCCCCAAAGACAGTCACTGTTTTCAAAAGAGCAGTTATTTCAGCGAAAGTGAAAGAGAAGAGACGGAAAGGCAGCCTGTAAGTGGTGAGATTCCAGAAGGCTCACCAAAACTTTTAAGTGACTCTGAGGCTGTTGCCCCTGCATCTGTTGCAACAAAGATCCTTACCCTCTCGGTTACGGTCGACAACACTCACCGTCTCAGCTTGGCACAGCAAAGGGATTTGTTCAAACCCAACTTGAACTCGGGTTTCTTAAGCTCTATAAGGCAATCAGTGTCATGAGGAGGCCTCTAGCCCTGCGAGCAGTGATGGGAGGCTCTCTGAGGAGGGCCTTAAGTTTTCCATAGGCTTCTGATGCAAGGTGGGTTGATGTCTGAGCTGGAACCTATCTGTGTTTAGAGTGAAGGTGTGACTGAGGCTGGGTTTGCCCAGACGTTAGTGTTGAGGGGAGGACTGGGGGAGTAGGAGGAGGATTATACCCTGTGAATGAGGTGAGCCCCAAAGACAGTCACTGTTTTCAAAAGAGCAGTTATTTCAGCGAAAGTGAAAGAGAAGAGACGGAAAGGCAGCCTGTAAGTGGTGAGATTCCAGAAGGCTCACCAAAACTTTTAAGTGACTCTGAGGCTGTTGCCCCTGCATCTGTTGCAACAAAGATCCTTACCCTCTCGGTTACGGTCGACAACACTCACCGTCTCAGCTTGGCACAGCAAAGGGATTTGTTCAAACCCAACTTGAACTCGGGTTTCTTAAGCTCTATAAGGCAATCAGTGTCATGAGGAGGCCTCTAGCCCTGCGAGCAGTGATGGGAGGCTCTCTGAGGAGGGCCTTAAGTTTTCCATAGGCTTCTGATGCAAGGCACTGTCCTAGGTCTCACATTAATATGCCATTGAAGCTGCAATTATCCCCCCATACTGAGATCTCTTAAAAACAGAGGACTCCACTCAGGTACCTATTATGGCTTTGGTACTAGAAGTAGCACCCCAGGAGCTCAGCTCAGCCACCGACACCTACTTGTGATATGATGGAGCCAAACCTTGGCCGTTGGGCTTATGCTCCCTTGGAGAGATGACATTTCTTTCTTCAGTCCTTTGAAAGATGCTGTGGTGCTGTTGGAGCCACCCTCTCCAACACCTTGGTTCCCTGGGTAGCTGCTTGGGATTCACTGAATGCACAGCTCTGGGGAGTGAATAGACTAAAGATGACAGTACACCCTGGAACATGATGGAGCTCAGTGGAGAGTTGCTGCCCTTCATCCCTTAATTGAGACAGCCTTGATGAAGAACCAAAACCAACTGTCGCCACACCTCACCAAACATCAGGCAGTCATCAGGATGAGCTGTAATGAGTCAGTGCTCTTTTTTTAAAATAGACTTCACCTCTTTTTAGGTTTACTAGGAAGCTGATCAGAAATTACAGAGTTCCCAAATAACGCCTCGGCATCCACACCGTAGTCATTATTCTTTAAATCTTGTATGACTGGTCCTTTTGTTACAATTGCTGAACCAATACTGATTCATTAAAGTGGGCAGGTGACATTAGCGTTGACTTTTTGTGTTGCATAATGTATGGATTTCGCAAATGTATAATAACATGTATTAATCATTTCTGCACATGTAATTTTCCTTTCCTAAACTTCCTCTGTGCTCCACAGATTGATTCATCTCTTCCTCTAATCCCAAAATCCTGCAGAACCAAAGATCATTTTCCTGTCTCGTGCTTTTGTCTTTTCCAGAATGTCATATACTTGGAATCATGTAATATATAGCTTTGTCAGATTGGGTTCTTTCACTTAGCAATATACTTTTACACTTCCTCCATGTGTTTTCATAGCTCTACCTCATTTCTTTTTATCAGTGAACAGTATTTCATCATATGGCTATACCGCTCATTATTTATTTGACTCTTGAAGGATATCTTGCTTACCTCTAACTTATGCCAGTTATGAATAAAGCCCCTACAGGTATTTGTGTTTGGGTTTTGTGTGAACATAAGAGCTATAAGAGTTGAAGTCATTTGGACAGATAGCAAGGAGTGTGATTGCTGGATCTTACTCAGTATGTAGTGTTTTGAAAGAAAGTTCCTGGCTTCCATTGTAGGGCTACCAAATTCCATTTCCCCCAGCAATGAATGAGGATTTTCTTCACCTTTTCACCAATATTTGTTTTTCTGAGTGTTTTGCATTTTAGCCTTTAAATAAGTGTGTAGCGATATCTCATTGTTTCATTTGCAGTTTCCCATTGACATTTGACGTTGAGCACGTTTTCATATTTTCTGTTTCCCTTCTGAATGTCTTCTTTGGGAAGCTGTTTGTTAGATATTCAGCCAATTTTTCATTGGTGGTTTGTCTTCTTACTTTGACAATAATACTTCTTTAGATATTTTGAATACCAGTCATTTATCATGTATATGTTTTGTAAGGATTTTCTCCTATTTGTGATTTTCACTCTGTTTACATTCTTTCTTGAAAGAGGCATTTTTCATTTTAATGAAGTGAAATTTTACTTTTTTTTCCTTTTATAAAATCTTGTGATTGTTGTTATATTTGATCATTTGTTACCAAACCCAAGGTGACCTAGATTTTGTTCTGTGATATTTTCCAAGAGTTTATTACTTTTGCATTTTACATTTTTCTCTCTAGCTTCTTACAATGTATTCTCTTCATTTTTTCTCTAGTTTGAATATGATATACTTTGATCTCCATTTCTGTGTTTTCATGTTTTCCGTTCACTGAGCTTCATGAACCTACAGGTATTGTCTATCATTAATTTTAGAAAACTCTTGTTACTTACATGTTCTATTTCTTTCTTTTCCTTTAGTTAATTTCATTATATGTATCTTAAGTCTTGTCTTAAAGAAGGTCATGCCAGGCTTCATAAATATTGTGTTGTATCTTTTAGTTCTTTTTGGTCTTTTTATTAGACTGTGGTGAAACACACTCTTTTGGGTATAGGCGTTAAGAGCTGAATATTTGGGTCATATTTAAAAAACGTCTTTCTTTTCTTTTTTCCAGTTTTAGGACATCGGTTTGCCCTTTGAAGTCAGTGCTCTTATGGGGACTTGTTTATTTCAAGCTTTTTCATTCTCTTCTTGTGAGATTAAGAATCACAGCTTCTAAATTAATAAATCCCAGAACTAGATTTTCACCTGGCAGTAGCCAGTGTGGCTGCATGCCCAACACTTTTAACTGAAATTGCAGAATGGAGACTTTATGTTGTGTTGGAGAAAACCACTGATGAAACCTATACATATTTTCTAATCATGGGAAAATTCACCATCACACTATTATGGACCTCAGTGAACCCCCTTGCAAACTATAGCTCTTAAACTGTTCCTTAAGGACAGTAAGGCCCAGGGTATACTGTTAGGGTGTGATGAGAAGAGTTTTTCTGGCATGTAATTGCACTGTGTGTTCTAAAATTTGGCTGGAAGCAGCCCCGAGGCCCATGAGTATAGGGATTTTGTGGTCTAATATAATATTGCTTCTTCCTCGTGAGTGAGCTCTAAGTTCCAGATTTTCTAGCTGCATCGAATTATATATATAGAGAAAGGAAAAATAGAGTCTTTGATAATTGTTACACAAGTAGAAGGCAATGGTTCCCCAGAAGAATATATTCAGGCATCTGCATCTGGTTTCTTTAAAGGCCTGGAGGACTTTAGGAGAATGTGGCCAGCTGGGATTTGTTAAAAGTTTGATTTCTCCAGGCCACCTGGACTCTGATGTTAGATGATGGGACTAGGAAAAAGCTTCCAGTTCTTGACAGTGTTTCTATTCATTGAAACCTCATGAGTCTTGATCCTCTGCCTTATGAAGTGCTGTAAATGGAGCATCATAGGAAGAAGATGAAAGAATTTTTTTCACAAGAAATTGATGTTCTTAAAATGATATTTGTTTTATTTGTACAGTATTTCTGTCATTTCCCTGCATTCTCTGGGCTCTGCCATTGTGATATAAATGATAATGTGTAAATAATTTTCATTTCTTCATAATGCTGCTAAATTATTGAGGAAGTGTGGAGAGTAAGTTTCTCATGATCAAGTCATAGAATAACTTTGTAAATAACAGAATCATACGCAAACTTCCTATAAATGAAGTGTGAATGTCTAGTTCTGTGAGTCTCATGCATCTCGGTGTACACATATTTTCGGTGTTTTAGGACTCGGTGACCATAGATGATTTGGCTGTGGACTTCACACTGGAGGAGTGGGCTTTATTGGGTCCTTCACAGAGGAAACTCTACAGAGATGTGATGCAGGAAACCTTAAGGAATCTGGCTGCAGTCGGTAAGAATGAAGAAATTCCCTAACTTTGTCAATTAGAGAAGAAGTATTTCTTACCTGTCAATATTGTTACAAGATGTGGAACGTGGAAAGGGAAGACATTGGTAAAGAAACTAGAAATGGTCAGAGCTCATCCTGGACCTAGAATCTAATAATTTTTCTATAATTTATAGTACTTTGGGATCATTTTTCTGGGTCTGCATTTCAGGAGCAAAACGGGAATATCATGACATTGAAGATCAGTACAAAAACCAGGAGAGAAACAGAATCATACGCAAACTTCCTATAAATGAAGTGTGAATGTCTAGTTCTGTGAGTCTCATGCATCTCGGTGTACACATATTTTCGGTGTTTTAGGACTCGGTGACCATAGATGATTTGGCTGTGGACTTCACACTGGAGGAGTGGGCTTTATTGGGTCCTTCACAGAGGAAACTCTACAGAGATGTGATGCAGGAAACCTTAAGGAATCTGGCTGCAGTCGGTAAGAATGAAGAAATTCCCTAACTTTGTCAATTAGAGAAGAAGTATTTCTTACCTGTCAATATTGTTACAAGATGTGGAACGTGGAAAGGGAAGACATTGGTAAAGAAACTAGAAATGGTCAGAGCTCATCCTGGACCTAGAATCTAATAATTTTTCTATAATTTATAGTACTTTGGGATCATTTTTCTGGGTCTGCATTTCAGGAGCAAAACGGGAATATCATGACATTGAAGATCAGTACAAAAACCAGGGGAGAAAATTAAGGTGAGTCACACTTAAAATACAAAGCATTGTCTCATGAGAATTGCGGTAATATGAAAAATTTAAAAGAAGCAACATAATAAATAACCCCACCTTCAAATTGAGCTATTCTTTTTTTTTTTTTTTTTTTTTTAATTTATTTTTGGCTGCGTTGGGTCTTCATTGCTATGTGCAGGCCTTCTCTAATTGCAGCGAGCAGGGGCTGCTCTTGGTTGCGCTGCGCAGGCTTCTCACTGTGGTGGCATCTCTTGTTGCAGAGCACGGGCTCTAGGCTCACAGGCTTCAGTAGTTGTGGCACATAGGCTTAGTTGCTCCACGGCGTGTGGGATCTTCCCAGGCCAGCGCTCGAACCTGTGTCCCCTGCATTGGGAGGCGGACTCTTAACCACTGCGCCACCAGGGAAGCCCCAAATTGAGTTATTCTTAGAAAATGTTTCCCAAAAATATTTTCTTAAATGGGATATAAATATTTAGTATTTGCAAAATAGTTCACTTGCAGTCATTAGTAATAAAACCTATACTTGAATATCACTTTTTAATAGAAAGTGTGAAGTCCCATTGAGAACATTCAGTATATTCAATTTCTAACTGTTCACACATGATAGAAAACCAGTTCCTATAATTCATAATAAATATAATAAATGTAAAATGATTAATAAAGAAGTCATTAATAATATTCTCATTTGTTACAGAACTTTTATGGTAGAGAGATTCTGTAAAAGTAAAGACATTAGTTTATGTGGAGAAAATTTCAACCTTATTCCAACTCTCAATCTGAACAAGAAAATTCCTGGATTAAAACCATGTGAATGCAGTGCATGTGGAACAGTCTTCACGGATCATTCATCCCTTAATAGACACATGAGATGTCACATTGAACACAAAACACGGGAGTATCAAAAATATAGTGTAAAGCCATATAAATGTAAAGAATGTGGGAAAGCATTCATTTATCCTGGTTCTCTTCGAACACATGAAAGGAGTCACACTGGAGAGAAACCCTATGAATGTAAACAATGTGGAAAAGCATTTCCATATCAGAAATCCTTCCGAACACATAAAAGAATTCACAGTGGAGAGAAACCCTATGAATGCAAGCAATGTGGTAAAAGATTCAGTGCTCAGAAACGTTTCCAAATACATGAAAGTAATCACACTGGGAAAAAACCCTATGAATGTAAGGAATGTGGGAAGGCCTTTACGTGGGAAACAAGCTTTCAACAACACATGGTAACACACACTGGAGATGGATTTTATAAATGTAAGAAATGTGAGAAAGCATTCATTTATCCCAGTTGTCTTCGAATGCATGAAAGGAGTCACAACGGAGAGAAACCCTATCAATGTAAACAATGTGGAAAAGCCTTTAAAAGTCCTGAAACTATTCAAATACATGAAAGAATTCACAGAGGAGAGAAACCCTATGAATGTAAGCAGTGTGGTAAAGCCTTTAATTATTTCAGTTCCTTCCAAATACACAAAAGAAATCACACAGGAGAGACACTGTATGTATGTAAAACATGTTCTAAAGTACTGAGTACTGCCAGTTCTCTTCGAAATCATGAAAGAATCCACACTGGAGAAAAGCCCTATAAGTGTAAAGAATGTGGGAAAGCCTTCACATGGCAAAAAACCTTTCGAAAACATATGATAACACACACTAGAGATGGACCTTATAAATGTAAAAAATGTGAGAGAGTATTCATTAATCCTAGTTCTCTTAAAATACATGAAAGGATTCACACTGGAGAGAAACCGTATCAATGTAAACAATGTGGCAAAGCCTTTAGTTACTACTGTTCCTTACGAGTACACAGAAGAACTCACACTGGAGAGAAACCCTATGTATGTACACAATGTGGAAAAGCCTTTAGTTGTCATGAAAGCCTTCAAACACATGAAAGAATTCACACAGGAGAGAAACCGTATCAATGTAAACACTGTGAGAAAGCCTACAGATACCACAGTTCTCTTCGAACCCATGAAAGGAGTCACACTGGAGAGAAACCTTATCAATGTAAACAATGTGGTAAACGTTTTAGTTCTCAAAAAGGTTTCAAAGTTCATGAAAGAACCCATACTGGAGAAAAACCCTATGAATGTAAAATATGTGGGAAAACCTTCCGTTCCACTTACGTTCAACTGCATGAAAAAATTCACACTGGATAGAAAACCTATCAATGTCGGGAATGTGGGAAAGCCTTCGTTTATCTCTCAATCATTTGAAGACACATGAGACTGCACACTGCATAGAAAACATATAAAATGTGGAGAATGGGAAAGGCTTTTCTGATCTCAGTAGTTTAAAAGGATGAAAGGATTCCCTAGATAAAACCTCATTTGTAAACAGCCTGGGCAACAACTTCAGTTGGCCATCATGTATGAGAATTCCCATGAAGAAGAAGTATAAATGTAAATAAAATGAGATAACTTAATGGAAAGTACTCCGTGCCTAATGTTCCAGAAAACCTTCAATATGAAAGAGTTGTTTTAAAAGTTTTATAAATAAGTTGTTTAGTAAGGATCTTTCTTCAAGTGTATCCTTGAACAGTGGATTTCTCCTAATTTTAGAAATGAATATTAATGTGAGGTAATTGTGTACATTGTCTTTCAACAATAGTACATAAGATTTAAAGGTAGTGATTTTTCCTTTAATCAGATAATGATTATTTTTCTTTCCATTTTAACCCTGTTGGATCCATGGGTGAACTTAAGTGTATTTCTTTTTTTTCCTTTTTTTTTATTGGCTGTGCCATGTGGCATGTGGGATCTTAGTCCCCTCACCAGTGATCAAACCTGTACCCCCTGCAGTGGGAGCACAGAGTTTTAACCACTGGACTGCCAGGGAAGTCCCCAAGTGCATTTCTAATATGCAGTTAGTCTTAAATTTTTATAATGTTCTATTCATTCTCAGTTAATGAGCCATTGCAAAATGGCAGTTTGGTATTTGTTGGGATATGCCTAGTAGCTTAGTGTGGCAGTTCCTGGATATTCATAATCTATTATATATAGTACCCTTTTCACTGAGAAAGATACTTTTTGATGGTGGTGAGTATAGGAGCCTTTTTCCATTTTCCATTCTATTAAACACTTGGAATAAATTTTATGTATGGGAAGGATGTCAAAAAGTATAGTTTCATGTAAATTATGCTTTGTATTTCCTTCTGACTGGTATTTGGTGAATAAACTATGAGACTTGTGATAATACAAAAAATCTAGAGTTGGAGATATCTTGCCTGTGAGTAATATTAAGACCTAGATTTTCCATAATCCATCCTCTTTTTGGTTCCATATCAGCATTCACCAATAGCTCACCTGTGTGTGATTTAAAAGCAGGTACAAAGAAGATATTCTTCAGATACAGGAATCCTCACACTGGGAGAGAGGCAGATACATAGGAGCTTCAATGACACCATCTTCCAGCTTATTTTCCAGACGCTGTGTCCTTATAGTCAAGAGTATCGTTAACACCACCGACAAATGTTTGATTTCCATTTTTATGGATGTATGGTTTTCCCTGCTGTCTTCATACCTTCCACATCAAAGATGCATCAGAGTTTGAACTTTTTCTGTGAGGCCTCTTGTGTCCACTGTCAAAGTATTCCAGTGTTTTATGGTTGGGAATATTCTCTGATTCCACTCTTCTCTGGATTATATCTTCATAATGTCTAATTTGTGTAGGAAACACTATGCTGTTAATAGTGCTAGTGAGTATGTGTTCCTGACTCACCACGGCATTCACAACGGTGCCACCAAAAAGAATGACATGGGAGTTTGTTTCTCTGCTGCATTGTACAGTGGCTTCCTTGACCCATTGTTTACATGTGAGAATAAGCGCCTTCCTTCAGGAAGATGGTGGGTTTTTCCTGTTAATTGTAGCTGAATATAACCCCTCACTATGTTTTTTATTTTATTTATTTTATATAATTAAAACTGAATTTTTTTGTAAAACAGTAGTTTTTGTAGTCATTTCAAATATTTTACCAACTCTTTGATGCTTTTGTTAGCTAACACATGTTGTTTTTCATTTTCTCAAAGAATATATTGAAGTACCCATTTTATAAATATTCAGAAAAACTTGCAGTTTTTTTCATTTAATCATTATACAATATGAGTCTGTTTTATCCTGTGAATAGAAGGTCAACTATTTTATCCTCAGGCCATTTTCTTATTTTTAGTTACAGTTTTGTCAGGGATCTAATTTCTTAATCGTCTGCAAAAGTTTACTCATGGGTTTTTTTCAGTGCCGTCTTGCCAGTGACCACAAGATCATACCTCTAGTCAAATACTGGGGCAAAATGAATTCAATTAAGAATTATTACAGGCAGGCTTCCCTGGTGGGGCAGTGGTTAAGAATCCGCTTGCCAATTCAGGGGACACGGGTTCAAGCCCTGGTCTGGGAAGATCCCACATCCCACGGAGCAACTAAGCCCGTGCACCACAACTACTAAGCCTCCGCTCTAGAGCCAGTGAGTCACAACTACTGAGCCCCTGCACCTAGAGCCCGTGCTCCAGAACAAGAGAAGCCACTGCAGTGAGAAGCCCACACACCACAATGAAGAGTAGCCCCAACTCACTGCAACTAGAGAAAGCTGACACGCAGCAACGAAGACCCAAAAGCAGCCAAAAATCAAATTAATTAATTAATTAATTAAAAAAATATATAAATATAAGACAAGAAACCAGAAATCTTCTAGAGGAGAAGACAGGCAGAACACACTTGCACCTGAATCATAGCAATATTTTTGTGGATATTTCTTTGAAAGCAAAGGAAATAAAAGCAAAAATAAACAAATTGAACCAAATTAAACTTAAAAGCTGTTACACAGCAAAGGAAACCATGGACAAAACACAAAGAACACCTACTGAATGGGAGAAAATATTTCCAAATCGTGACTGATAAGGGGTTAATAATATCCAAAACATGTAAAAAGTTCACACGACTGGACAATCGATTTAAAACTAGACAGAAGACCCGAATATACATTTTTCCAAAGAGGGCATTCAGATGGCCAACAGGCACATGAGAAGTTGCTCAATGTCATTAATCATCAGAGTAATGCAAATTAAAACCACAATTAGATGTCACCTCACACCTGTCAGGATGGTTATCACCAAAAAGAAAACAAATAACAAGTGTTGGTGAGGAAGTGGAGAAAAGTGAACCCTCCTACACTGTTGGTGGAAATGTAAAGTGTTGCAGGCACTCTGAAAAACAGTATGGAGAGTTCTCAGAAAACTAAGAATGGAACTGCCATATGACCCAGCAATTCCACTCCTGGGTATGTATATCCAGAAAAAACTGGAAACACTAATTCAAAAACATACATGCACCCCCAATGTTCACAGCAGCGTTATTTACAACTGCCAAGATATGGAAGCAACCTAAGTGTCCATTAACAGGAGAATGGACAAAGAAGATGGGGTATATATATGCAATGAAATACTACTCAGCCATAAAAAAGAGTGTATTTTGTGATTTGAAACAACATAGACGGACTTAGAGGGTGTTAAGCTAAGTGAAATAAGTCACACAGAGAAAGACAAATACTGTATGATATCACTTATATGTGGAATCTAAAAAATTAAAAAAAAAGAGGATATAACAAAAAAGACAAAGACTCATAGATACAGAAAACAAACTAGTGCATACTTGTAGGGACAGGGTAAGGGGGAGAGGCAAGACGGGTAGGGAATTAAGAGGTACAAACTATTATGTATAAAATAAATAAGCTACAAGCATATCTTGTCCAACATAGGGAATATATTCAGTATTTTATGACTATAAAATTGTGAATCACTATGTTGTACACCTATAACTTACATAATACTATATATCAACTATACTTCAGTAAAATAAGCTTCAAGTAAATAAATAAAAGTAATAAACACCACCCAGTCCTACAAAAAGTAAGCCATTAGTTGATACAGTTGCTGACTTCCAACACACTATGAAAGGAATTCAGGGATGAGATCAGGAATGAGGCACCCTGTGCTCTGGGAAAAGTGGAAAAACAGGACTTTAGATAGTTAGACATTGTCAGTAAAAACTTTATGAACCCCAATTTTGCATTTTCTTACACTTAGAAAAGCGCTAAAATCATCAATGAAGATATCTCTTCCTCATGACTAAAAGTAACCTTCTATTACAAAAATATGTGCTTGAGTGCACATACCCCTTCTCTAAATCACTGGTATACGGAACTTCAAACTTACTGTTTGGAGCAGTTCCTCAAAGCTACCCGAGAGGCTCTCTCCTGGGCTACAGTCCTCAGTACATCCATAAATAAAACAAAGTCACAGATCTCACATCATGTGTTTTTCTTTCATTTAACACATGTAATCTCCAATCTCTCATGGATCTAAGAAGAGATATTGCTCTTCTGGTTGTTCAGTTTTTTTTCCAGTTGTGAGGATGAGAATAATCACTCAGAGCTCTTTACATACTGGAAGAAAAACCATCTATTCGTGTTTTTTGCTATTTTTCCTTTCTAAGACTATACCACTTTCAATTATTGATTCTACTGCTAGTGCCCATGGAGTTGGTTTCAGAGTTTTTCTTTTGTGACCAATGTGCCTAAATACATCATACTGGGATTTCTACTTTTGAATTTCTTATCCTCATCTTCTAAAAATTTCCTATGCTGAATACCTGTCCAATACCCAAAAGGCATTTTCCATGGGTTATCTTCCATTTTATCATTGCCCTTTGAAGACAGGATTAATACCCAACCTAAAATAAATATGATCAGATGTCAAGACTGTTGCTGACACATGCATTAAGTTAGTAGAAGTAGTATTAGTCCACAAAAATACTTTTGAAGGAGAGTAGGGCAAGGTTAAGTGGGTTAAGCTGGCTTGTCAAAAGTTAATGTGTTGCCCCTTTAAGGTGTATAGGGGTAGAGCCTACAGGTTTTAAAGGTTTGACCCTCTTACACAATGGCACAGAAAAAGGAACATGAGTAAACCTTCCTAACGTGTTTATCCATTGTGGGCCAGGAAGGGTGACTAGGTATGTAAAGCCAATTAAAAGTCAAATATCAAACTCCCATGTAATTCTTTTTGGCTGCACCATTGTAAATATCATGGTGAATCAGGAAAACATATTCACTAGCACTGTGAACAGCATCAAGTGTTTCCCACACAAATTAGACATTATAAAGGTATAATCTAGAGAACAGTGGAATCAGAAAATACTCCCAATCGTAAAACTCTGAAATACTTTCTTGGTGGAGACACGAAGCCTTCCAGAAAAAATTCAGACTCTCACGGATCTTCATGTGGGACACCAGGGGAAAATCACTTCTATGAAAATGAAAATCAAAAAGTTGATGGCGGTTTGGGGAATGCTCTTGACTACAAGGGCACCGAATCTGGAAAAGAAGCTGGAAGATGGTGTCCTGGAAGCTTCTATGTATCTGTCTGTCTCCCAGTGTGGTGGCTCCAAAATCGGAAGAATGCCTTCTCTGCATCTGCTTTAAAATCACACACAGATGAGCTGTTGGTAAATTCTAACATGGAACCACAAAGAGGATCGATTCTCGAAAATCTAGGCCCTAACGTTACTCACGGGCAAAGTATATCCAACTCTAGATTTTTTTTATCCTATTGCAAGTCTCTCTTCTTAATTGAAATTCTATTCAACAAATACCAGTCAGAAGGAAAGACAAAAAGCAAACAGGAAAATCATAATTTACATAAAAGTGTAGTCTTTGACAACCTTGCCATGCATTAAAATTTATTCCAAGTGTTTAATAGAATGGAAAACTGAAAAAAGCTCCTGTATCCACAAGCCCCCCAAAAGGACATTTCTCAGTAAAAAAGGTACTATATATAATATATGAGGGACATCCAGGAACTGCCATCCAAGGCCACTAGGAAAATCCCAACAAATACCAAGCTGCTATTTTCAATGGTCATTTAACAGAGAATGAATAAAATATAAAATTTTAAGCCTAACTGCATATTATAAATACACTTTAACTCACACATGGATTCAACAGACTTCAAAATGGAAACAAATTATTATTTGATTAAACGAAAAATCACTACATTTATAACTTATGTACTACTGTTTAAAGATAACTTCCAGAATTAACTCACATTAATATTTATTTCTCAAATTAGCAGAAATCCACTGTCCAAGGATACCCTTTAAGAAAGATTCCTAGTAAACACAACATGTTTATGAACTTTTAAAACAACTTTTTCATACTGAATGTTTTCTGGAACATTAGGCTTGGATTACTTTCCATCAAGCTATCTAATGTTACTTACATTTATATTTCTTCTCCATGGGAGTTTTCACATCTAAGGATGTGGGCCAATTGAAGTCTTTCTGAGGCTGTTTAAAAACAAGATGTTTTATCTAGTGAATCCTTTCATCCTTTCCTGAAGTCCAGAGATCAGAGAAGCCTTTCCCACATTCTTCAAGTTATACGGTTTCTACGCAGTGTGCAGTCTCGTGTCTCCGAATACTTGAGAGACAAGTGAAGGATTTCCCATATTCCTGACATTGATAGGGTTTCTATCCAGTGTGAATTCTTTTTTTTTAAGATTTACTTATTATTTTATTTATTTTTGGCTGCATGGGATCTTTGTTGATGCATGCAGGATCTTTCACTGTGGCTTGCAGGCTTCTCTCTAGTTGTGGCATGCGGGTTTTTCTCTTCTCTAGTTGTGGCATGCGGGTTTTTTTCTTCTCTAGTTGTGGCATGCAGGCTCCAGGGTGCATGGGCTATGTAGCTGTGGCACATGGGTTCCAGAGCGCATGGGCTCTGTAGTTTGTGGCACGCCGGCTCTCTAGTTTGAGGCACATGAGCTCAGTAGTTGTGGCACGCAGGTTTAGTTGCCCTGCGGCATGTGAGATCTTAGTTCCCTGACCAGGGCTCGAACCCATATCCCCTGCATTGGCAGATGGATTCTTAACCACTGCGCCACCAGGGAAGCTTGTGAAATAAAAATTCTTAACAACTGGAATGCAACACTGGATTTTTTTTTTCCCCTGAAATTTACCCTTCTTGCCTCTTTGGAAATATTTTATACGGTCTTTCAAGCTCTATTAATTACGTACATTTTAGACTATTGAAAAAAGAAATTTAAATAAGTGAGTAAATCTTGAAGGGTACTAACCCAGAGATGGGCAGTGGTCACAGGTTAGCTCGTCCAGAAAAGTTTGAAAAAAAAAAAAAAAAACCTCCACAAAATGACTTCCCATAGGATGTCTCTTCCAAGAAAAAAAATTGGAAGGAGAAGGGATTTCATACACCTACTTCCAAGTGGTTATTCTCGGCTTTCCGCTCGTGTAAAACATCCACAGATCGCCCACCTCCCCAATGCAATCCACGACTCTGCGCAAATAGGATAAACAATGAAAATACTGGGTGTGTTTAAAATACACCACGGGAGACGAATAGTTGTTAGATGATGTGAATCGGAGAGGGGAAACTGACTTTGGGAAGGCGGGGAGCGCTCTGGAAATTTCATGAGTTCTTGCCAGCCCTACTAAGAGCTATTCTGCGGGTCAGTTCCATGCCTGGCCACACAGCCTTACCCCAAGCCCTTGATCCCTGGAGGACATAAGACCCTCTTCTTCCAGGCAGGACTGGCCTGGGCCATCCTCTTAACACAGGCAATCCCAGGCCAGGGAAAAGTTCTGTCTAGCCGCAATTGGAGAAAAAGAGGACATCCACGCCTGTGCGGAGCATCGCCCCACCCACCTGCCTCAGCGGCCTCCCGCTTGGACAGATTCCCAATACCCCGCCCCCTCGTACCTGAGTGACAACCTGCGAGAGGAAGCCTGACTCAGCAGAATCACTTAGCGCCGCTGGGATTGAATCTGTCCCCGCCTGGTACTTAAGGTTTGTAACAGAACTTTTCCCTGGCCTGGGATTGCCTGGCATGGATCTGTGCTTCTTGTTAAGAAAGGCAGACACTTAGATGTGAACTCACGGTTTGTAATAAAGAGGCCGGCTCCAGTTTCATCTTTGCGCCTTGACAGCGCTGAGCCTTCCACCCATCCCTCCCCATCCCCACTCATTAGGTACTTAAGCTAAAGAATCCCAGAGCACTTGGCTCTGGTAGGAGGTCTGAATCACTCAGCCCTAGCTGGGTGCCAGGACAAATCTCAGTCAAACCACAAGCTGTGAGGTGTGTGCATTAAATTTTCAGCTGTACATTTTACACTAGAAGGAAATTTATTTTAGATCAGTGTTCCCTGTGTGCCTAGAAAACCTTGAAATGTCAGCATTCAAGGCAATTGTATTCCTATTTCCACTGACAGAAGAAAAACAAAAAGTTGTACTGAAAATTGGAAAATACCTTAAAAGTCTTCCTGCCTCCCCTCAGGTTTATTGAAGTATAACTAACTAATAAAACTGCATTTAAAGATTAAAACATGATGATCTGATACACTTATACTGTATTGTATAATTGAAATTTATGAAGAGAGTGGATCTTTTTTTTTAAGGGAACCCTAAAAAAAGCATTTTAATGGGGAATGGCAGAAATCACAATAGACTATTATCATCATTGTGGAAGTATCAATCGCACACTTTAAATATATTCATGTTTAATGTGCCTCTGTTTATTCCTTGTTTCTCCCATTCCACAAGTGCATAGGTTGTTTTCTGTAGATCTGTGGAAAATGGGCCAGGGGTGGAAGGTCCATACAGGTTAGACAGAGTGAAGAGCCCATGACTGTTCAGCACAGAAGGAAACTGGAAAAGTGTGTTAGTACCTTGCAGTCTGGCTGGACTTAGGGGAACAACAGGGCTGAGAGTACTCCAGAAGTGGATACTGGAGACCAAGGAACTCAGAGTCAAGAAGGGTGTCTGTGAAAATAATGCTAGCGTAATAATCAGTGGGCTTGGATCACAGCCCGTGATCATGATGCTAGCTCTAACCCTTTGGGTTTCTTGGACCTTGATGAATTATTTGTTTTGTCTTTTTCTGGCAAAGCTGAATCCTGGCTCCATGTCTGCGTCGATGTCTGGGTCCATGTCTGGGTTGGAACTCAGTGGGTGTGAAGGTGTTCTAGGAGGTTCCTGAAAAGGGCAAATGGACGAAATAGGTGTGGTGGTAAAACCGGCAGTTGCACTGGATGCAGAAGTTGGTGCTTCTCGCGAAGGCAGTTTGGGGGAAGACAAAGTCTCCAGCGCTTGGGTAGTTTCTTTGGAAGATGGAGAAATACTTGGGTCAGTTGAACTGGTGGCAGCAAGAAGTTCAACTGGTGGCTTTTTGGAAGATGTTACAAATTTGGTAACAGATGGTGTTGGCTCCTGAGGGGAATTTTTCTCTGCCAATTTCCCAGCTGGATTCTCAACCTTTATAGATTTGAAAAGCTTCCTATTGGAGGAGTTCAAAGATCTGAGGGTAAATGAAGAATATAAGCCAGAGTATCTGTAGTCACTGCAGCTAGGGGTCTTGGCACCAGGCTGCGGTGGCTTCTTTTTTCCTCCATTCTCCTCATCTTTGGATCTCTCGCGGCTGAATTCACTGATGCGTAAAGCTTCAGTCTCCCTCAAGCCTGCCCACTGGCATAGGAACCGTATTCGGAATCTCTGCGTGCGAGACAAACTTGTACACAGACTTCTGACCCCTCACGTTTTCAATGATATTCTTCATATAATAGTATCTGAGGGATCTGCTGTGTTTGTCATAATTCATGTTAGGCTTGTTCTTTTGAATCCCTCAGAGACAAGCCACCTCTTCTGCCTGCAAATGCTTGAACTGCCCTTCATTAGAGGTCCAGCAGATCATGTGATCGTTCTGAGCCTCCTTTAGGGGCTGAAGGAGGAACTGCCACAGGGTGATGGCATTGTTAAGAGCAATGAACGAGGCCACTTGCGGGGCTGCCTCAGGGTCTCTGCCTCAAACATGATGCCCCTCTCCACCGGCCACCTCCTCACGCTGGAAACCCGAGGACAGCACCGCGGCCACTGTGACCCCTGTGGCGGAGCCGGAGAAGGCGGCGGCAGCCAAGCCATTTGTTGCAGCAGCCGGGCCTGCCAGTCGCCAGTCGCTCCATGCCTGCTAAGAGAGTGGATCTTAAGCATTCCGACCACACAAACAAAAATAAAGATAATTGGGACTTCCCTGGTGGTCCAGTGGTAAAACTCCGCACTCCCAACGCAGGGGCCCGGCTTGCATCCCTGGTCAGGGAAATAGATACCACATGCTGCAACTAAGAGTTTGCATGCCGGAACTAAAAGAGCCCTCATGCTGCAAGGAAGATGGAAGATCCCGCATGCTGCAACTAAGACCCAGCACAGCGAAATAAATAAATTAAAAAAAAAAAAAAAGATAACTAAGTGAAGTGATGGATATTAATTAACCTGGAAATTCTTATACTCCCAGGAGACTGCATTGCAAAACTCTTCCACTGCAAAACACTTCATGCATTGATTTATTTGAACAACTTTTTTGAAATGTATGGCACATACTGTGGAAGGCACCCATTAAGTATACATTTTCATGCTTTTAGTGTATTTGTAGATATGTGCATTCATCACCACAGTCAATTTTTGAAGATTTTCTCACTTCAGAAAGAAACTCTTCTACTCTTTAGCTGTCACTGCTAATCTTCCCATCTTCCTCCTCCAATCCCTAGCCTTAGAAAACCACTAATGTGCTTTCTTTTTCTCCATCCTTGTCTTTCATATGAAAAGAATTCTATAGTATATGGTCTTTTGATTGACTCAGCATGAGTTTTTTCAAGGGAAAATTATAAATCAATATTTCCTTCATTTTACATCAGAATAACATTTTACTGATTGGGTAAAACACATTGTTTACCTATTCATCTGTTAATGGAACTTTAGATGTTTCTACCTTTTGGCTACTATGAATCACATTACTCTAAAATTCATGTATAAGTTTTGGCCAAAAATGTAGTTTCATATTCTTGGGCATATACCTAGGAGTGGGATTGATAGGTCATATGATAACTCTAGGTTTAATATTTGAGGAACTCCCAGAACTTTTTCCAGAGTGGCTTCGCTATTTTGTCTTCATTACAACCTGTATGAGAGTTCAAATTTCTCCATCTATCCTCTATAAAACTTATTACCTCACTTTTTGATTTTAGCCATCCTAGTTTTTGTGACATGGAATCTCATTGTGGTTTTGATTTGCCTCTCCTTGATGACTAATAATGGCCAGAATCTTTTCATATGCCCTTGAACATTTGTATATTTTACTTGGAAAAATGTGACTTCAGATGCTTGTCACATTTAATATTGAGTTAATTGACTTTTTATAACTAACTTATAAGAAGTCTCTAGATATTTTCAATATAAGTTCTTTTTTAAATATATGATTTGCAAAATTTTCTTCCATTCTAAGGGTTGTGTTCACTGTCTTGCCTTAAAAGTTTACTTTTAATTTTGATAATATACACATACCATAAAATTTACATTTTCACCATTTTAAGTGTATAGTTCGGTAGTATGAAATACATTGACATTGGGAAACCAATCTGCAGAACTATTTTCATCTTTCAAAAGCAAACGCTATACCCATGTTGACATAAACAAATAGGATGCCAATTATTTCTCCAGCAAAATATGTGTTTATCCAGGATTAGCAAAGAATTCTAATTTGGGGCAGCTACCTTGGCATGCAAGTTCCCCTGCAGCAAGGAGAGGAGCATTCTTTTAAAGAAGGGAAAAGGAAGTTGGGAGGGCTATAGTAAGCAAAGAGTTTTGCACAGCAAAGAAACCATAAACAAAACAAAAAGACAATCCACAGAATGGGAGGAAATATTTGCAAATGATGTGACCGAAAAGGAATTAATCTCCAAAATCTACAAACAGCTCAATATTAAAAAAACAAACAACCCAATCAAAAAATGGCCAAAATGGTCTTCTCCAAAGAAGACATACAGATGGCCAAGAGACACATGAAAAAATGCTTAACATCGCTAATTATTAGAGAAATGCAAATCAAAACTACAGTGAGAAGGCTTCCCTGGTGGCGCAGTGGTTGCGCGTCCGCCTGCCGATGCAGGGGAACCGGGTTCGCGCCCCGGTCTGGGAGGATCCCACATGCCGCGGAGTGGCTGGGCCTGTGAGCCATGGCCCCTGGGCCTGCGCGTCTGGAGCCTGTGCTCCGCAACGGGAGAGGCCGCAGCAGAGGGAGGCCCGCATACCACAAAAAAAAAAACAACAAAAAAAAAACACTACAGTGAGATATCACCTCACACCAGTCAGAATGGCCACCATCAGAAAGTCTACAGACAATAAATGATGGATGACAGATGAATGGGTAAAAAGAAGTGGTACATATATACAATGGAATATTACTCAGCCATTAAAAAGAATGAAATAATGCCATTTGTAGCAACATGGATGGACCTAGATGTCATACTGAGCGAAGTAAGTCAGAGAAAGACAAATATCGTATGATATCACTTATATGTGGAATCTAAAAAAAAAAAAAAGATACAAATGAACTTATTTACAAAACAAACAGAATCACAAACTTAGAGAGCAAACTTGTGGTTACCAAAGGGGAGAGGGGGAGGGATACTTAGGGAGTTTGGGATTTACATGTACACACTACTATATTTAAAAAGGATAACCAGGGACTTCCCTGGTGGTCCAGTGGCTAAGACTCCACACTCCCAGTGCAAGAAGCCTGGGTTTGATCCCTGGTCAGGGAACTAGATCCCACATGCCGCAACTAAGAGTTCATACGCCGCACCTAAAAATTCCGCATGCCAGAACTGAAGATCCCGCATACCACAACTAAGACCGGGCACAGACAAATAAATAAATATTTGAAAAATAAATAAATAAAATGGATGACCAACAAGGACCTACTGTATGGCACAGGGAACTCTGCTCAATATTATGTAACAACCTAAATGGGAAAAGAATTTGAAAAAAAAATAAATAAAATAATTCACAAGGTGCTTTAAGCTCTCCCTTTTGAGAGTATTCCATCATTAGAGAAAAAAAACAAACAAAAACAAAAAAACAATGAATGATGGAGAGGGTGGGGAGAAAAGGGGTTGTTGGTGGGAATGTAAATTGCTGTACCCGTTATGGAAAACAGTATGTATGGAGGTTCCTTAAAAAACTAAAAACATAGTTATGATATGGTCCAGCAATCGCACTCCTGGGCATATATCCAGAGAAAACCATGGTTTGAAATGATACGTGCACCCCATTGGTCACTGTAGTGCTGTTTACAATAGCCATGACATGGAAGCAAGCTAAAAGTCCATCGACAGGTGAATGGATACAGAAGATGTGGTACATATATACAATGGAGAAAACCATTCTACTTTTTGTCTCTAGGAATTTAGCTACTGTAGTTACCTCATACCAATGGAATCATACAGTGTTTGACCTTTTTTGTCAGGCTAATTTCAGCTAGCATAATGTCCTAAGGTTCATCTATGTTGTAGCAAGAGTAAAATTTGCTTTCTTTTTAAAGCTAAATAATACCCTGATGTATGTATGCACCGTATTTTTTTTGTCTATTCAACTGTTGATGGACACTTGAGTTGCTTCCACCTATGGCTACTATGAATGATGTGAAATGAACATATATATCTGTTTTGACATATCTGTTTGAGTCACTGCTTTCAATTCTACTTCAATTGACAGAAGTAGGATTGCTAGATCAGATAGTGACTCAGTTTGCAATTAAAAAAATAAATAAATAAATTTATTTATGTATTTATTTTTGGCTGTGCTGGGTCTTTGTTTCTGTGCAAGGGCTTTCTCTAGTTGAGGCAAGCAGGGGCCAGTCTTCATCGTGGTGTGCGGGCCTCTCACTATCACGGCCTCTCTTGTTGCGGAGCACAGGCTCCAGGCGCTCAGGCTCAGTAGTTGTGGCTCACAGGCCCAGCTACTCCACGGCATGTGGGATCTTCCCAGACCAGGGCTCGAACCCGTGTCCCCTGCATTGGCAGGCAGATTCTCAACCACTGCGCCACCAGGGAAGCCCCTCAATTTGCAAGTTTTTGAGGAATTGCCATTTTTTTTTCATACCATCAATACAATTTTATATTCCAAGCAATATCACACAAGGATTCCAAAGGATATTTCCACTTTCTTGATAGTTTCCTTTGAAGCACAAAATTATTAATTGTCCAAATTATCTAAAAGAATGAAATTAGAACACTACCTAGCACTGTACATAAAAATAAACTCAAAATGGATTAAAGACCTAAAGGTAAGGCCGGATACTGTAAAACTCATAGGCAGAACACTTTTTGACATAAATCTCAGCAAGATCTCTTTTGATCCACCTCCTAGAGTAATGAAAATAAAAACAAAAATAAACAAATGGGATCTAGTTAAACTTAAAAGTTTTGCACAGCAAAGGAAACCATAAACAAACACAGAATATAACCCTCAGAATGGGAGAAAAGATTTGCAAATGAAGCAACCAACAAGGGATTAATCTCCCAAATATACAAACAGCACATACAGCTCAATATCAAAAAACCAAACAACTCAATCAAAAAATGGGAGGAAGATCTAAATAGACATTTCTCCAAAGAAGACATACAGTTGGCCAAAAGGCACATGAAAAGATGCTCAACATCACTAATTATTAGAGAAATGCACATTAAAACTACGAGGAGGTATCACCTCACATGGGTCAGAATGCCCATCATCAAAAAATCTACAAACAGTAAATGCTGGAGAGGGTGTGGAGAAAAGGGAACACCCCCTACACTGTTGGTGAGAATGTAAATTGATACAGCCACTATGGAGAACAGTATGGAAGTTCCTTAAAAATCTAAAAATAGAACTACCATATAACCCAGCAATTCCACTCCTAGGCATATATCCAGAGAAAACCGTAATTCGAAAAGATACATGCACCCCAATGTTCATTGCAGCATTATTTACATTTACAATAGCCAGGACTTGGAAGAAACCTAAATGTCCATCAACAGAGGAATGGATAAAGAAGATATGGTACATAAATACAGTGGAATATTACTCAGCCATACAAAAGAACAAAATAATGCCATTTGCAGCGACATGGATGGACTTGGAGATTGTCATGCTGAGTGCTGTGGGTCAGACAGAGAAGGTTGGATGTCATGTGATGTTGCTTATATACGGAGTCTAGAAAGGGGGTGCAAATGAACTTGTTTGCAGGACAGAGGTAGAGTCGAGGATGTAGAAAGCACTTATGGTTACCAGGGGATAAATAGGGAGGGATAAATTGGGAGGTTGGGATTGACGTGTACACACTACTATATGTAGAATGGATAACTGATGGGGACCTGCTGTGTAGAGCAGGGAACTCTACTCAATACTCTGTCATGGCCTATATAGGAGGGGAATCTAAGAAAAGAGTTGGTGTTATGTATATGTGTGGCTTATTCACCTTGCTGTGCACCTGAGGCTACTACAGCATTGTGGATCAGCTATAGTCCAATAAAAATTAGTAATTTATTTATTTATTTATAAAATTTCCTACCAGTGTAAAATGTACACCTGAGAAGTTAATGAACACACATCATAGCCTGTGGTTTAACTGAGATTTGTCCTGGCACCCAGCTAGGATGACTGATTCAAATTTCCTACCAGAGCCAAGTGCTCTGGGATTCTTTAGCTTAAGTACCTAACAAGTGGGAAGGGGGCAGGGATTGTTGGAAGGCCCAGCGCTGTCAAGGACGAAAGATGAAAATGGAGTCAACCCCTTTATTACAGATGGTGAATTCACATTTAAGTGTCTGCGTTTCTTAACAAGAAGCACAGTTCCGTGTCTGGCCACACAGCCTTACACCAAGCCCTTGACCCCTGGAGGACCTAAGACCCTCTTGTTCCAGGCAGGACTGGCATGGGCCATCTTCTTATCTGTACTTGCTGCATCTTGAAACAGAATCAGGAATCCCAGTGCAGGAGGAGCTGCGGAAGACATCTGAGACAATCCCAGACCAGGAAATGTTGTTTTACCAAGCAAACGTGCCAGGCGGGGACAGGTCCCATCCCACCTCCCACAGGTTGTCACTCAGGCACTAGGGGGCGGGGTATTGAGATCTGTCCAACCAGGCGGCCGCTGAGGTAGGTGGGCGGGGCGGTCCCCCGCTCAGGCGTGGACTTCCTTACCTTCTCCTACAGCGTAGGGGGTCGTGTGTCTTTCCCGGTTCACTAACCTGTTTACTCTCACGTACCTTCTGTTGCCCTGTGTTCTGCACTAGTCCTTGTAGTCGTTAGGAGGGACTCAGACAGACCCAGGAAACCTCGAAATGGTGAGTGTGCTGAGCCGGGCTGTGGACGCTGCGAAGGGGCTGGTCGCAACCGGCCAAAACCGGCCATCTTTTGACCCGGTCACCTCGCGGTCAACTCCGGAGTCTGCGGATACGCGGGGGTCTGGGGCGCTGCTCGGACCTCAGTCCCCTCTGGGTCTCAGTGGCGGGGTTAGCCCGGCAGCTCGGACCCCAGGCGTCCTGTCTGGTCACTTCGCTGGAGGAACTTTGGCCCCGGAGCCTCACCCGGCTGCTCTGCGTCCGCAGCCTCTCTTCTTCCCCCCAGATTGTGTGGTGACCTCAGGCACAGTCTTCAGATGACAGTCGGGACTCGCTCTCCAGGGTTCGGTCGTGGGATTAGCTGTGGTCTGAGAGGTCTCAGCCTTTCCTTTCTGCCTCAGGGGGCACCCGTTTTGATAGGGATAGAATAGGATAGTTACACTGGTAGTTGTAGAAGTCCCAGTAGGGGATTGTAAATAGAGAGGGAAAGCTAGGGAACTTTGGGAGACCACTGTAACTTATTGATCGCTCAAGAAAGCTATCGGAAATGTCGTGGAACCAAGCAGCCTTCCTTAAGTATAAAGCCATAAATAAAAGCATGAGATATGCCCCAGGTCATTAAGTGAAAGAAAAAATGAGGCCTGCATTCTGCTGGTCGAATTCAGCAAGATAATGATCCTTAACACCAAGGACAGGAATTTAAGGGAAAGGTGACATTCCAAAGTAGGAGACCCTTATTATATGGAGACCTGAGATGATTCAACATACTTTAGTGTATGTTACCACCCTTCTCCTGATTTGAATAAACTCTATGACAGTCCTAGTTTGACCTCATAGGGTCAGACACTCTCCTGTGCCATACGAAGGAGGAGCTAGTGACCTAAGCCTGACGTCTGCTCGAAGAATGAGGAAGAAGGCAGTCTTTTTCCCCTTCTCCACTTTCCTTTGAGTATAAAAATATAGCCCACTTAATCTTCAGGGCAGAGCCTCCCTGCCTGCTTGCGTCTCTTGCAAGCGTCCTATATTAATAAATCTACATCTTACCTATCTCTTTGCCTCTTGCTGAATTCCTTCTGCGCTGTGACACAAAGAACCCGAGCCTCAGTAAGTCCAACACTAGGTGAGTGATTCTAATTAAAAGACCATAGGTTCAAGTCCCAATCTGGGTTTAGGCAGGGTTCGAGTCCCGGCACGTGGGTTCAAGTCCCATCTGACTTACACGGTTTCATTTTTTCTCTGAGTTTTCCAAATGTTTGGGAAGCAGAATTTCAAAGATCTTAGCACCCCACAGGAGCTCTGTGTAGGGCTGGCAATAAATCATTAAACTTCCAGATTGCTCCCCTCATTCCCGAAGTCAGTTTCGCCTCTCCGATTCAAATTACCTATCATCTATTCGTCTCCGCAGTGCATTTCAAACAAATATTTTAATTGTTTATCCTATTCCCGTAGCGACGTGGATGGTATATTTTTGGGGGGCGGGGGGTGGTCAGTGGATATTTTACATGAGCAGAAGCCGACAATGACCACTTGGAAGTAGGTTGTATGAAGTCCTTTCTTCTCCTGATGTTTTACTGGGAACAGATATCCTATAGGAAGTCCTTTTCGTGGAGGGTTTTTTTTAACTTTTATGGATGATCTACCCTGCCCATCCCTAGGTTAGTCCCCTTCAAAAGATTTACTCACTTATTTAAGTTTCTTTCTTCAATAGTGTAAAATAGAGCTTCAAAGCCCATATAAAATATTTCCAAAGAGGTAAGAGAGGTGAATTTCAGGGGAAAAAAAATTCCAGTATTACATTCCATTTGTTAAGAATTTTTGGCTTTTTTTCAATCCCTGAGGGAGTGTGGTTAAGTTTTTGTGGCCTCTCCTTTACTTTTGGTGGATTTCAAATGAAATTCCAAGATTTAGACTTGTAGAAGAGAAGTTCAAGCATGATTAATTATGTAGTAAATGAAATTGCCTTGGAAGTAATTGATTGACATTTTTTTCTGAAAAGGAATAGATATTTGGGGTTTCCTGGTGAACTAGTAGAAGTGGCTTATAATTTTCTTCTCTCATTTCCACATAAACACTGGGTTTGAGTGATTTTGCTGAATTGTTCAAACAGGGTTGGTGTATTTAAAGTATCAGTGGTGGTGGAGAGCACCTGTACTTGGGAGCAGAGCCTGAGGTCAGTGTCTTCAGGCTAAGGCCCCCTTTGAGCTTGCGAGGGGAAGTACTTGAAGGCCCTCCTATACTTGTAATCATACAGTATATAGCTTTGTCAGATTGGCTTCTTTCCGGTAGCAATATACTTTTGAGCTTTCCTTCATGTGTTTTCATAGCTTGATACTTTATTCCTTTTTATTAGTGAACACTGTTTCATCATATGGATATACCACTGATTATTTGACTCTTGCAAGATATCTTGCTTACCTGTTGACTCATGCCAGTTATGAATAAGCCCCTACAGGTATTTGTGTATGAGTTTTGTGTGAATATAAGAGTTGATCTCATTTGGACAAATAACATGGAGTGTGATTGCTGGATCTTAATATACACACTAAGAGTATATTTTGTTTTGAAAGAAACCTCCTGTCTTCCTTTGTAGGGGTACCAAGTTCCATTCCCGTCAGCAATGAATGAGGATTATCTTCACATCCATTTGGTGTTTTGCATTTTAGTCATTAAATAGGTGTGTAGTGATAGCTTGTTTTATTTGCAATTTCCCACTGACATTTGACATTGAGCATGTTTTCATATTTCCTATTTCCCTTCTATATATCGTTTTTGGGGAGCTGTTTGTTCAGATCTTTTGCCCATTTTCAATTGGATTATTTGTCTTCTTACTGTTTAGTTTTAATAGTTCCTGGATATTTTGAACACCAGTTATTTATCACATAAGTGTTTTGCAAATATTAATATTTTTTCATATCCTGTGACTTGGCTTTTCATTCCCTTAACACTGTCTTTCTGAGAGGAGACGTTTTTTATTTTAATGAAGTGAAATTATCCTTTTTTTCTTTTACAGACCTTGTGTTTGTTGTCATATTTGAAAATTCATCACCAAACCCAAAGTGACCTAGATTTCCTTCTATGATATTTTCGAGGAGTTTATTACTTTTGCATTTTACATTTAGATCTGTGATGTGTTTTGAGGTTATTTTTGTAAACCGTGTAAGTCCTGTGTTTACATTTGCTTTGTTTGTGTGTGTGTGTTTGTGAATATCCATTATTTCCAGCACTATTTGTTTAAAAGATTTTCTTTTCATTTGAATTGCCTTTCCTTCTTTGTCCAAGTTCAGTGTGGGTCTACAGGAAAACAATTGATTATCTTTCAATCTTGAGATATGTCTTCTTTTTTTAAAAAATAAATTTATTTATTTAATTTATTTATTTGGCTGCTTTGGGTTTTCGTTGCTGTGCGTGGGCTTCTCCCTAGTTGTGGAGAGCAGGGGCTACTCTTCGTTGCGGTGCATGGCCTTCTCATTGCGGTGACTTCTCTTGTTGTGGAGCATGGGCTCTAGACGTACAGGTTTCAGTAGTTGTGGCACGCTGGCTCAGTAGTTGTGTCTCACGGGCTCTAGAGCACAGGCTCAGTAGTTGTGGCACATGGGTTTAGCTGCTCCACGACATGTGGGATCTTCCCAGACCAGGGCTCAAACCTGTGTCCCCTGCATTGGCAGGTAGCTTCTTAACCACTGCGCCACCAGGGAAGCCCAGGATATGCCTTCTTAAATCCAAGAGTTATCTGTTGTTGGAGAATCTTTAAGATGTTTCACAGAGATAATTATGTCCTAGAGACCAAATATTTGAATTTACCTATAGGATACATGAATATGTTCTTTTTCAGGAAGTAGAAGTTCCCTCTATTACTTGTTTGTGATTAAAAATGGATGCTGTATTTTACCAAATCCTTTGAAATTTTCATTTCCCCCTTTGTTCTTTTCTGATATTTCCTTTTACCCTCTGTCTTCCCTTACAGGCATATTGATTAGATGTTTATCAGTGTTATTAATCTTGTCAAAGAACTAGCTTAAAAGTTTTTTTCTCCTTCAATTACCCACAATTACATTAATTTCCTTTCTGATTTTTATAATTTTATTTTGCTTATTTTGTGATTATATGGTCTTCTCTTTATTGTTTCTTAAGGTAGATGCTTGTGTTGTTGTTTACAGACCTTTGTTTTTTCCCAGTTGATGATGGCATAAATTTCTCTATAGGCACTGCTTTTGCTGCATGCCACAATTTAGCTCAAAACAAATCTTAATTTCTCTTGAGACTTCTTCTTTGATCCCATGTATTATTTAGAAATATGTTGTTGAATCTCTGTGTGTTAGGGGTTTTTTCCAAATCTCTTGCTTGTATTGATTGCTAGATGAATGCCTTTGAGTTCTAGGAGCATAGTTTGTATGATTTTTCTTCTTTCAGATTTGTTAAGGTATGCTTTATGTCCCAGAAAGTGTTCTGTCTGGTTGAATGTTTCATATGAATTTTAGAAGAATGTGTATTCTGCTCTTGTTGCATAAATTGTTCTTTAGATTACAATTACATTTAGTTATTTCATAGTACTCTTCAAAGCAAGTCTGTCCTTCCTGATTTTCAGCCTGCTGTTACACACAGCTTGTGATAAGGGGGTGTTGATGTATGACTATAACAATGGATTTATGTATTCCTCCCTGCATTCTTCATGTCTTGCCTTATGTATTTTGCCGCTTTGTTGCTATGTATGTACACATGAAGGATTGTAATGCCTTCTTGCAGGATGGACCTTTTTGTCATTATGTAAAGTCCTTTCTACCCCTGAGTTTTCCTTGGTCTGAAATCTGCATTGTCTAAAATTCATATACGAGTGCCAGCATTCTTTTGGTTAGTTTTGGCATGGTGTATTTATCTCCATTGCTTTATTTCTCATCTACCAGTGCCTTCATATTTAAAATGAGTTTTTGGTAGACTACATATAATTGTAATTTTAAAAATCACATATTACGATATCAGAAAGGGAAAGTAAAAAAAAAACAGCATGCACCGAAAAAAATAAAATACTTTGGAATAAACCTGACCAAGGAGGTGAAAGAGATATGTTGAGCACCATAAAACATTGATAAAGGAAATTGAACTGAATCAAAAAATGGAAAGCTGGGCTTCCCTGGTGGCGCAATGGTTAAGAATCCGCCTGCCAATGCAGGGGACACGGGTTCAAGCCCTGGTCCAGGAAGATCCCACATGCCGTGGAGCAACTTAGCCCGTGAGCCACAACTACTGAGCCTGCACTCTAGAGCCTGCATGCCTAGAGCCCATGCTCCGCAACAAGAGAAGCAACCGCACTGAGAAGCCTGCACACCGCAACAAAGAGTAGCCCCCGCTCGACACAACTAAAGAAAGCCTGCGTGCAGCAGTGAAGACCCAACACAGCCCAAAATAAATAAATAAATAAATTTATTTTTTAAAAAATGGAAAGCTAACCCATATGCTTGGATTGGAGGAATTATTTTTGTTAAAATGGCCATAGTACCCAAAGCAATCTACAGGTTTAATGTGATCCCTATCAAATTACTCATGACATTTTTCACAGAACTAGAACAAATAATCCTAAAAGGTATATGGAACTGTAAAAGACCCAGAATTGCCAAAGCAATTCTGAGGAAAAATAAAAAAGCTAAAGGCATAACCCTCCCAGATTTCAGACAATAATACAAAGTTAAAGTTGTCAAAACAGTGTGATACTGCCACAAAAACAGAAATATAGAATCAATGGAACAGAATAGAGAGGACAGAAATAGACCCACACACCAATGGTCAATTAATCTTTGACAAAGGAGACAAGAATATACAATGGAGAAAAGATAGTCTCTTCAGCAAGTGGTGTTGGGAAAGTTGGACTGCCTCATGTAAATCAATGAAGTAGAACACACCCTCACACAATATACAAAAATATACTTGAAATGGCTTAAAGACTTAAATGTAAGACATGACATCATAAAATTCATAGAAGAGAACATAGACAAAACATTCTCTGATATAAATTATACCAATGTTTTCTCAGGTCAGTCTCCCAAGGCAATAGAAATAAAATTAAAAATAAACAAACGGGTCCCAATCAATGTAAAAGCTTTTGCACAGCAAAGGAAACCATAAACAAAATGAAAACACAACCTACATACTAGGAGAAAATATTTGTCAATGATGCAACCAACAGGGGCTTAATTTCTAAAATATACAAACAGCACATACTATCCAATAACAAAAAACAGACAACCCAATAAAAAATGGTCCGAATACCTAAATAGACATATCTCCAAAGAAGACATACATATGGCCAATAGGCACATGAAAAGATGTTCAACATTGCTAATTGTTAGAGAAATGCAAATCAAAACTGCAGTGAGGTACCCACCTCACGTTGGTCAGAATGGCTATCATTAAAAGTCTGAAAATAACAAATTCTGGAGAGGGTGTGGAGAAAACGGAACCTTTTTATACTGTTGGAAGGAGTGTAGATTGGTGCATCTACTTTGGAAAACAGTATGGAGGTTCCCCAAAACACTAGAGTTGCCATATCATCCAGCAATCCCAGTCCAATCTCTGGGTATATATCCAGAGAAAACTCTAATGCGAAATGATACAGGCACCCAAATGTTCATAGCAGCACTATTTACAACAACCAAGACATGGAAACAACTTACATGTCCATTGGCAGATGAATGGATAAAGAAGATGTAGTATATATATTCAGTGGAATACTACTCAGCCATTAAAGGTGAAATAATGCCATTTGCAGCAACATGGATAGATGTACAGATTATCATACTACATGAAGTAAGTCAGATGGAGAAAGAGAAATACCATATGATATCACTTATATGTGATATCTAAAATATGTCACAAATGGACTTATTTTCAAAACAAAAACAGACTCACAGACATCAAAATGAAAGTTATGGTTACCAAAGGGGAAAGGGGGTGGGGAGGAGATAAATTAGGAGTTTGGAATTAGCAGAAACAAGCTATTATATATAAAATAGATAAACAACAAGGTCCTATGGTATAGCACCAGGTACTGTAAAATCCTGTAGAAAACCTTATATACACACATATATGAATCACTTTTCTGTACACCAGAACCTAACACAACTTTGTAAATCATCTGTACTTCAATAAAAATGAATAAGTAAATCTGATATTACTGTAATTTTCTTTCACTTGTATTGAGACCATTGTTGATTGAGATGGTGACTAATACGGTTGGATTAATATCTAACACTTTTTACTGTTTATTTGTTGCCCTTATTTTTTCATTTGTCTTTTCTCTTTTTTCTACCTTCTCTGGATTTAATTGAGCATTTTGTCTGATTCTTCCTTTTTTCCATTCTTAGCCTATACCTTTGTAAAGAACTTTTTTAGTGGTTGCCCTTGAGTTTTCAGTATACATTTAGAACTAACCCACATCAGTCTGCAACTTAACACAGTACCTCTTCATTGGTTGTTCAGGTACCTCATACCACACTATTCCCATTTCCCCTTCTCTGTCCCTATTGATATGGCTGTCATTTATTTCACTTATCCACAAGGTTATCATTATCAATGTCATTCTTGCTAATATGATTTTAGACAAAGTGTCATCTATTATAAAAGAAATATAAAAGATGTTTACCTTTATTTATTCCTCTTTTAATTCCCCTGCATAGTTTACATTCTTTCTGATGAATTTTAATGTCTTTCAAAGTTGGCATACTAATGACAAGTTCCATCAATTTTTGTCTCAAAATGGCCTTATTTTTTCTTATTTTTTAAGGATAATTGTGCTTCCTAACAGAATTCTAGGACACTGTTTTATTTTAAATTTCAAAACTTTAAATATTTCAATCTACTTAGTTCTTTCATATATATGTATATATAATTATTATTATTATTATTTTTTCTGAAAAGAAGTCCAGTTTGATTCTAATCTTTATTTCTCTATACCTAAAGTATACCTCTGACTTCTTACAATATATTCTCTTTGCCTTTGTTTTTCTCTCTACTTTAAATATAATATACATTGTTCTCCATTTTAGGTGTTTTCATTTTTATTGTTCACTGAGCCTCATGGATCTATGGGTGTTGTCTATCATTAATATTAGGAACATCTCAGTGGTCGTTACTTATTTCTGTCTCTCTTTTCTTTCAGTTATTTTCATTATATGTATCTTAAATCTTCTGTTAAAGAAGGTCATGCCAGGGTTCATGGATACTGTGTTCTATCTTTTTTGATCCTTTTTGTCTTTGTGTTAGACTACAGTGAAACAGTTTTTTGGGGTACTGGCCTTAAGAACAGAATATTTGGGACATATTTTTTAAAAGTCTTTCTTTTCTCTTTCCCAGTTTTAGGACACCAGTTTACCCTTTGAAGTCAGTGCTCTCATGGCTCTGGGAGGACTTGTTTATTTCAAGCTTTTTCATTCTCTTCTTGTGAGATGGAGAATCACAACTTCTAATTTCATAAATCCCAGACTAGATTTTCACTTAGCAGTAGCAATAGTGGCTGCTTGGAAACTCCTGTTCCTGAAATAGCAGGATGGAGACTTTATGTTCTTTTGGAGGAAGCCAATGATGAAACCCTTACATATTTTATAATCATGGAAAAATTCACCATCAAAGTGTTATGGATTTTGGTGAGCTCCCTTGTAAACTGTAGCTCTTAACATGTGCCTTGAGGGCAGTAAGACCCAGAGTATACTGTTACAGTGTGAAGAGAACGAGATTTTGGGGCATGTAATTGCACTGTGTGTTCTAAAATTTGGCTGGAAGCGCTTTGAGGCACCTGAGTATAGGGATTTTGTGGTCTAACATATTAATGCTTCTTCTCCATGTCTGAGCTCTAAGTTTGAAGTAACTTTCTACCTGCATCAAATTATATGTAGAGAGAAAGGAAAAACAGTGTCTGTGCTAATCATTATACAACTTAAAGGCAGTGTATCTGCAGAAGAATATTTATATTCCGGCAACTGTGTGTGATTATGATTTCTTCTAAAGGCCTGGAGGACTTTGGGACAGTGTGGCCAGCTGGGCTTTGTTAAAAGTTTGATTTCTACAGATCACCTGGCCTCTGATGTTAGGTGATAGGACTAGAAAAAAGCTTCCCGTTCTTCACTGTGTGTCTATTTATTAAAACCTCATGCAATCTTGATCCTCTGCCTCATGGAGTGCTGTAACTTGTGGATCATAAGAATAAGACGAAAATTTTTTCAACAGAAATCGTTGTTCTTAAAATGATGTTTCTTTCATTTGTAAAGTATTTCTCATTCTCTGAGCTCTGCCATTATTGTGATATAAGCGATACTGTGAACACAGAAGTTATGTGTAAATAATTTCCATTTGTTCATGATGCTGTTAAATTATTGAGGAAGTGCAGAGAATAAGTTTCTCATGATCAAGTCATAGAATAACTTTGTAAACAACAGAATTGTATGTAACCTTCCTATAAATCGAGTGTGGGTGTCTCGTTCTGTCAGTCTTATGCATCTCAGTGTGCCCCTATTTTGGGTGTTTTAGGACTCATTGGCCTTTGAGGATGTGGCTGTGAACTTCACCCTGGAGGAGTGGATTTTACTGGATTCCTCACAGAGGAAACTCTACAGAGATGTGATGCGGGAAAACTTCCAGAACCTGGTCTCAGTAGGTAAGAAAGAAAAATTCCCTCCCTTTGTCAATTAGAGAACAAGTGTTTCTTACCTGTCAATATTGTTCAAAGATGTGGAATGTGGAAAGGGAAAACTTTGGTAAAGAAACTAGGGGGGGTGGGGATCAAAGGGAAATCCCCGGCAGTGCAGTGGTTAGGACTCGGCACTTTCACCACTGTTGTGGCCTCAGTTCAGTCTCTAGTCGGGAAACTAAGATCCTGCAAGCCGTACTGCACAGCACCCGCCCCCCGAAAAAAAAGAGAAGAAGAAAGAAAGGAAACTAGACATGGTCAGAGCTCATCATGGGCCTAAAATCCAATAATTTTTCTATCATTTCTAATACTTTGGGATCATTTATCTGGTTCTGCATTTCAGAAACAAAACAGGAAGATCATGACATTGAAGATCAGTACAAAAACCAGGGGAGAAAATTAAGGTGAGTCACACCTGCAATTCAAAGCATTGTCTTGTGAGAATCATGGTATATTCCGAAAATTTTAAAGAAGCCAACAAAAACAAATAGCCCGGTCTTCAAAATTAGTTATTCTCAGAAAATGTCTCCGAAAAAATATTTTCTTAAATGTGATATAAATGTTCTGTGTTTCCAATATAGTTCATGTGCAGTCAATAAACCCTATATTTGAATATCACTTTTTTTTTTTTTTTTTTTGCGGTACGCGGGCCTCTCACTGTTGTGGCCTCTCCTGTTGTGGAGCACAGGCTCCGGATGCGCAGGCTCAGCAGCCATGGCTCACAGGCCTAGCCGCTCCGCGGCATGTGGGATCTTCCCAGACTGGGGCACGAACCTGTGTCCCCTGCATCGGCAGGCAGACTCTCAACCAC
>NC_041215.1:16161457-16164838 GCF_002837175.3 Physeter macrocephalus | reverse complement strand
CCGTTGCAGAGGACAGGCTCCGGACGCGCAGGCTCAGCGGCCATGGCTCACGGGCCCAGCCGCTCCGCGGCATGTGGGATCCTCCCAGACCGGGGCACGAACCCGGTTCCCCTGCATCGGCAGGCGGACGCGCAACCGCTGCGCCACCAGGGAAGCCCTGAATATCACTTTTTAATAGAAAAGGTGAAGTCCTGTTGCAGAGCATTCAGTTTATTCAACTTCTAACAATTCACACAAGATAGAAAACCTCACTGTTCCTATAAATCATAATAAATACAATAAATGATTTCTTAATAAAGAAGTCATTAATAATCTTCTCATTGTTTACAGAAGTCCTATGGTAGACAGATTCTCTGAAAGTAAAGGCAGTAGTTTCTGTGGAGAAAACTTCACCCTTATTCCAACTGTCAATCTGAAGAAGAAAACTCCTGGTTTAAAACCATGGGAATGCAGTGCATGTGCAAAGGTCTTCATGCATCATTCATCCTTTAATAGACACATGAAATGTCACATTGAAGAGAAACCAAGAGAGTATCAAAAGTACCATGAAAAGGTATATAAATGTAAAGAATGTGGGAAAGCATTCATTTCTCCTAGTTCTCTTAGAACACATGAAAGGAGTCACACTGGAGAGAAGCCCTATGAATGTGAACAGTGTGGGAAAGTCTTTCGATATCAAAAATCCTTCCGACTACACAAAAGAACTCACACAGGGGAGAAACCCTATGAATGTAAGGAATGTGAGAAAGCCTTCATGTGGGAAACAACTTTTCGAAAACACATGGTAACTCACACTGGAGATTTACCTTATAAATGTCAGAAATGTGAGAAAGCATTCATTTATCCCAGTTGTCTTCGAATACATGAAAGCAGTCACAATGGAGAGAAAATGTAAGGAATGTGGGATAGTCTTTACTTTTTTAAGTGCACTACAAATACATGAAAAGACCCACATGGGAGAGAAACCCTATCAATGTAAACAATGTGGAAAAGCCTTTAAAAGTCCTGAAACTATTCAAATACATGAAAGAATTCACAGGGGAGAGAAACTCTATGAATGTAAGCAGTGTGGTAAAGCCTTCAATCATTCCAGTTCCTTACAGCTACACAAAAGACATCACACAGGAGAGACACCGTATGTGTGTAAAACATGTTCTAAAGTATTGAATACTGCCCGGTCTCTTCGAAATCATGAAAGAATCCACACTGGGGAAAAACCCTATGAATGTAAGCAATGTGGGAAAGCCTTCACATGGAAAATAACCCTTCAGAAACACATGATAACACACACTGGAGATGGACCTTATAAATGTAAAGAATGTGAGAGAGTATTCATTAATCCCAGTTCTCTTAAAACACATGAAAGGAGTCACACTGGAGAGAAACCATATCAATGTGAACAATGTGGTAAAAGTTATAGATATCTAGCAGTTTTGAAAATACATCGAAGGACCCATTCTTGAGAAAAACCCTATGAATGTAAAAATGAAGGGAAAACCTTCACTTCTGCATATGTTCAAGTGCATGAAAGAATTCACACTGGACAGAAACCCTATCAATGACAGGAATGTGGGAAATCCTTCATTTGCCTCTCAGTTGTTCAAAGACCTGAGACTGCACACTGGACAGAAATCATATAAAACGTGACGAATGTGGGAATACCTCTTCTGATCTTAGTAGTTTATGAAACCATAAAAGGATTTACTAGATAAAACCTTGTTTGTAAACAGCCTGGGAAACACTTCAATTGGTTGATATCATTACACGTAAAAACTCCCATGGAAAAGAAGTATAAATGTAAGTAACATGAGATAACTTGATGGAAAGTAATCTATGCCTAATGTTCCAGGAAACCTTCAATATGAAAGAGTTTTTTAAATTTTTATTTATTATTATTATTTTTTTGCCAGGCTGTGCAGCATGTGGGAGATCTTAGTTCCCCAACCAGGGATCAGACCTGTGCCCCTTGCAGTGGAAGTGCGGAATCTTAACCACTGGACTGCCAGTGAAGTCCAGAAAGAGTTGTTTTAAAAGTTTATAGGACTTCCCTCGTGGTGCATTGGTTAAGAATCTGCCTGCCAATACAGCATACATGGGTTTGAGCCCTAGTCCTGGAAGATTCCACATGCCACAGAGCAACTAAGCCCGTGTGCCACAACTACTGAGCCTGCTCTCTAGAGCCCATGAGCCACAACTACTGAGCCCGCATGCCACAACTACTGAAGCCTACGTGCCTAGAGCCCGTTCTCCACAACAAGGGAAGCCGCCACAATGAGAAGCCCGTGCACTGCAATGAAAAGTAGCCCCCGCTTGCCACAACTAGAGAAAGCCCACGTACAGCAGCGAAGACAAAACGCAGCCAAAAAAAAAAAAAAGTTTATAAATATGTTGTGTTTACTCAGGATCTTTCTTCAAGTGTATCCTTCAATGGTGGATTTCTACTAATTTCACAAACAAATATTAATGTGAATTCATTCTGTAATTCGTCTTTCAACTATAGTACATAATGTTTAAAGGTAGTGATTTTTCCTTTAATTGGATAGTTATTTTGTTATATTTACTTCTGAAGCCTGTTGGATTCATGGATGAATTTAAGTGTATTTCTAGTATGCAGTGAGGCTTAAATTTTTATAATGTTCTATTCATTCTCTGTTAATGGGCCATTGAAAAATGGCAGTTTGGTATTTGTTGGGATTTCCTAGTAGTTTTGTATGGCAGTTCCTAGGTATATAATCTATTGTATATACTGTACCCTTTTTACTGAGAAAGATCCTTTTTGGTGGTGGTGCGTATAGGAGCCTTTTCCCATTTTCCATTCTATTAAACACTTGGAATAAATTTTATGTATGACTAGTATGTCAAAGAGTATACTGTTACGTAAATTATGTTTTTTCCTATTTGCTTTTTGTGTTTCCTTCTGACTGGTATCTGTTGAATAGACTGTGAGACTTGTGATAATACAGAAAATCTGGAGTTGGCGATATCTTGCCTGTGAGTCATATTAGGACCTAGACTTTCCAGAATCTATCCCCTTTGTGGTTCCATATTAGCATTCACCAACAGCTCACCTGTGTGCGATTTTAAAGCAGATGCAGAGAAGACATTCTTCAGATAGTGGAGTCCCCACACTGGGAGAGAGGCAGATATGTAGGAGCTTCAAGGACACCATCTCTCAGCTTATTTTCCAGATTCTGTGTCCTTGTAGTCAAGAGTGTCTTCAACACCACCAAAAAATGTTTGATTTCCATTTTTTTTCTTTTTTCTTTTTTTTTTTTTTTTTTGCGGTACGCGGGCCTCTCACTGCTGTGGCCTCTCCTGTTGCAGAGCACAGGCTCCAGACGCGCAGGCTCAGCGGCCATGGCTCACGGGCCCAGCTGCTCC
>NC_041215.1:16149858-16161441 GCF_002837175.3 Physeter macrocephalus | reverse complement strand
GGGATCCTCCTGGACCAGGGCACGAACCCGTGTCCCCTGCATCGGCCGGCGGACTCCCAACCACTGCGCCACCAGGGAAGACCCCCCATTTTTATAGACGTAGTTTCCCCTGATATCTTCACAGCTTCCACATCAAAGATCCATCAGAGTTTGAATTTTTTCTGTAAGGCCTCTTATGTCCACTTTGAAAGTTATTTCAGTATTGTATGGTTAGTAATAGTCTCTGATTCCACTCCTCTCTGGATTATATCTTTATAGTGTCTAATATGTGTAGGAAACACTTTATGTTGTTAATAATACTAGTAAGTATGTGTTCCTGACTCACCACGACATTCACAATGGTGCCGCCAAAAAGAATGACATGGGAGTTTGTTTCTCTGCTGCATTGCACAGGGGCATCGGTGACCCATTGTTTCCATGTGAGAATAAGCACCTCCTTCTGTCAAGATGGCTATGGGTGTTTCCTGTTACTTGTAGCTGAATATAATCCCCCAACATGTTTTTTATTGTATTTTATTTTACATGCTTGAAACTGTTTGAATTTTTTGTGAAATAGTAGTTTTTGTCGTCTTTTCAAATATTTTACCAACTCTTTTTGAAGCTTTCATTAGCTAACAAATGTTACTTTTCATTTCTTCAAAGAATATATTAAAGTACCCTTTTTATGTATGAATATTCAGAAAAACCTTGCAGCTTTCTTCATTTAATCATTATCCAATATGAGTAAGTTTTTTAAAAATATTTATTTATTAGGTTGGCCAAAAGGTTGTTCGTTTTTTTCTGTAAGATGGTCTAGTAGGACTTCCCTGGTGGCACAGTGGGTAAGAATCTGCCTGCCAATGCAGGGGACACAGGTTCGATCCTTGGTCTGGGAAGATCCCACATGCCGCAGAGCAACTAAGCCCGTGTGCCACAACTACTGAGCCTGTGCCCTAGAGCCCGCAAGCCACAACTACTGAGCCCATGTGCCTAGAACTGTGCTCTGCAACAAGAGAAGCCACTGCAATGAGAAGGCCATGCACCACAACGAAGAGTAGCCCCTGCTCACCGCAACTAGAGAAAGCCTGTGTGCAGCAACAAATACCTAATGCAGCCAAAAATAAATAAATTTAAAAAAAATTTTTTTAAAAAGGTGGTCTAGTAGCACTAAGTTGTCTTTAACTTCATTCAAAACAATTTTTTTTTTCTTTTTTTTTTTTTTGCGGTACACAGGCCTCTCACTGTTGTGGCCTCTCCCGTTGCAGAGCACAGGCTCCGGACGCGCAGGCTCAGTGGCCATGGCTCACAGGCCCAGCTGCTCTGCGGTATGTGGGATCTTCCCGGAACAGGGCACGAACCCGTGTCCCCTGCATCGGCAGGCGGACTCTCAACCACTGCACCACCAGGGAAGCCCTTTTTGAAACAATTTTGTTAGATTGTATTGTGGCAGTTCTCATATCAGTAAGCATTTTTTTAAAAATCAAAATTGGTGAATTTTTGTGTAGCCATTTTAATATTGGTGATGTAAGAAAAAAAGTAACTTTTTTGGCATATTATGCTTTATTATTTCAAGAAAGGCAAAAACGCAACTGAAACGCAAAAAAAATTTGTGCAGTGTATGGAGAAGGTGCTGTGACTGATCAAATGTGTCAAAATTCGTTTACCAATTTTCATGCTAGAGATTTCTCACTGGACGATGCTCCACATTGGGGTAGACCAGTTGAAGTTGATAGTGATCAAATGAAGACATTAACTGAGAGCAATCGACGTTATACCACGTGGGAGATAGCCTACATACTCAAAATATCCAAATCAAGTGTTGAAAATCAGTTGCACCAGCTTGGTTACGTCAATCGCTTTGATGTTTGAGTTCCACATAAGTTAAGTGAAAAAAAGCTTCTTGATCATACTTCTGCGTGCGATTCTCTACTGAAATGTAATGAAAACGTTCCATTTTTAAAACAAATTGTGACGGGTGATGAAAAGTGGATACTGTACAATAATGTGGAACAGAAAAATCGTGGGGCAGGTGAAACAAGCCACCACCAACCACACCAAAGGCTGGTCTTCATCCAAAAAAGGTGATGTTGTGTATATGGTGGGATTGGAAGGGAGTCCTCTATTATGAGCTCCTTCTGGAAAACTAAACAATCAATTCCAACAAGTACTGCTCGCAGTTAGACCAACTGAAAGCAGCACTCAACATAAAGCATCCGGAATTAGTCAACAGAAAACGCATAATCTTCCATCAGGATAATGCAAGACGGCATATTTCTTTGATGACCAGGCAAAAACTGTTACAGCTTGGCTGGGAAGTTCTGATTCATCTGCTGTATTCACCAGACATTGCACCTTCGGATTTCCATTTGTCTTGGTCTTTACAAAATTCTCTTAATGGAAAAAAATTTCAATTCCCTGGAAGACTGTAAAAGGCACCTTGAAGAGTTCTTTACTCAAAAAGATAAAAAGTTTTGAAAAGATGGAATTATGACGTTGCCAGAAAAATGGCAGAAGGTAGTGGAACAAAATGGTGAATATTGCTGTTCAATAAAGTTTTTGGTGAAAATGAAAAATGTGTCTTTCATTTTTACTTAAAAACCAAAGGAACTTTTTGGCCAACCCAATATTTATTTATTTATTTATTTTGCTGTGCTGGGTCTTAGTTGTGGCATGCAGGATCTTTGATCTTCGTTGTGGCATGCTGGATCTTTGGTTGCAGTATGCGAACTCGTAGTTGCCACATCTCATGGTTCCCTGACCAGGGATCGAACCTGGGCCCCTTGCATTGGGAGTGTGGAGTCTTAGCCACTGTACCACCAGGGAAGTCCCAGTGTGAGTCAGTTTTATCCTGTGAATAGAAGGTCAGCTACTTTATCCTCAGGCCATTTTCTTAGTTTTAGTTACAGTTTTTGTCATGAAACTCATTTGTTACTCATTCTTATCTGCAAAGTTAAATCATGGGTTTTTTCAGTGCCGTCTTGTCAGGGACCCATAAGGTCACAGCTCTAGTAACATACTGGGGTGAAATAAATTCTATTAAGAATGATTGCAGATAAAGTCCTCCTGTATAGCACAGGGAACTATTCAATATCCTGTAATAAACTATAATGGAAAAAATATTAAGAAGTATATATGTATAACTTAATCACTTTGCTATACAGGAGAAATTAACACAATATTATAAATCAACTATATTTCAATAAAAATTTTAAAAAGGATGATTACAAACCCTATAAGACTGGTGTGTAACAGTAACAGGGTGCTCAAAAGGACTTCTTACAGGAATTTCACTTGTGTTAGAGGATTTGATTGCTATTCAAGGCAGCAAGATGTTTTTCTTTAATGCTTTCAGGTGGTTTATCATTGGTGATTGTAAACATTTTCTTGAAGGCAAAAACGTTGTCATGGAGCTAAACTTAATTAGTAAGCATCATTCAGTTATATTAGTAAGAAGAGGAGACTATTGGTCATTTTTTAATAAATTTATTTATTATTTTATTTATTTATTTTTGCACGTTGGGTCTTCGTTGCTGCGTGAGAGCTTTCTCTAGTTGCTGCGAGTGGAGGCTACTCTTTGTTGCGGTGCGCTGGCTTCTCATTGTGGTGGCTTCTCATTGCGGAGCACGGGCTCTAGGCACGCGGGCTTCAGTAGTTGTGGCTTGCGGGCTCTAGGGCGCAGACTAAGTAGTTGTGGTGCATGGGCTTAGTTGCTCCGCGGCATGTGGGATCTTCCCAGACCAGGGCTTGAACCCGTGTCCCCTGCATTGGCAGCTGCATTCTTAACCACTGTGCTACCAGGGAAGTCCCTATTGGTCATTTTTATGATTTTGTATTTTATCTTTTATCACTGTTAGAGACAGGGTTATAAAATACATAAATTCACTTCTTAGTATCCCAGGTAGTATTTTTATAATCTCCTTTATGACATAACCAAAGCCTATAAATTTATGTAAATTGTGAGACAATAGAAAGCTAGGAAGAGAAAGATATGACAAATATTCCAGAGAACCTGTTGTGAAAGACTGTACTCTTTTCTTTAAAATTAATTTTATTGAAAAATAGTTGATTTGCAATGTTGTATTAACTTCTGCTCTACAGCAAATGATTCAGTTAAATACATATAATCTTTTTCATATTCTTTTCCATTATAGTTTATCGTAGGATATTGAATACAGTACTTTGTGCTATACAGTAGGACATTGTTGTTTATCTATTCTATGCTTAATAGTTTGCATCGGCCATTTCTAAACTCCCAATTCATCCATCCCCATCCCCTCTCCCCCTTGGCAAACACAGGTGTGTTCTCTATGTCTGTGAGTCTATTTCTGTTTCATAGATAAATTCATTTGTGACATATTTTAGATTCTACATGTAAGTGATATCATCTGGTATTTGTCTGTCTCTTGCTCACTTACTTCACTTAGTATGATAATCTCTAGATTCATCCATGTTGTGCAAATGGCATTATTTCATTCTTTTTTATGGCTGAGTTGTATTCCATTGTATTTATGTACCGCATCTTCTTTATCCATTTATCTGTTGATGGACATTTCGGCTGTTTCCATGTCTTGGCTATTGTGAATAGTGCTGCTGTAACATATGGATGGATGTATCTTTTTGTATTATAGTTTTGTCCCGATATTTAGCCCAGGAGTGGGACTGCAGGATCATATAATCTACATATTCTTTTTTTTTTTTTTTAATGTGCTACGCGGGCCTCTCACTGTTGCGGCCTCTCCCGCTGCAGAGCACAGGCTCCGGACGCACAGGCCCAGCGGCCATGGCTCATGGGTCCAGCCGCTTCGCGGCACGTGGGATCCTCCCGGACTGGGGCACAAACCCGTATCCCCTGTGTCAGCAGGTGGACTCTCAACCACTGCGCCACCAGGGAAGCCCCATATTCTTAATTCACTATACCAACTCTGGCTTCTCAATACAGTGGGAACAGGCCTCATTAAAATAATGCAGGCACTCACTGAACAAATAAATAAGCACGTAACAGTAAAAATCCCCAGAAGGAGTAGGTCCAGTACCCAGAGTTGCTACATTATGTTTCCTAAAATGTCTACTTTATAACAAAAATACGAGACATGTGAATAAACAGGTAGGTAGGTGTTGTTCACAGGTAGGCCCCAGGCTTTGGAGGATCTGGCAGAGATGCCATTTCCCACAAGCCAAAGGGCTGGAGATCTTCAGGGGGATTCTTGTACCAGAAAACAGCAGGGACCTGCCTTGGTAGCTAGGGGCCAAACTCCCTCTGGAGGTAGATACTGGGGAGAGGGATCCTGGAGTGGCCAGCACATGTGTTGCTTTAACCTCAGGGTAGAATGTGCCACAGACCTCGGGGAATGTGATTTAAGGGCAGCCAGGCGCCTGAAGGACTCCTAGCGCTAGGACGAGGCAAGGTGTCTCTTTTTTACATTATTGGTGGTTTTGAGACTATTATGAAACTGTGCTTGTTGGTGCAGAACTGACGTTTATGTGACAACGGGTAATATTGTGTCTGAGTGACCTGTGCCCTATTACTTTGTTTTTGGGTTTTGCCACTGTTTCACCTCACCATCACTTGGAGTTACACAGAGAAATTTTCCAGAGTGGGACAGTGTTGCATTTAAACATGTTTCCCCAAAAAACCAAAACCAAAGCCAAAACAAAAAATCCCCATGTCTCCCAGCAAGCAGGCATAGAGTAGTGAGCTAGGAAACTTAAGAGCAGGAAATGACTTCAAGACCCGCCCTGGGTAGACACAATGTGAATGCCCAAGGACTAGATAAGGATACGTGTAGGCAGATCTGATTTGGGAAGATCTGTTAGATGTACCTTTATGTTTCAGACCACAGCATTCCCAGGATATGATTCAAGAAAGTCTAATCAGAGGCAGATGCCCACTGGGAAGCCCTATCACATTTTCAACAGTTATGTGAATGACATGAGGGCAGGTGTAGCCCTAGAGGGTGTTTTCTAACTTCAGAGTGGGTTCCAAGAAAGGCTCGTTGTACTGGGTGTCCTTCACTGTCCTTCCAGTTCTTCCTAAGAAGGATCCCAAGTTGGTGGAAGGAAGGGTTGCACACATAGTAATTATAGTTCCGGAGAGCTTAACATTCTCCTAGCATGTGAGAGCGTTTTTGTTATTTTCTTTCTTTCTTTCTTCTTTTTTTTTTAATTTTAAAAATTTTCTATCTGTGGCAAAGCCACCATACTTTGAATTCTCAATTTCTCAGATCTCTCTTTGTTTACTGTAGCCCTCCCAACATCCTTTTCCCTTCTTTAAAAGAATCCTCCTCTCACAACAAGGTCCTACTAGGTAGCACAGGGAACTATATTCAATATCCTGTGATAAACCATAATGGAAAAGAATATTCTATATGTGTATAACTGAGTCACTTTGCTGTACAGCAGAAATTAACACAACATTTTAAATCCACTACACTTAAGTAAAATTAAAAAAAAAAAAAGAATCCTCCTCTCCTTCCTGCAGGAGAACATGCATTGGTTTGCCAAGTTTGCAGACCCTAATTTGCAATTCTTTGCTCATCCTGGATAAACCCATAATTTGCTGGAGAAATAACTGGCAGTCTACTTCTTTAGGTCAACATGGGTATAGAGTTTTGGATTTGGAAGATGAAAATAGTTCTGTGGATTGGTTTCCCGGTGTCAATATATTTCATACTGTCAATATATTTCACACTTAAAAATGGTGAAAATGTAAATTTTATGGTATGTGCATATTACCACAATTAAAGGTAAAATTTTAAGGCAAGAGAGTGAAAACATAACCCTTAGAATGGAAGAAAATTTTGCAAATCATATATCTGAAAGGGAACTTGTGTTGAAAACATGTAAAGATCTAAATTGATTATAAAAAGTCAGCACAATTTAAATATGACAGAAGATCTGAATTCACATTTTTCCAAGTAAAATAGACAAATGGTCTAAAGAACATATGAGAAAGTTCTGGACATCATTAGCCATCAAGGAGATGCAAATCAAAACCACAATGGAATACCACCCTTGACAGCAGCTAGGATGGCTAGAATCAAAATGTGTCAAGGATAACTGGAGAAATTTGGATTCTCATACATGGGTGGAATGAAGATAAAATGGAGTAGCCACTCTAGGAGAGGGTCTGGAAGATCCTGAAATATTAAACCTAGAATTATAATATGACCCATCAATCCCACTTCTAGATATATGATCAAGAAAAAGGAAATGGGGCTTCCCTGGTGGCGCAGTGGTTGAGAGTCCGCCTGCCGATGCGGGGGACGCGGGTTCGTGCCTCGGTCCGGGAAGATCCCACATGCCGCGAAGCGGCTGGGCCCGTGAGCCATGGCCGCTGGGCCTGCGCGTCCGGAGCCTGTGCTCCGCAACGGGAGAGGCCACAGCGGTGAGAGGCCCGCGTACAGAAAAAAAAAAAAAAAGAAAAAAAAGAAAAAGGAAATGACGCTTGACCACACTTACACATAAATATTATAGCAATATGATTCATAGTAGCCAAAAAGCAACAATCCAAATGTCTATTAAGGGATGAACAGATAAATAAATTGTGTTTAATAATAATATCAAATCAATGGAATATTATTATGACATAAAATAATGGAAATATTGATACATAGTTCTCTCTTGAAAAAATTATGCTGAGTGACTGAAGTCATTCAAAAGATCATGTGTTATATAATTCTTTTCACATGAAAGACCATAATAGGGAACTAGAAAGTAGATTAGTGATTTTCTAAGGCTAGGGATTGGAGGAGGAGGATGGGAAGGTGAGCAGTGATAGCTAAAGAGCAGAGGAGTTATTTTTTAAATTGACAAAAATCTTCAAAAATTGACGGTGGTGACGATTGAACGTATCTACAGATATACTGAAATCTTTAAAATGTAGACTCTTATTTATTTATTTATTTATTTTTGCCACGCGGCATGGGGGATCTTAGTTCCCTGACCAGGGATGGAACCCGTGCCCCCTGCAGTGGAAGCGCAGAGTACCAACTACTGGACCGCCAGGGAAGTCCCAAAGTGTACACTTAATGGGTGCCTTCTATTATACAATAAATGTAATACATCTCAATAAAGCTGTTCAAATAAATCAATGCATGAAATGTTTTGTAATGGAAAAGTTTTGCAATGCAGTCTCCGGGGAATATAAGAGTTTACAGGTTACTTAATACATCCATCTCTTTAGTTAGTTACCTTTATTTTTGTTTGTGTGGTCAGAATGCTTAAGATCCATTCTCTTAGGAAGTTTCAATTATACAGTACAACATAAGTGTATCAGATCATCATGTTTCAATCCTTAAATGTAATTTTATTAGTCAGTTATACTTCAAAAAAAGATGGTGGTGGGCAGGAAGAGTTTCCAGGCATATTCCAATTTTAAGTACAACTTATTGTTTTTCTTCTATCAGTGGAAATATGTGTACAATTGCCTTATATATATTACAGCTGTTGACATTTCAAAGTTTTCTAGGCACAGAGGGAACACTGATCTAAAAAAATTTTTTTTCCAGTGTGGAATGTACACCTGAGAAGTTAATGCACACACTTCATAGCTTGTGGTTTGACAGAGATTTGTCCAGACACCCAGCTAGCGCTGAGTGATTCAGACCTTCCACCAGAGCCGAGAGCTCTGGGATTCTTTAGCTTAAGTACCTAATGAGCAGGGATGTGGCAGGGATGGGTGGAAGCCTCAGCGCTGTCAAGGACGAAAGAGGAAAATGGAGTCAGCCCCTTTATTACAGACAGTGAGTTCACATTTAAGTGTCTGCGTTTCTTAACAAGAAGCACAGTTCCATGCCTGGCCACACAGCCTTACACAAAGCCCTTGAGCCCTGGAGGACATAAAACCTTCTTTTTCCAGGCAGGTCTGGTCTGGGCCATCCTCTTATCTGCACTGGCTCGTTCTTCAAACTGAATCAGGAATCCCAGTGCAGGAGGAGCTGCGGAAGACATCAGAGGCAATCCCAGGCCAGGAAAAAGTTCTCTTACAAAACAGAAGTGCCAAGTGGGGACAGGTCCCATCTCACCTCCCCCAGCTTGTCACTCAGGCACGAGGGGCGGGATATTGGAATCTGTCCAACCAGGAGGCCGGTGAGGCAGCTGGGCAGGTCGATATTACGCTTTGCGTGGTCTTCCTTTTTTTCTCCCACCGCGCAGGTGGTCCCGGTTCTTGACAGATTCACTGGCTTGGTGACTCTCAAGTACCTTCTGTCGCCCTGTGATCTGCACTGGTCCTTGAAGTCGTTGAGTGGGACTTAAACCCAGGAAACTTGGAAATGGTGAGTGTGCTGAGCCGGAAACCTCGAAATGGTGAGTGTGCTGAGCCGGGCTACGGACAACGCGGAGGGATTGGTCGGAAACGGCCGAAACCGGCCATCTTTTGACTCGGCCACCTCGCAGTCACCGCTGGAGTCGGCGGCTACGCGGGCTCTGGGGCGCCGCTCGGACCTCAGTCCCCTCCGTGTCGCAACGTCGGGGTTGGCCCGGCAGCCAGGACCCCGGGTGTCCTGTCCGGTCACTTCGCTGAAGGAACTTTGTTTCCGGAGCCTCTCCAGGTGGCTCTGAGCCCACAGCCCCTCCTCTCCCCCGGATTCTGCGGTGACCACGGGCGCGGGCTTCAGGTGACAAACGTGACTTGTTCTCCAGGGTTCGGTGGTGGGATTAGCTGTAGTCTGAGGGGTCCCAGCCCCTCCTTTCTGCCCAGGGGGCACCCGTTTTCCTCTGTGTTTTACAAATATTTGGGAAGCGGAATCTCAAATTGAAAACTTCAGCCCCTCAGAGGAGCTCTTTGTAGGGCTGGCAATAAATCATTAAATTTCCAGATTGCTCCCCTCATTCCCAAAGTCAGTTTCGCTTCTCCGATTCAAATCAACTATTCGTCTCCGCAGTGCATTTGAAACAAACCCAGTATTTTAACTCTTCGTCCTATTTGCGCAGTCCTGGATGGCATTTTGGTGGGGGGAAGGGGTGAGGTCTGTGGATATTTTACCGGAGCGGAAAGCCGACCGACAATAACCACTTGGAAGCAGGTTGTATGAAATCCTTTCTCCTCCCGATTTTTTACTGGGAACAGATACCCTATAGGAAATCCTTTCGTGGAGGTTTTTTTTGAAACTTTTATGGACGATCTACCCTGCCCGTCCCTAGGTTAGTTCCCTTAAAAAGATCTGCTCACTTATTTAAGGTTCTTTTTTTCAATAGTGTGAAATGTATCTAATTAATAGAGCTTGAAAGACCGTATAAAATATTTCCGAAGTGATGAGAGGTGAGTTTCAGGGGAAAAAAAATCCGGTATTGCATTCTAGTTGTGAAGAATTTTTGTTTCACTTTTTTTTCATTCCCTGAGTATGGTGAATTCTTTTGGACTCTACTTTTGGTTCATTTCAAATGACATTCCAGGATTTAGACCTGCAGACAAAAAGTATTCAAGTATGATTAATTTTGTAGAAATAAACTTGCCTTAGAAATAATAATTGACTGACATTTTTCTGAAAGGAATAAATAGATGTTTGGGGTTTTCTGGGTGAACTAGTAAAAGTGGTTGAGAATTTTCTTCTCTCATTTCCACATAAACACTGTATTTGAGTGATTTTGCTGAATTGGTCAAACAGGGTTTGTGTATTTAAAATATCAGTGGTGGTGGAGAGCACCTGTACTTGGGAGCAGAGCCTGAGGTCAGTGTCTTCAGGCTAAGGCCCCCTTTGAGCTTGCGAGGGGAAGTACTTGAAGGCCCTCCTATACTTGAAATCATACAGTATATAGCTTTGCCAGATTGGCTTCTTTCCGGTAGCAGTATACTTTTGAGCTTTCCTTCATGTGTTTTCATAGCTTGATGCTTTATTCCTCTTTATTAGTGAACACTGTTTCATCGTATGGATATACCACTGATTATTTGACTCTTGCAAGATATCTTGCTTACCTGTTGACTCATGCCAGTTATGAATAAAGCCTCTACAGGTACTTGTGTATGAGTTTTGTGTAACTGTAAGAGTTGAACTCATTGGGACAAATAACGAGGAGTGCGATTGCTGGGTCTTAATATACATAGCAAGAGCATATTTTGTTTTCAACGGAAGCTCCTGTCTTCCTTTGTAGGAGTTCCAAATTCCATTTGCCCCAGAAGTGAATGTGGATATTATCTTCACATCTATTTGGTGTTTTGAGTATTTTGCATTTTAGTCATTAAGTGTGTAGTGATAGCTCATTGTTTTATTTGTAATTTTCCATTGACATTTGATGTTGAGCATGTTTTCATATTTCCTATTTCCCTTCTATATATCTTTTTTGGGGAGCTGTTTGTTCAGTTCTTTTGCCCATTTTTAATTGGATTATTTGTCTTCTTACTGTTGAGTTTTAATAGTTCTTTGGATTTTTTTTTTTTTTTTTTTTTTTTTGGGGTACCGGGGCCCTCCCCTGCTGTGGCCTCTCCCGGCCCAGCCCCTCCGCGGCACGTGGGATCCTCCCGGACCGGGGCACGAACCCATGTCCCCTGCATCGGCAGACGGACTCTCAACCACTGCGCCACCAGGGAAGCCCTGGATTTATTTTTTAAATAAATTTATTTATTTATTTATTTATTTATTTATTTATTTTTTATTTATTTTTTTT
>NC_041215.1:16139734-16149801 GCF_002837175.3 Physeter macrocephalus | reverse complement strand
TTTTTGCGGTACGCGGGCCTCCCACTGTTGTGGCCTCTCCCGTTGCGGAGCACAGGCTCCGGGCGCGCAGGCTCAGCGGCCATGGCCATGGCTCACGGGCCCAGCCGCTCCGCGGCATGTGGGATCTTCCCGGACCGGGGCACGAACCCGGGTCCCCTGCATCGGCAGGCAGACTCTCAACCACTGCGCCACCAGGGAAGCCCCTTAAATAAATTTATTTTATTTTATTTATTTTTGGCTGTGTTGGGTCTTCGTTGCTGCTCACAGGCCTTCTCTAGTTGTGGCGAGTCAGGACTACTCTTCGTTGTGGTGTGTGGGCTTCTCACTGCAGTGGCTTCTTTTGCTGCAGAGCACGGGCTCTAGGCACACGGGCTTCAGTAGTTGCAGCACGCTGGCTCAGTAGTTGTGGCTTGCGGGCTCTAGAGCACAGGCTCAGTAGTTGTGGCGCACGGGCTTGGTTGCTCCACGGCATGTGGGATCTCCCCGGACCAGGGCTCGAACCCGTGTCCCCTGCATTGGCAGGCGGATTCTTAACCACTGTGCCACCAGGGGAAACTTTGGATATTTTGAATACCAGTTATTTATCACATAAGTGTTTTGCAGATACTTTCTCCTATCCTGTGACTTGGCTTTTCATTCTTTTAACACTGTCTTTCTCAGAAGAGGCATTTTCTATTTTAATGAAGTGAAATTATCCTTTTTTTCTTTTACAGACCTTGTGTTTGTTGTTATATTTGAAAATTCATCACCAAACCCAAGGTGACCTAGATTTCCTTCTCTGATATTTTCCAGGAGTTTATTATTTTTGCATTTAAAAAAATTTGCATTTATTTATTTATTTATTTTTATTATATGGCTGTGTTGGGTCTTAGTTGCGGTACCTGGGATCTCCATTGCTGCCTGTGGGATCTTTAGTTGTGGCATGCAGGCTCTTAGTTGCGGCATGTGGAATCTAGTTCCCTAACCAGGGATTGAACCTGGGCCCCCTGCATTGGGAGTGCAGAGTCTTAAGCACTGGACCATCAGGGAAGTCCCACTTTCACATTTTACATTTAGATCTGTGATATGTTTTGAGGTTTTTTTGGTGAAATGTGTAAGTCCTGTGTCTGCATTCGTTTTGTTTGTGTGTGTGTTTGTGAATATCCATTATTTCCAGCACTATTTGTTTAAAAGATTTTCTTTTCGTTTGAATTGCCTTTCCTTCTTTGTCCAAGTTCAGTGTGGGTCTATAGGAAAACAATTGATTATCTTTCAATCTTGGGATACATCTTCTTAACTCCAAAAGTTATCTGTTGTTGGAGAATCTTTCAGATGTTTCACAGAGGTCATTATGTCCTAGAGAACCAATATTTGATTTTACCTACAGGATTCATGAATATGTTCTTTCTCCAGAAGTAGAAGGTCCCTCTATTACTTGTTTGTGATTATAAGTGGATGCTGGATTTTAGCAAATCCTTTAAAATTTTTATTTCCCTCTCTGTTCCTTTCTGATATTAGTAATTTCTATCTTCCCTTGTAGTCATATGGACTAGATGTTTATCAATGGTATTAATCTTGTCAAATAACTAGCTTAAAATTTTTTCTCCTTCAGTTACCCAGAATTACATTAGTTTCTTTTCTGATTTTTATAATTTACTTTATTCTGCTTACTTTGCAGTTATATGCTCTTCTCTGTATTGTTTCCTAAGGTAGATGCTTGCATTATCGTTTACAAATCTTTGTTTTTTCCTAGTGTATTTGATGATGGCATAATTTTCTCTGTAGGCACTGCTTTTGCTGCATCACACAATTTAGCCCAAAGTAAATTTTAGTTTCTCTTGAGACTTCTTCTTTGCTCCCATGTATTATTTAGAAATGTGTTGTTTAATCTCTATGTGTTAGGGGGTTTTCCAACTCTCTTGCCTGTATTGATTGCTAGATTAATGCCTTTGAGTTTTAAGAGCATAGTTTGTATGATTATTGTTCTTTCAGATTTGTTTTATTTATTTGTTTATTTATTTTTGGCTGTATTGGGTCTTCATTGCTGCACGCAGGCTTTCTCTAGTTGTGGCAAGTGGGGCCTACTCTTCGTTGTGGTGCGTGGGCTTCTCATTGCGGTGGCTTCTCTTGTTGTGGAGCACAGGCTCTAAGCACATGAGCTTCAGTAGTCATGGCACACAGGATCAGTAGTTGTGGCTCTGGGCTCTAGAGCACAGGCTCAGTAGTTGTGGCTCACGGGCTTAGTCACTCCGTGGCATGTATGATCTTCCTGGACCAGGGCTCGAACCTGTGTCCCCTGCAGTGGCAGGCGGATTCTTAACCACTGCACCACCAGGGAAGTCCTGTTCTTTCAGATTTGTTAAGGTATGTTTTATGTCCCAGAAAGTGTTTTGTCGAATGTTCCATATGAATTTGAGAAGAATGTGTATTCTGTTCTTGTTGCATGAATTATTCCTTGGATTACAATTAAATTGAGTCATTTCATAGTGCTGTTCAAGTCAAGTCTGTCCTTCCTGATTTTCTGCCTGCTGTAATATATAGATTATTATAAGGGGGTGTTGCTGTATGACTACAATAATGGATTTATGTATTCCTCCCTGCATTCTTCATGTCTTGCCTTATGTATTTTGCCATTTTGTTGCTGCATATGTACACATGAAGGATTGTTATGCCTTCTTGGAGAATGTACCTTTTTGTCATTCTGTAAAGTCCCTTTTTATCTCTGTGTTTTCCTTGATCTAAAATTTGCCTTGTCTGAAATTCATATACCAGTGCCAGCTTTCTTTTGATTTGTTTTGGCATGATGCAGTTTTCTCCATTGCTTTATTTCTCATCTACCTGTGCCCTCATATTTAAAATGAGTTTTTGGTAGACAACATTGTAATTTCAGAAATTGAATATTGCAATATCAGAAAGGGAAAGTAAAAAAAAAAAAACTTTAAAATTGCATTTAAAAAATAAAATACTTTGTGATATCAGAAAGGGAAAGTAAAAAAAAAATCCCTTCTAAAATTGCATCGATAAAAATAAAATACTTAGGAATAAACCTGATCAAGGTGGTGAAAAACATATGTTGAGAACTATAAAACATTGATAAAGGAAATTGAAATGAATCAAAAAGTCAAAAGCTAACTCATACTCTTGGATTGGAGGAATTAATTTTGTTAAAATGGACATAGTACCCAAAGTAATCTACAGATTTAATGCGATGCCTATCAAGTTACTCATGACATTTTTCACAGAACTAGAACAAATAACCCTAAAAGGTATATGCAACAATATATGGAAAGACCCAGAATTGCCAAAGCAATTCTGAGGAAAAAGAAAAAAGCTAAAGGCATAACCCTCCCAGACTTCAGATAATAATACCAAGCTACAGTTATCAAAACAGTGTGGTGTTGGCACAAAAACAAACATATGAATCAATGGAACAGAATAGGGAGCCCAGAAATAGACTCACATAACAATGGTCGATTATTCTTTGACAAAGTAGGCAAGAATATAAAATGGGGGAAAGACAGTCTCTTCAGCAAGTGGCGTTGGGAAAGTTGGACAGCCACATGTAAATCAATGAGGTTAGAACACACCCTCACACAATATACAAAAATATACTCAAAATGGCTTAACAAATTAAATGTAAGACATGACACCATAAAACTGCTAGAAGAGAACATAGGCAAAACGTTCTTTGATATAAATCATACCAGTATTTTCTTAGGTCAGTCTCCTCAGGCAATAGAAATAAAAGCAAAAATAAACAAATGGGACCTAATCAGTGTATAAGCTTTTGCACAGCAAAGGAAACCATAAACAAAACAAAACGACAACCTATGTACTAGGAGAAAATATTTGTCAATGATGCATCCAACAAGGGCTTAATTTCTAAAACATACAAACAGCTCATACAATTTAATAACAAAAAACAGACAACCCAATCAAAAAATGGGCAGAAGACCTAAATAGACATATCTCCAAAGAAGACATACATATGGCCAATAGGCACATGAAAAGATGTTCAACATCGCTAATTATTAGAGAAATGCAAATCAAAACTGCAGTGAGGTACCCACCTCACACTGGTCAGAGTGGCCGTCATTAAAAGTCTGCAAATAACAAATGCTGGAGAGGGTGTGGAGAAAAGGGAACCCTCTTATAGTGTTAGAGGGAATGTAAATTGGTGCATCCACTTTGGAAAACAGTATGGGGGTTCCCCAAAAATCTAAAGTTGCCATATGATCCAGCAGTCCCATTCCTGGGTATATATCCAGAGAAAACTCCAATTCGAAATGATACAGGCACCCAAATGTTCATAGCAGCACTGTTTACAACAGCCAAGACATGGAAACAGCCTACATGTCCACTGGCAGATGAATGGATAAAGAAGATGTAGTATATATATTGAGTGGAATACTACTCAGCCATAAAAAGTGAAATAATGCCATTTGGAGCAACATGGATAGACCTACAGATGATCATACTAAGTGAAGTAAGTCAGATGGAGAAAGAGAAATACCATATGATATCACTTATATGTGGTATCTGAAATATGACGCAAATGAACTTATTTTTGAAATAGAAAGAGACAGACATAGAAATGAAAGTTATGGCTACCAAACGGGAAAGGGAGTCGGGGAGAGGTAAATTAGAAGTTCGGAATTAGCAGATACAAACTACTATATACAAAACAACAAGGTCCTATCCTATACCACAGGAAGCTGTAATCAGTATCCTGTAAGGGGCTTCCCTAGTGGTGCAGTGCTTAAGAATGCACCTGCCAATGCAGGCAACATGGGTTCGAGCCCTGATCCGGGAAGATCCCACATGCCGCGGAGCAACTAAGCCTGTGCACCACAACTACTGAGCCTGTGCTCTAGAGCCTGTGAGCCACAACTACTGAGCCCATGCACCACAACTACTGAAGCCCGTGCACCTAGAGCTCATGCTCCGCAACAAGAGAAACCACCGCAATGAGAAGACCACACACCGCAACAAAAAGTAGCCCCCGCTCGCCACAACTGAAAGAAAGTCCGTGTGCAGCAACGAGGACCCAATGCAGCCATAAATAAATAAATAAATAAATGTATTTAAAAAAAAATAATATCCTGTAAAAAACCATAATGAAAAAGAATATGAAAAAGAATATATATTTGTGTATATATACATATATATGTATAACTGAATCACTTTGCTGTATACCAGAACCTAATACAACATTGTAAATCAGCTATACTTCAATAAAAATAAACAAGTAAGTAAATAATCTGATATTACTGTAATTTTCTTTCATTTGTATTCAGATCATTGGTGATTGAGATGGTGATTAATACAGTTGGATTAATATCTACCACACTTTTTACTGTTTCTATTTGTTGCCCTTATTCTTTCATTTGTTTTTTTCTCTTTTTTCTACCATCTCTGGATGTAATTGAGCATTTTACTGGATTCTTCCTTTTTTCCTTTCTTGGCCTATATCTTTGTAAAGAACTTTCTCAGTGGTTGCCCTTGAGTTTTCAGTATACATTTAGAACTAACACACGTCTTCTGCAACTTAACACAATACCTCTTCAGTGGTTGTTCAGGTACCCCATACCACACTATTCTCATTTCCCCTCCTCTGTCCCTTTTGACATAGCTGTCGTTTATTTCACTTATCCACAAGGTTATCATTACCAATGTCATTCTTGCTAATATTATTTTAGACAAAGTGTTATCTGTTACAAAAGAAATATAAAAGGTGTTTACCTTTATCTCTCTTTTAATCCCCATGCATAATTTACATTCTTTCTTTTTTTAAAAAATTTACATTCTTTCTGGTGCATTTTTAAATGTTGGTGTACTAATGACAAATTCCCTCCATTTTTGTCTCAAAATGGCCTTATTTTTTCTTAATTTTTAAGAATAATTGTGGTTCCTAACAAAATTCTAGGAAAGTGTTGTTTTTTTTTTTTTAATTTCAAAACTTTAAATATTTCAATCCACTTGGTTCTTCCTTGTTTTTTGGTTTTTTGTTGTTGTTTTTTACCCTGAAAAGAAGTCCAATTTGATTCTAGTCTTTGTTTCTCTATACCTAAAGTAGACCTCTGGCTTCTTACAATATATTCTCTTTGTCTTTTTTCTCTGCTTTGAATATAATACACTTTGGTCTCCATTTTAGGTGTTTTCATTTTTATTGTTCACTGAGCTTCGTGGATCTATGGGTGTTGTCTATCATTAATATTAGGAAAATCTCAGTGGTTGTTACTTATTTCTGTCTCTCTTTTCCTTCAGTTATTTTTACCATATGAATCTTAAATCTTTTGTTAAAGAAGGTCATGCCAGCATTAATGGATACTGTGTTCCACGTTTCTTGATCTTTTTTGTCTTTGTGTTAGACTCTGGTGAAACAGTTTTTTGGGTACAGGCCTTAAGAACAGAATATTTGGGGCATATTTAAAAAACATCTTTCTTTTCTCTTTCCCAGTTTTAGGACACCGGTTTGCACTTTGAAGTCAGTGCTTTCATGGCTCTGGGAGGACTTGTTTATTTCAAGCTTTTTCATTCTCTTCTTGTGAGATGGAGAATCACAACTTCTAATTTCATAAATCCCAGACTAGATTTTTACCTCACAGTGGCTTTATTACTGCTTGGGAAACACTTGTTCCTGAAATAGCAGGATGGAGACTTTACGTCCTTTTGGAGGAAGCCAATGATGAAACCCTTACGTATTTTATAATCATGGGAAAATTCGCCATCAAAGTGTTGTGGACTTTGGTGAGTTCCCTTGTAAACTGTAGCTCTTAACCTGTTCCTTAAGGGCAGTAAGGCCCAGAGTTTACTGTTAGGGTGTGATGAGAAAGAGTTTTTCTGGCAGGTAATAGAACTGTATGCTCTAAAATTTGGCTGGAAGCACCTTGAGGCACCTGAGTATAGGGATTTTGTGGTCTAACATATTAATGCTTCTTCCCCATGTCTGGGCTCTAAGTTTGAAGTAACTTTCTACCTGCATCAAATTATATGTAGAGAGAAAGGAAAAACAGAGTCTGTGCTAATTATTACACAACTTAAAGGTAGTGCATCTGCAGAAGAATATTTATGTTCAGGCAACTGCATGTGATTTCTTCTAAAGGCCTGGAGGACTTTGGGACAGTGTGGCCAGCTGGGCTTTGTTAAAAGTTTGATTTCTACAGGTCACCTGGCCTCTGATGTTAGGTGATAGGACTAGAAAAAAGCCTCCAGTTTTTCACTCTGTTTCTATTTATTGAAACCTCATGCAATCTTGATCCTCAGCCTCATAGAGTACTGTAAATTGTGGATCATAGGAAGAAGGTGAAAGAATTTTTTCACAAGAAATCAGTGTTAAAATGATACTCATTTCATTAGTAAAGCACTTCTGTCATTGCCTTACATTCTGTGGGCTCTGCCATTATTGTGATATAAGCGATACACTGACCGCAGAAATTATGTGTAAATAATATTCATTTCTTCGTGATGCTGTTAAATTATTGAGGAAGTGTGGAGAGTAAGTTTTTTATGATCAAGTCATAGAATAACTCCTTGTAAACAACAGAATCATATGTAACTTTCCTATAAATCAAGTGTGGGTGTCTAGTTCTGTCAGTCTCATGCATCTTAGTGTGCACATAATTTGGGTCTTTTAGGACTCATTGACCTCTGAAGATGTGGCCGTGAACTTCACCCTGGAGGAGTGGGTTTTACTGGATTCCTCACAGAGGAAACTCTACATAGATGTGATGCGGGAAAAATTCAGGAACATGGTCTCAGTAGGTAAAAAGGAAGAAATTCCCTCCCTTTGTCAATTAGAGAACAAGTGTTTCTTACCTGTCAGTATTGTTCAAAGATATGAAATGTGGAAAGGGAAGACATTGATAAGGAAACTAGGGGATAAAAAAAGGAATTTCTGGCAGTCCAGTGGTTAGGACTCGGCGCTTTCACTGCAGTGGCCCAGGTTCAATCCCTGGTTGGGGAACCAAGATCCTGCAAGCTGCACAGCACAGCCAATAAAAAAGAAAAAGAAACTAGGCATGTTCTGAATTCACCATAGACCTACAATCTAATAATTTTTCTATAATTTTTAATACTTTGGGATCATTTTTCTGGGTCTGCATTTCAGGAACAAAATGGGAAGATCATGACATTGAAGGTTAGTAGAAAAACTGGGGGAGAAAATTAACGTGAGCCATACTCACAATACAAAGTATTGTCTCATGTGAGAATAGTGGTCTATTATGAAAATTTTAAAAGAAACAAACAAAACAAATTGCCCCATCTTCAAATTTAGATATTCTTGACAATATCTCCCCAAAATATTTTCTTAAATGTGATATAAATGTTCAGTGTTTGCAATATAGTTCATGTGCAGTCAGTATTCATAAACCCTGTATTTGAATATCACTTTTTAATAGAAAGGGTGAAGTCCTGTTGCAGAGCATTCAGTATATTCAACTTCTAACAATTCACACAAGAGAAGAAACCTTGGTATTCCTATGAATCATAATAAATACAATAAATATAATGTAATTAATAAAGAAATAATTAATAATGTTCTTCTCATTATTTACAGAAGTCCTGTGATAGACTCTCTGCAAGCAAAGACAGTAGTTACTGTGGAGGAAACTTCACCCTTATTCCAACTGTCAATCTGAAGAAAACTCCTGGTTTAAAACCATGGGAATGTAGTGCATGTGGATAACTCTTCATGCATCATTCATATCTTAAGAGACACATGAAATGTCACATTGAAAATAGACCAGGAGAATATCAAAACTATGGGGAGAAGGTGTATAAATGTAGAGAATGTGGGAAAGCATTCATGTATCCTAGTTCTTTTAGAACACATGAAAGGAGTCACACTGGAGAGAAACCCTATGAATGTGAACAAAGTGGAAGAGTCTTTTCATATCAAAAATTCTTCCAAATACACAAAAGAACTCACACAGGGGAGAAACGCTATGAATATGAACAATGTGGGAAAGCCTTCACTTATTTTAAATCCTTCCAAGTACACGAAAGACATCACACAGGAGAGAAACCGTATGAATGTAAAATATGTTCTAAAGTATTGAATACTGCCAGCTCTCTTTGAAATCATGACAGAGTCCACACTGGAGAAAAACCCTATGAGTGTAAAGAATGTGGGAAAACCTTCACATGGCACAAAACCTTCCAAAATCACATGATAACACACACTGGAGATGGACCTTATAAATGTAAAGAATGTGAGAGGGTCTTCATTAATCCCAGTTCTCTTAAAATACATGAGAGGAGTCACACTGGAGAGAAACCGTATCAATGTGAACAATGTGGTAAAAGTTATAGATATAAAGCAGTTTTAAAAATACATCAAAGGACCTATTCTTTAGAAAAACCCTATGAATGTAAAAGTGAAGGGAAAACTTTCACTTCCACTTAATGTTCAAATGCTTAAAGAATTCACACTGGACTGAAACCTTACCAGTGACAGTGGTGTGGGAAAGCCTTCATTTGTCCCTCAGTTATTTGAAGACACATGTGAGACTGCACAATAGACAGAAACCATATAAAATCTGAAGAATGTGGGAAAGACTTTCCTGATCTCAGTAGTTTATGAAAGCACAGAAGGATTTACTAGATAAAACCTTGTTTGTAAACAACATGAGTGGCTCAGTTATCAAGACAGTATGGTACTGGCACAAAAACAGAAATATAGATCAATGGAACAAGATAGAAAGCTCAGAGATAAACCCACGCACATATGTTTACCTTTTCTTTGACAAAGGAGGTGAGAATATACAATGGAGAAAAGACAGCCTCTTCAATAAGTGGTTCTGGGAAAACTGAACAGCTACATGTAAAAGAATGAAATTAGAACACCATACACAAAAATAAACTCAAAATGGATTAAAGACCTAAATGTAAGGCCAGACACTATAAAACTCTTAGAGGAAAACAGGCAGAAGACTGTATGACATAAATCACAGCAAGATCCTTTTTGACACACCTCCTAGAGAAATGGAAATAAAAACAAAAATAAACAAATGGGACCTAATGAAACTTAAAAGTTTTTGCACAGAAAAGGAAACCATAAACAAGACCAAAAGACAACCCTCAGA
>NC_041215.1:16139291-16139513 GCF_002837175.3 Physeter macrocephalus | reverse complement strand
TGCGTCCGGAGCCTGTGCTCCGCAACGGGAGAGGCCACAACAGTGAGAGGCCCGCGTACCACAAAAGAAAAAAAAAAAAAAAAAAAAAGCAAACAACCCAATCTCAAAATGGGCAGAAGACCTAAATAGACATTTCTCCCAAGAAAATATACAGATTGCCAACAAACACATGAAAGAATGCTCAACATCATTAATCATTAGAGAAATACAAATCAAAACTAC
>NC_041215.1:16132832-16139124 GCF_002837175.3 Physeter macrocephalus | reverse complement strand
TCCTGAGAAAACCATAATTCAAAGAGTCATGTACCAAAATGTTCATTGCAGCTCTATTTACAATAGCCAGGACATGGAAGCAACCTAACTGTCCATCGACAGATGAATGGATAAAGAAGATGTGGCACATATATACAATGGAATATTACTCAGCCAGAAAAAGAAATGAAATTGAGTTATTTGTAATGAGGTGGATGGACCTAGTATCTGTCACACAAAGTGAAGTAAGTCAGAAGGAGAAAAACAAATACCATATGCTAACATATATATGGAATCTAAAAATAAGGGGTTCTGAAGAACCTAGGGGCAGGACAGGAAAAGACGCAGACATAGAGAATGAAGACAACCTAGAGGGGTGGGATAGGGAGGGTGGGAGGGAGACGCAAGAGGGAGGGGATATGGAGATATATATATACATATAGCTGATTCACATTGTTATATAGCAGCAACTAACACAACAATGTAAAGCAATTATACCTCAATAAAGATGTTAATTTTTAAAAAAACCTGAGAAACACTTTAATTGACCCATATCATTACATATGAAAACTCCCATGGAAAAGAATTGTAAATAGTAGTAACATGAGATAAGTAGATAGAAAGTACTGCATGCCTAATGTTCCAGAAAACCTTCAATATGAAAGAGCTGTTTTAAAAGTTTATAAATATTTTGTTTTTACTAAGGGTCTTTCTTCATGTGTATCCTTGAACGATGGATTTATACTAATTTCAGAAATGAATATTAATGTGAGTTAATTCCGTAAGTTGTCTTTCAACAATAATACATAAGGTTCAAAGGTACTTCTTTTTCCTTTAATCAGATAATGAATTTTTTCTCTTTACACTTGAAGCCTGTTGGATCCATGGGTGAATTTACGTTTATTTCTAATAGGCAGTTAGGCTTAAATTTTTATAATGTTCTATTCATTCTCTGTTAATGGGACATTGAAAAGTGGCAGTTTGGTATTTGCTGGAATTTTCCTAGTAGTATTGTGTGGCAGTTCCTGGATATTCATAATCCATTATATATGTTTCACCCTTTTTAGAAATATTTATTTATTTATTTATGGCTGTGTTGGGTCTTTGTTGCTGCACGTGGGCTTTCTCTAGCTGTGGTGAGTGGGGGCTACTCTTCATTGTGGTGCACAGGCTTCTCGTTGCAGTGGCTTCTCTTTGTTGCAGAGGAAGGGCTCTAGGCACGTGGGCTTCAGTAGTTGTGGCTCGCGGGGTCTAGAGCGCAGGCTCAGTAGTTGTGGCACACGGGCTTAGTTGCTCTGCGGCATGTGGGATCTTTCCAGACCAGGGCTCGAACCCGTGCTCCCTGTGTTGGCAGGCAGATTCTTAACCGCTGCACCACCAGGGAAGTCCCTTTTTCACCCTTTTTACTGAGAAAGATCCTTTTTGGTGGTGGTACGTATAGGAGCCTTTTTCCATTTTCCATTCTATTGAACACTTGGAGTAAATTTTATGTATGGCTAGGATGTCAAAGAGTATACTGTTATGTAAATTATGATTTTTCCTATTCACTTTTTGTGTTTCCTCCTCACTTGTATTTGTTGAATAGACTGAGACTTGTGATAATACAAAAAATCTGGAGTTGGAGATATCTTGCCTGTGAGTAATATTAAGACCTAGACTTTCCAGAATCCATCCTCTTTTTGGTTCCATATCAGCATTCACCAATAATTCACCTGTGTGTGATTTTAAAGCACGTGAAAAGAAGACATTCTTTAGATATTGGAGTCCCCAGACTGGGAGAGAGGCAGACACATAGGAGCTTCAAGGACACCATCCTCCAGCTTATTTTCCAGATTCTTTGTCTTTATAGTCAAGAGTATTGTCAACACCACCACCAAGTGTTTGATTACCATTTTTATAGATGTGTAGTTTCCCCTGATGTCTTCACACCTTCCACATCAAAGATCCATCAGAGTTTGAATTTTTTCTGTAAGTCATCTTATATCCACCATGAAAGTATTTCAGTGTTTTATGGTTGGGAATATTCTCTGATTCCACTCTTCTCTGAATTATATCTTTATAATGTCTAATTTGTGTTGAAAACAGTTTATGCTATTAACAGTGCTAGTGAGTATGTGTTCCTGACTCACCACAGTATTCACAATGGTGCCACCAGAAAGAATGACATGGGAGTTTGTTTCTCTGCTTCATTGTGCAGTGGCTTCCTTGACCCATTGTTTCCATGTGAGAATAAGCACCTTCCTTCTGTCACGATGGCTATGCATGTTTCCTATTACTTTTAGCTCAATATAATCCTTGAATATGTTTACTTTATTGTATGTGATTAAAACTATTCTATTCAGAATGATTATAGACAAACAACAAGGTCCCAGTGTATAGCACAGGGAACTGTATTCAGCATCCTTTAATAAACTATAATGGAAAAAATACTAAAAGGAACATCTATGTATATAACAATCATTTTGCTGTACAGCAGAAGTTAACACAAAATTGTAAAGCAACTATACTTCAATTTTTAAAAAAATGATTACAAACCCTATTCGACTGTGGTGTATAATAGTAACAGTGTGCTTGAGAGGACTTCTTATAGCATTTTCACTTGTGTTAGAGGATTTGATTGCTATTCAAGATAGCAAGACGTTTTTCTTTATTGAATGCTTTCAGGCAGTTTATTTTATCATTGGTGTTCATAATCATTTTCCTAAAGGCAAAAACAGTGCTGTGGAGCTAAACTTAATTAGTAAGAAGCTTCATTCAATTATATTAGTTTTTTTTTTTTTTCCGGTATGCGGGCCTCGCACTGTTGTGGCCTCTCCCGTTGAGGAGTGCAGGCTCCGGACGCGCAGGCCCAGCGGCCATGGCTCACGGGCCCAGCCGCTCCACGGCATGTGGGATCTTCCCGGACCGGGGCACGAACCCGTGTCCCCTGCATCGGCAGGCAGGCTCTCAACCACTGCGCCACCAGGGAAGCCCTCAATTATATTAGTAAGAAGAGGGGTCTATTGGTCATTTTTACGGTTTTCCATTTTATCTTTTATCATTGTTAGAGATAGGGTTATAAAATACATAAATTCACTTCTTAGTATACTAGGTAATATTTTTAAAATCTTTTTTATGACTTAACTGAGGTCTATTAATTTAGGTAAATTGTGAGGCAATACAAAGCTGGCAAGGGAGAAAGATAGGACTACTTTGCCAGTGAACCCTTTCTGAAAGACTATACTCTTTTTTTTTTTATGTTTATCTTATTGAAGTATAGTTGATTTACAATGTTGGGTTAGTTTCTGCTGTACAGCAGGGTGGTTCAGTTATACATATACACATTCTTTTTCATATTGTTTTCCATTATTGTTTATCACAGATACTGAATATAGTTCCCTTTGCTATACAGTAGGACCTTGTTGTTTATCTATTCTATGTATAATAGTTGGCCTCCACTAATCTCAATCTCCCAATCCATCCCTCCCCCCACCCCCTCTCCCCCTTGGCAACCACAAGTCTGTTCTTTATGTCTGTAAGTCTGTTTCTGTTTCCTAAATACATTCAGTTGTGTCATTTTTTTTTACATGTTCTTCATTCCTTTAATGTGCATAGAGTAACCAGTGTATGTAAACAGGCATAGCGCCTTGTCCCCTATTCCTGTTTTTTTTTAATTTTAAAAAAATTTTATTGAAGAATAGTTGATTTACAATGTTTTGTTAATTTCTGCCGTATAGCAAAGTGACACAGTTATATATATGTATATATTCTTTTCCATATTGTTTTCCATTATGGTTTATCACAGGATATTGAATATAGTTCCCTGTGCTATACAGTAGGACCTTTTTTTAATCCATCCTATATATATATAATATTTTGTAGATATGTTGATTTGTGTCATATTTTAGATTCCACATATAAATGATATCATATAGTATTTGTCTTTCTCTTTCTGACTTACTCCACTTAGTATGATAATCTCTGGGTCCATCCATGTTGCTGCAAATGGCATTATTTGCTTCTTTTTTCTGGCTGAGTAGTATTCCCTTGTTTATATGTATCACATCTTCTTTGTCCATTCATCTGTCGATGGACATTTAGGTTGTTTCCACGTCTTGGCTATTGTAAATAGCACTGCTCTGAATATAGGGATACATGTATCTTTTGAATTATAGTTTTGTCTGGATATATGCTCAGGAGTGGAATTGCTGGATCATATGGCAACTTTATTCTTAGTTTTTTGAGGAACCTCCATACTGTGTTCCAAAGTGGATGCACCAATTTACATTCCTACCAACAATGTAGGAAGGTTCCCTTTTCTCCACACGTTCTCCAACATTTGTTATTTGTAGACTTTTTAATGATGGACAATCTGACCGCTGTGAGGTGGTACCTTATTGCAGTTTTGATTTGCATTTCCCTGATAGTTAGCAATTTTTTTTCTTTTTCTTCCTGATTAAATCTTGGGCGTTTTTGTACATTTCTAAGAATTTGTTCATTTCTTCCAGGTTGTCCATTTTATGGACATGTAATTGTTCATACTAGTGTCTTATGTTATTTTGTATTTCTGTGGTATTGGTTGTAACTTTTCCTTTTTCCATTCTGATTTTATTGATTTAGGCCTTCTTTTTTTTCTTGATGAGTCTGGCTAAAGGTTTATCAAAGAACCAGCTCTTAGTTTCATTGATCTTTTCTATTTTTTTAGTTTGTATTTCACTTATTTCTGCTCTGATTTTTTTTTTTTTTTTTTGGCTGCTTTGGGTCTTCGTTGCTGTGAGTGGGCATTCTATAGTTGCGGCGAGCAGGGGCTACTCTTCGTTGCTGTGTGCAGGCTTCTCATTGTGGTGGCTTCTCTTGCCATGGAGCACGGGCTCTAGGCACGCGGGCTTCAGTAGTTGTGGCACGCGGGCTCAGTTGTTGTCGCTCGTGGGCTCTAGAGTGCAGGCTCAGTAGTTGTGGTGCACAGGCTTAGTTGCTCTGCCACATGTGGGATCTTCCCAGACCAGGGCTCAAACCCGTGTCCCCTGCGTTGGCAGGCGGATTCTTAACCACTGCGCTACCAGGGAGGCCCTGCTCTGATGTTTATGATTTCTTTCCTACTACTAACTTTGGGTTTTGTTTGTTCTTCTTTTTCTAGTTTCTTTAGGTGTAAGGTTAGGTTGTTTATTTGTGATATTTCTTGTTTCCTGAGGTAAGCTTGTATTGCTATAAATTTCCTTCTTAGGACTGCTTTTCCTGCAATCCATAGATTTTGGATCATTGTGTTTTTGTTTTAATTTGCCTCCAGGATTTTTTTCCTTTTGTCTTTGATTTCTTCAGTGACCCTTTTGTTGTTTAGTAGCATATTGTTTCGCCTCCACGTTTTTGTGGTTTTTGCAGTTTTTTTCTTGTAGTTGATTTCCAGATTCATAGTGTCGTGGTTGGGAAAGATGCTATACATGTTTTCAATTTTCTTAAATTTTCTAAGGCTTCTTTTGTGGCTTAGGATTAGTTTTAAAATAGAATGCCTGGACAGACCAAAAGAAATAACAGTGAGAAATTCAAATAATTAATACCAATATTTCTTAAAGTATTCCAAAACTAGAAATGCAAGGAATACTTCCAAACTCATTTGATCAGGCCAGCATCTCCCTGAAACAAGACAAAGACTCCACAAGAAAAGGAAACTACAAGCCACTATCTCTGTTTCAACTTGGCTTGGCCATAGTGCCCAGATGTTTAGTGAAACAGTTTACTGGATGTTTCTGTGTAGGGTTTTTCTCATAAGATTACCATTTTAGTGGATCAAGTTGAGTAAATTAGATTATTCTCCTTAGTGTGGGTGTGCCTTTTTTTTTGTGGTATGCGGGCCTCCCTCTGCTGCGGCCTCTCCCGTTGTGGAGCACAGGCTCCGGACGCACAGGCTCAGCGGCCATGGCTCACGGGCCCAGCCGCTCCGCGGCATGTGGGATCTTCCCGGACCGGGGCGCGAACCCGGTTCCCCTGCATCGGCAGGCGGACACACAACCACTGCGCCACCAGGGAAGCCCCGGTGTGCCTCTTTTAATCAATTGTAGTTCTTTTTAAAAAATATATGAATTATTTATTTATTTCTGGCTGCATTGGGTCTTTGTTGCTGTGTGTGGGCTTTTCTCTAGTTGCAGTGAGCGGGGGCTACTCTTTGTTGCGGTGCGCAGGCTTCTCATTGTGGTGGCTTCTCTTGTTGTGGAGCACGGGCTCGAGGCACATGGGCTTCAGTAGTTGTGGCTCGTGGGCTCTAGAGCACAGGCTCAGTAGTTGTGGCGCACAGGCTTAGTTGCTCCGCGGCATGTGGGATCTTCCCGGACCAGGGCTC
>NC_041215.1:16063844-16132478 GCF_002837175.3 Physeter macrocephalus | reverse complement strand
TTTTTTTGCGGTACGTGGGCCTCTCACTGCTGTGGCCTCTCCCGTTGTGGAGCACAGGCTCTGGACGCACAGGCTCAGTGGCCATGGCTCACGGGCCCAGCCGCTCCGTGGCATGTGGGATCTTCCCGGACCGGGGCACGAACCCGTGTCCCCTGCATTGGCAGGCAGGCTCTCAACCACTGTGCCACCAGGGAAGCCACCCTGTAGTTCTTAATAGAACAAAAACTGATCTTCCCTGAACCAGAAGTATTCTGCCACTAGACTGCGTTTGGACTTCAGCTACAATTCTTCCCTTAGGTTTCCAACGTGCCCTTAGGTTTCCAACGTGCCCATTTAGATTGAAATTTTTTTTTTTTTAGCTGTACCACATGGCTTGTGGGACCTTAGTTCCCTGACCAGTGTTTGAATCTGGGCCCTCAACAGTGAAAGCACAGAGTCCTAATCACTGGACTTCCAGGGAATTCCCTAGATTGCATATTTTTTATTTAGCCAATCTTCCATAAGAACATGAGCCACTTTCTAAAAGAGGAAAAAGAAGGAAAAGGAAAATTAATATATGTGTATAAACACTTACATGCATCATGATGGTTCTGTTTCTGTGAAGGATCATGACTAACATTGTATGTTAATTTTTATCTATTAGAAATCAAATTGTGCCTTATAATTGAGGAGTCATTTTTTCTGTGTAATCTCCTAAACAGTAAATTTTGTGAAGTGTTCAGTATCGTTTTGGAAATCATAAAAAATAAAATTTTGATCTCAATAAAATCTCAATTTTGATCACATATAAAATGACAAGTGATTTTAGATCTATCACTTTCCTTCTCTATTGACTGGAATGGGCTTCATACTAAATGTATTAGGATGTCCTTACAGTGTGAGGAGGTCTTCTGACTCACTCCCCAATAAAACTGCTGAAAATTATTTTAATAAACATTTCAAGCTGCCGGAAATAGTCTTAAAGGCAAACAGAATATGAAGAACATTTGTTCAAGGAAATCTAGGAAGAGTCATTAACCATGTAGTATCTTTGTAAGGTGGCATATTGTAACTAGATTTATCACAGTGATCATTTTGAAATGTATAGAAATATTGAGTCACTGTGCTGTGTAAGAGGAACTAACAGGGCTTCCCTGGTGGCGCAGTGGTTGAGGGTCCACCCGCCGATGCGGGGGACGCGGGTTCGTGCCCGGTCCGGGAGGATCCCACATGGCGCAGAGCGGCTGGGCCCGTGAGCCACGGCCTCTGAGCCTGCGCGTCTGGAGCCAGTGCTCCGCAACGGGAGAGGCCACAACAATGAGAGGCCCGCGTACCGAAAAAAAAAAAAAAAAAAAAAAAAAAGGAACTAACATAGTGTTGTAGGTCAATTATACTTCAAAAGCAAACAAAATCATAGGAATAGAGAGCAGATTTGTGGTTACCAGGGTGGGGGAGGAGAATTTGATAAATGCAGTCAAAAGGTCAAAACTTCAGTTCAAAGATAAATAAGTACTAGGGGTGTAATGTACAACATGGTAAATATAATTCACACTGCTGTATGTGGTATATGAAAGTAGCTGAGAGAGTAAATTCTAAGAGTTCTCACCACAAGAAAAAACTTTATTTTCTATTTCTTATTTTTGTATCTATAGGAGATGATGGATGCTCTTTAAACTTAGTGTGATAGTCATTGCATTGATGTATGTGCGTCAGATTATTACGTGGTACACCTTAAATGTATACAGTGATGTATGCAATTATATCTCAATAAAACTTGAAGAAGAGAAAAACTCATAAAGATTTGTATGAAATATGAGTCTGTGTTATTTGAACCAAGAGCACTCCCTGTCAATGAAAAATTAATCAGTCAATCTAAGAAAGAATTGGAAAATTTTATTTGAGCCAAATTTGAGGATTGTAACTCAGGAAGAGCATCTCAGAAAGCTCTGAGAACTGTTTTGCCAGTTAGAAGTCACGGCACAGGCCGGAGGGCTGTGAGGATGCACGGTGCCCAGACCAAGTATCTGAAAGACCTAGTTGAAGAGGAAGCCGAGGAGGCTGGGGTGGCCCTGAAAAGCACCCAGACCACACTCCAAGCAGGTCTGGTTGCAGATGCCTGGGCGGCCCCGATCTCCACCGAGATCTACAAGAAGCACCTGGACCCCAGGCCCGGGCCATGCCCACCAGAGCTGGGCCTGGCCCTGGGCCATCTGGCTTGCTGCTGCCTGCACCACTGGGCTGCTGCCTGCACCCCACGAGCCAGGTGTACCAGAGGCTGGAGAAGCTGCAGGCGGCAGTGGCAGGGCCGTCTCTGTAGCCAGAGGCCGCCAGCCGCCGCCCCCCTTCCCCGCAACTCCTACGTGTCCATCACCAGCATTGCCCTGAGCGGCGCCAGCCCCTGGCAGCGCCCTCGGGAGCCCTGGCCCAGGCTACAGAGCGGCTGCAGAAAGGTGCCAGCCAGCCCGTGGAGAGAGACAAGAGCATGTCCGGCCTATCTGCTGCTCTGCATTGCTGACCCCAAGCTGCCCCCTGGGCCCAGCCCAGCCAGGCAGCCCTGGCCTAGGGGCTGCCGTGTGTGCACCAGCACCCCTCAGGCAGGCTGGCTGTACTCAAGGGGGTGCCACCCGAGAGTCGAGCTTGGGGAGCGGCCCAGGGCTCCAGCCCACAGCTATGGAAGGACCACTCCTGGGCAGCTCGATGTCGTCACAGCCCCCGCAGATCGTCATCACGCCGGCGCAACAGAAGATGCTGCAGAAGCTGGTCTTGCACGAGGATGGGGTCCTAGACAGCCTGCAGCTGCTGACGTCCAGCTCCCTCCCAGGCTTGGGCCTGGAACACCAGAACAGGCAGGGGCCCGAAAAGAGTGATGAGTTTCAGAGCTGAACTGTCCACCTGGTCAATCCCTAAACCCGGAAGTCAAAATTCTCATGGTTGGAAGTTCTCACAGCTCGCGAACCCTCTGCAGTCTGTGGGCAGGGGGGTGACGGAGGAGGGCAGGTGGTGGCCCTGCTGCTCTTGGGGTGTGGGCACAGGCAGGGCTCAGAGCCCCCCGGGCTGGCTGCTGCTGGCTGTCAGTAGGGCAGGACTTCTCAACAGCCTGCCTTCAGGCCAGCATTCGCAGGAGAGGAAAGCCGATGTCGTTGGAGGGGCCAGTGGCGGGGAGGAGGGCAGGTCTGAAGGCCGCTGGCTACACAGGCCAAGGAGGAGAGGTGAGTGGTCCAGTGGGACTAGCGGGGTGCCAGCTCCCCTGAGAGTTGGGCAGGGTTTGTGCAGCCCAGGCCTACAGCAGCAGCCCTTAGCCCTTCTTTTTGGACTTTGCTGAAGCCCTGGGGAAAAGCAGCCACTCTGATGACAGAGCTGATGAGGCCAGGGGCCCTCCCAGCTGCTTGTAATTGGGAAAAGGAAAAGTGAGGTGTGGCTGTCCCGTGGCTCGGTCCACTAACTAGAAGTGGGGGTTCTGAGAGGCCCTAGGGAGTGCAGTAGCGCCTCCCATCAGGCCAGTGTCCGCAGGCTTCCGCAGGCTTCCCCAGGGAGCCGGGAGCTAGCCTAACAGGCCATGCCTTGGTGCTGCACACGGGCACCAAGCCAGGTTGGGCTCCAGAGGCCACAGGCTCAGCCTCAGGCCCGGGCACTGCTTGTGACAGAGGGGTCTCACTACCCCAGGTTTGGCTAGGCCCAAGCCTTGTTACCCAGACAGTGAGAAGTCCCAAGAAGGCAGGAAGTAGCGAGCAAGGCAGAGAGGAAGGAAAATGAAAATGGGACTCACATTTTTAGAAGCAAGTCACGGTTCGTGTAACTGAATGTCTTCAAAAGTAGCCCCGAGCTGTAGCACAGGCTTCAAATGATTTTGTGTCTGCAATCATGAGTCACACTACGTGCCCCACGAAGGTAGGCATTGGTGAAGTCCAAGTTGTGCTGGAGTAGTAAAAGCTTACACTTTGAAAAAAAAAAAAAAAGAAATCAAGGCGCACAGTTATATAAGTTTTTTGAGGTAGAGGGCTGTACATCAAATGACATATTATTGACAGTTTACATAATCCAGATCTAAGCAGGATCATGGTGGGTCATGTGATTAAAACCTTACACTTTGAAAAAAAAAAAAAAAAAAAAAAAAAAAGAAATCAAGGCGCACAGTTATATAAGTTTTTTGAGGTAGAGGGCTGTACATCAAATGACATATTATTGACAGTTTACATAATCCAGATCTAAGCAGGATCATGGTGGGTCATGTGATCCCTTACAAGATCAAGAAGAAATGTTATCTTTTAAGGAGTTGTCTTGTTGATGCTAGAAAAATGTTACTCTTTATGGTTGAGCAGACATTCCTGCTGATGGGGGAGGTCTAGTTGATGCATAATGCAGATACACAATGCACAGTGGGAGGAGAGAGGAAGCCAAAGGGCAGAGAAGAATTTATGTTTAAATTTTTCTTGACTTGCCATAAAATATGCATTTTATTTCACTCCCTCTCTAGCTCCTCTCAGCTTAGGTTGCTGAAGATTCCACTTTAGACTACTGTGACTGAGAAAACATGGCACACTGTTACCCCAGCTCCCACTCAAGAGGACTGTTTTCCTAAAAGAACAGACTTCAACTTTTCAAACCGGCCCCCACTGCCTGTTGCTGGGGGTTAATACTTGCTGGATGACTCTTCTTACAAACTTGGGACACGATTCTTCTATTCCCTACACATGGAACAGAGGTGATGCCTTTGTGTACACTGACAATACAGGGTGTTGACTGCCCTTTTTCCAGCAGGTGAGGTGGCTGTATCATAAGTCATTCCTGAGGTGCCTGAAGATACAATTAAGAGGACCACTGGCTGCTGTCTCCCCTCCATTGAGCACTCAGCTCTTAGGATGGGGTTGTCATTCAGAGAGGCTTCCTATTACCCCCAAACAGCTCCAGGATTGGCACAGAGGTTTTTTCCTGAGTACGGGGTGGTGGGGTGTAGGTGGGTGGGTGGGAAGCGAGCTCTGACTACCTTTCCAAAGCATTAAAGTGCCTGGCAAAAGATTTTGAAAAGTGGAAGTCAAAGGACCCTAGCAAAAAAGTGTAAAATGAGGTGAAAATCAGTTAGGAGTAGATTCTGTATTTAATGAAAGTAGCCTAACCTGTACACTGCCTAGTTTCTGGGTAGAATTGGGAACTTAGAATGCTGAGAGGAGGATTCCAAGGGTTAAACAAATATCACATACTGATTTTGGGAAATATTTCTACAAAGGAACCAGAATTGCATTGAATAAATTGGAGAGTAAATTATGCCCTTTCCTGCTCTCTTCCCCCTCCCTGCCCCGTGTCGGTGAAAACAGTCAAGCCATCAGCCACAGATTGATTTAATTTCACCACTGGGTGAGGTCCGTGAAAGAGCAAGAGAGCCTCACCAATGGTCCTGTCATCCCAGGATACGGCGGGTTTACCCAAAGCTGAGCCCAACCTGAGGACCTGTGTTAGAGGTTTCACTCTGCCTGGGGTGTGGCGAGAAAAACCACTTTTCGAAAAACTGCTTTTGTCTTTCCTAGTCACTGCCTAGGCATTTTACAGTATGATAACCCTGCTCACACCCAGAATCTGGACATTTAGATAAAGACTTGGGTTTAGGATTCCACTCTTAGTTCCTGCTAAGGTTTTCTCAGGACATTTATTAAAATAACCACTTAGAGGGACTTCCCTGGCGGTCCAGTGGCTGAGACTCCGCGCTTCCAATGCAGGGGGCGCAGGTTCCATCCCTGGTTGTGAAACTAAGATCCCACATGCTGCCAGGTGTGGCCAAAAACAAACAAACAACAACAAAAACAAACAAACAATAAAACCACTTAGAGTTATGCTTGTGAAAAGTTAGTGACCTCTGCACTGTGGATGAAGACTGTTAGCTGCTATATCAGTAAACAAAGGATGTTGGGGCCATCTAGCCAGCAAGCGCTGCTGCCACCCGCAGGGGTGCTCCCTGAGGGGATTCAGGATGGAGAAGAGCAGGATACTGGTCCTAGATAGTAGGGACCATCAAGGATAGTAAGTTAAGATACATATCAAAGGAACGATTTCAATGAGCCCAGACTATTGCATCTTCCTGTACTTGGAAAAGTGCTAAATTCATTAACCTGAGATATCTGGTTTTCTTTAATTAACCAGACTACCTGATTTTCATGTTCCAACTACCTGGTTTTTATTGTAAAAATTCCTATGTATTCTGTCTCCTCCCTAACCTCTTCAGAGCAGTCCCTCAGAGTTATCTGAGAGGCTGTCTCCAGGGCTTGAGTCCTCAGAAGTTCTGCCAAATAAAACATATTTCTCCAGCTTCCCTGGTGGCGCAGTGGTTAAAAGTCCGCCTGCCAATTCAGGGGACACAGGTTCGAGCCCTGGTCTGGGAAGATCCCACATGCCACGGAGTAACTAAGCCCGTTCGCCACAACTACCGAGCCTGCGCTCTAGAGCCCACAAGCCACAACTACTGATGCCTGCGTGCCTAGAGCCCATGCTCCACAACAAGAGAAGCCACCGCAATGAGAAGCCCACGCACTGCAACGAAGAGTAGCCCCCACTCGCCACAACTAGAGAAAGCCCGTGTGCAGCAACGAAGACCCAACGCAGCCAGAAATAAAATTAATTAATTAAAAAAACCATATTTGTCAGCTTTTAGGTTGTGCACTTTTTTTTTTACTTTTCAGCACCATCCGTCTTATAATTGATAGGTGCCTACCCTCTCTCCTGCTTGCTCCTGACCTGGGACTGAGGACTGCCCTTTTCCCAGGGTCATTGTAACCACCCCCCCACTCAGCCCCCAACTTCTGGGATGTGTAAGTAATAGATCTTCTGGCTGTACTTGCTTTCTCTGGGTTTATTGAAACTGCATCTTCAATCAAAACAACCCCATGGGTTTCACTTACCCAAAGTGGGAACTCATTTGCTGAGGGAGATACCTGCCCACCCCATGTGGATGGTTATGAGAATTTATAAAAGGGAACCTCACTAAAATGGAGTTGGGAGCCTATGATGGGGACCTGTAGCCCAGTACCTCTCCACATCAGTTGTAGGAGGAATTGTCATTTGCACACCTCAACAGTAGAATCTTCATCAGGAAAGAATCATCCTTTATAGGTCACAAAGAGAAGAATGTACATTGCATTTCCTACAAAAAAATTGAGTTGCCCAGCAGCTCAGCCAATGAGAAACTGTCATCACCCTGAACTCTCGCTTTTCTCCAGTGGACTTTCCATCAAAGCAACTTCTCCCGACTTCCCTGATGGTCCAGTGGTTAAGACTCTGTGCTTCCAATGCAGGGGGTGCAGGTTTGATCCCTGGTCAGGGAACTGGGATCCCACATGCTGTGCGGCACAGCCAAAAAAAAAAAAACAAAAGCTCCTCCCAACTTCCTCCTTTATCTCAATAAAACATTCCTCTCCTTTCTTTGTTGGTCTTGACTATGGCTTTTGTTATAGCTTGCTTGTCCAGAGTCGCAATCCTTTGCTGCTTCTGCATAAACTCATTTTTCCTGGTAAAATAACTTTTATTTTTAAGGTCAAGAACAGGCTGTGCCCGTTATTCAGCAGGTCATAATCTGCATATTCTTAATTCAATACATCAGCTCTGACTTCTCAGTACAGTGGGAACGGGCTTCATTAAAATAATCCAGGCAGTCACTGAACAAATAAATAAGCACATAACCTTAATAATCCCCAGAAGGAATGGGTCCAGAACCCAGAGTTGCTGCAATATATTACCTGAAATGTCTGGTTTACAACAAAATATGAGACATGCAAAGAAATAGGAAGGTAGGAACCAGGTGGTGGGAATAAAGAGCAATTGAAAAATGACCCAACTCTTACAAGGAGACCCCAGTAAAACCAGGTGATGTCTCAGCAAAAAACAGGGAGGCCAGAAGGCAGAGGGAAACATTCAAAGCGCACTAGGAAAAAAACCTGTCAACCAACAATCCTATATTCACCAAAACTGCCTTCTGAAAAAAATGAAGGCCGCCCTTCATTTTTCAGATCAACAGAAGCTAAAAGAATATATTGACAGTCAATTGCCCCACAGGAATTACTGGAGGAGTTCTTCAGGCTGTAAGCAAGGGACTCCAGAAGGTAATTCATATCAACATAAAGAAACAAAAACACTCATACAAGTAATTCTGTAAGTAGAAAAGGCAGAATCAATACATATTTTCTCTTTTCTTCTTTTAACTGATGTCAAAGGAACTGTATAAATCCTATGTATGTAATGTGTTACTAGACTGTGTGTAATAACACACAGTCTAGTAACTGTAACAGTAACAGTCTAATGCGTAACATAGAGCAAATATCTGTGTAGTGCATTTGCCATTAAAGAGCACAAAGGTGGGAATAAAGCTGTACTGGGCTAAGGAGATGACTATAGATGGTAGATAAGTGTAAGAAAATACTTTGGGGGTTATTTCATAAGTTGAAGTAATCTGTATAACAATAAAAACACAAAAATGGCAAAAGGGAATAGAGCTTTATATGAGTAACGTTTCCATGTATCACTGGAATTAAGCTAGTATAAATCTGAGTCTCATTTTAGTAATTTAATACATCTATGTTAAAAGGGCAACCTCTGAAATTTTTTAAAATATATAATGAAGAAGTCATTTGAAAATGAAAGTGTTACACTTGAAAATATTCACTTAATGCAAAAGACAATTGTAAAGGAGGACTAAGAACTAAAAACAACATAAGAATTGTAGAAAACAAAAAGTAAAATGGCAGGTATAATTGCAACTACGTCAAAAATACTAAATGTGAATGGATTACATGATCCAAACAGGAGGAAGAGATTGTCACCCCAGATTAAACAAACTATGATCTAAATTTATATTCTATGTAGAGGTGATCTCAGAGAGACAACAGCAAGTGGTCTTGAAGCTGGGTTTTAGTTCCCTGCCCAGGAATTGAACCTGGGTAGCCTGGATGAAAAACCAGGAATCCTAGCTGCTAGACCACCAGGCTAGAAGCAAAGTTCCCCTGGCTCTTGCCCCATTTGAAAAATGGATTTCTTAAAGAGGCAAAAACTGTAAAAACAGGTACAGAGTTTATTATCAGAGACACAGCATAACATGTGGGAGAGCACACAGAGAAACAGTTTGTTTAAGACAGAAGCAAGGCAGAAATATACACCCAGAGAGAAGGGGTGTGGGGTCCTCCCTAATGAGGAGCACAGTAAAGAGGTGGTTAAATCATTTATATAGGGCAGTTCTTCTGGATCTTTGTTTACGTTTGGCCAGTTATCTCATTTGTTTTCCACACTTGACCTGTCCTAGAGCTCTCCCCAATATGGGTGCGCAACTTTTTGCCAAAATGGATTCCAACACAGAGGACTTCAGGAGTATGTCTACACTTTTTATGGGGTGGTACCCCCTCCCTTTTGACCTCCAAGGAGCCTTCCTGCACATGTGCAGATAGGGAGGTTTCCTTGACCTCAGGATTGATAGATGTGGTCCTCTTATCTCATTACTCCAGCAGAGCTCAGCTCCTGCCATTAACTTTGTCCTTGGTGTGTCTAAGGAAAACAAAGCTCCAATCTACTCTGCTTGACACACTCCCAGCTACTCAGCCCAGGGACCCATCTACCTTCTACCTGAGAGGAAGCACACGTTAGATGCAAAGATACCAACAGATTGAAAGTAAAAGCGTATGATAGGGCTTCCCTGGTGGCGCAGTGGTTGAGAGTCCGCCTGCCGATGCAGGGGACACGGGTTCGTGCCCCGGTCCGGGAAGATCCCACACGCCGCGGAGCGGCTGGGCCCGTGAGCCATGGCCGCTGAGCCTGCGCGTCCGGAGCCTGTGCTCCGCAACGGGAGAGGCCACAACAGTGAGAGGCCCGCGTACCACAAAAAAAAAAAAAAGCGTATGATAGGTACATCTGTGAACAGCACCAACATGAAAACTGGAGAGATTATATAAATACCAGGCAAAATAGACTAGAAAACAAAGCATATTAGTAGAGAATTAGCAGATGCAAACTATTATATATAGAATGGATAAACAATAAGGTCCTAATGTATAGCACAGGGAACTAGATTCAATATCGTGTGATAAATCATAAAGGAAAGGAATATCAAAAAGAATGTATATGTATAACTGAATCACTTTGCTGTACAGCAGAAACTAACACAACAGTGTAAATCAGCTATATTTCAATAATAAGTTTAAAAAGTACATATTAGTAAAAAGAAAAAAATAATGGAAAAAGAAAAAAACCCAGAAAATCAGAATAGAACTATAAAAAGTGAAGTGGTTGAGTTAGTAAACAAAATCCACCCATAAAATAAACCTAGACTCTACCTTTGCACAGATGGCTTCTACACAAAGTTCTCCAAAATTTTTAAAGAAGATTTGTTACTGAATTAGACTGGAGACTCCCCTCCCGGGCCCCTAGCTGAACCAAAGACCCCCCTGGCTGGGTCAGGGAGTTATTTCCCACTCAGGTTTGAGCTGCCAATAAGGAAACTGAGTTTGGTGCAAGGACGACAGGCTTTTCTTCAGTGGCCAGAGAAAAGAAGGGGAGCTAATGCTCTAAAGACACCTCTCTGATTACAAGCAGGGATAAGCTTTTTATAGAAAATGGTGAAGGAGGTTACAGGGGACGAGTGTCTTTTGTCATCCTGACTCATGGAAATGGATGGAGGTTTCCTGGAATGCAATTCAGTTCTCTTTTCTGCTGCTGTGTGGTGGCCCTTCTGGGTCTGGGTCAGAAGCAGGTAGAACCAATATGGCAGGGGGGTGAGGGGTGGAGATTTTATTATTACGATGAGATGGTAATCAGCTGTAGGGTGACCTTTGTCCCAATTTTGAAGTTCAGTCAGATTATCCTGGATTCTTATGGTTAAGCCCTCTTTTTGCTGCCATGTAAACACAACTAGTAGATAGTTAGTTCTGGTTTTCTGCAAGTTTGCCGGGAGGGAGGTTTTTATTAGAATGGGGGGCGGGGCGGTTGGCTCCCTTGCCTCCTTGCCTAAGACAGGTGTACTTGTTTACAGAGACAATTTAGGCATGGTGTGCTAGGGACCGTTCGGTTGCTCCCCTGGGTGACAGGTTTATTACTGATTTTCACAAAGTCTTGTAAATAATAGAATGAAGACAATACTTCACACTCATTTTGTGAGGCCAGAACTACTCTAATACCAAAGCCAACACATGAAGTACCAAAAAGAGAAGACACACCTATTTCTTTTGTGAATATGGATGCAAAAAAACCCAACAAATACTAGCAAACCCAATACAGCCACAGATTAAAAGAATTATACATCATGACCAAGTGGGATTTGTTCCTGGGATGAAAGTTTAGATTAACATCTCAAAATCATTAATGTAATGAAGGAGGTCAATAGAGTAAAAAGCAAAAATGCAAGGTCTTCTAAATAGACTCAAAGAAATAATTGACAAAAGAAATAATACCCCTTCATGATTAAAACACTCACCAAAAATAGGAGGGCTTCCCTGGTGGCTCAGTGGTTAAGAGTCTGCCTGCCAATGCAGGGGACACAGGTTCGAGCCCTGGTCCGGGAAGATCCCACATGCCGTGGAGCAACTAAGCCCGTGCACCACAACTACTGAGCCTGTGCTCTACAGCCTGCGAGCCACAACTACTGAGCCCACATACCACAACTACTGAAGCCCGGGTGCCTAGAGCCTGTGCTCCACAACAAGAGAAGCCGCGGCAATGAGAAGCCTGTACACCGCAACGAAGAGTAGCCCCTGCTCACGGCAACTAGAGAAAGCCCTTGCGCAGCAATGAAGACCCAACGCGGCCAAAAATAAAAAAATAAAATAAAATAGAAGGAAATGTCCTAAGCTCATATTGAGCATCTATGGAAAACCCACAGCTAATATTATATTTAATGGTGAAAGAGTGAATGCTTACCCCCAGCCATAACTAACAAAAGATGTCTACTCTTGTCACTTCTGTTTGACAGTTTATTGGAGATTTTAGCCAAGTACCCATTAGGCAAGAAAAGGATTAAAATGCGTGCATATTGGTTAGGAAGATGTAAAACTTTCTCTACTTCCAGTCAGGTATCTTATATATAATAAACTCTAGGGTCTGCTAAAAAAAACTATAGGAACTAGTAATTGAATTTAACAAGGTTGTATGATACAAGATCAAAATAAAAACAACTGTATTTTTATACACTTGCAGTGAACATTCTGATAATGAAATTCAGAAAAGAAATGTATTTACAATAGAAGCAAAGGCAATAAAACAGGAATAAATATAACAAAAGAAGTATAAAACAAATACTCTGGGGTTTCCCTGGTGGCGCAGTGGTTGCGCGTCCTCCTGCCAATGCAGGGTATTTACAATAGAAGCAAAGGCAATAAAACAGGAATAAATATAACAAAAGAAGTATAAAACAAATACTCTGGGGTTTCCCTGGTGGCGCAGTGGTTGCGCGTCCGCCTGCCAATGCAGGGGAACCGAGTTCGCGCCCCAGTCCGGGAGGATCCCACATGCCGCGGAGCGGCTGGGCCCGTGAGCCATGGCCGCTGGGCCTGCGCGTCCGGAGCCTGTGCTCCGCAACGGGAGAGGCCACAACAGAGGAAGGCCCGCATACCACAAAAAAAAAAAAAAAACAAATACTCTGAAAACTACAAACACGTTTGAAAGAAATTAATTAATGTATAAACAAATGGGAAAACATCCCAGTTTCATGGATTGGAAGACTTAACGTTGTTGAAATGGCACTGCTCTGCAAAATGATCTAAGATTCAATAATCATAATCCGAACAGTAATTTGATTGGCAATCTGTTTCATAAATTTATAGGGAATTGTAAGGAAACCAGAATAGCCACACCATTCTTGAAAAAGAAAAAAAAATTGTAGGATTAACATTTCTTGATTTCAAAACTTTGTACTAAACAAAGGTAATCAAGATATTGTGGTAGTAAAAGAAGGATAGACAATTTTGTTAGTCAATGATACCTCAAGAAAGCTGTGGGGGAAGAGTTTCCAGATGAATCCCAAGTTTACAGGATGATTTATTGTTTTTCTTGTAACAGAGATAATAGGAATCAATTGCCTTAGGGATGTCATAGTCGTTTACATTTCAAAGTTCGCTAGGGTTTGAAACAAAAACTGATGTAAATTTCCTGTCAGTGTAAATGTAGACCTGAGAACTTAATGAACACATCTCACACCCTATGGTTAGACTGAGCAGAGTCCTTGCGCCCAGCTAGGACTGTGGGCTTCAAATTTCTCACCAGGGCCAAGTGTTCTGGGATTCTTTACCTTAAATACCAAAAGAGTGGGGGTGGGAAAGGGATGAGGGAAATCTCAGTGCTCGCTAAGATCAAAGACTAAAATAGACCAGCCTCTGTTACAGACGGTGAGGTCACACTTAAGTGTGTTTCTTGTGAAAAGAACTGTGTCAGGAATGAGTGAGATGTGACCAAAGGACCCCCATCTTTGCTTCCCGCGTTGGAATTTTGCTGAGCTCTCTAAATAAAATGGCTGAATAGTTGCTGAGTTGCCAAATAATGATGATGATGATGATAACTGGACTTATTCTGGACTAAAGAAAACATACCTTTCTCTAGTAACGGATGAGATGTGTTCCGTAACCCAATGGTATGTATAGACGAATTTTATCCTCCAATCCAAATTCTTGGTAAAGAAGTTTTGTAAGCCTGAATGAACAACCCCCCTTTTCCTAGAAAAACTTTTACCCATTTTCCTCGGGTGGGACACCATTCTGGGTCTCTCCAGAATCTGTGACCCCTGAATTGCAATTCTAAGATCCCTCAATAGACTGCCATTTTGCCTCTTTATAATTGGTGGTCCTTATGGTTGACATTCTAAACAAGGGTCATAGTTCCATGAGTGGTTCGCCGTAGCCTTACGCCAAGCTCTTGACCTGCAGAGGACAGATGGCCCATTTGTTACAAGCAGACCTGGCCTGGGCCATCCTCTTGCTCTGTATTTCTCCAACCCGAGACTGAATCGGGAATTCCCGGCGCACATCTGAGCCCACACTTTCACAAAAAGCTGGGTGAAAACATCATAGGCAGCCTCAGGCCAGAAAAACTTTCTGTTTAAATGCATATGGAGCTGGCTGGTCAGGTTACCACCTAGAGGCGAAGATGTTTGGGCGGAGCCCAGCCCTCCTGCTCTGCAGTCACTCAGGCACGAAGTGGCGGGACTTGCGAAATGTCCAATCAGGGGCGCCGCTGGTGGAGGTGGGCGGGGCGACGCACAGCACCCGCAAGAAAGTCGCCACGGACTCCGACGTCCCACGGAGGGTATCAGGCGTTCCCCCCCTTAATCGTCCCAGTCGTTTCTGCACTGGTCGTGGGAGGCGTAGGAGGGACTCGGGGAGACCCAGAAAAGCTGGATATGGTGAGTGTGCCTCCCCGGCGTGTGGAGACAGCGGAGAAATTGGTAGGAACCGGCGGGAACAGGCCGAGGCGGGACCCGGGCCTCCCCGCGTTCAACTCCGGAGTCTGCGGACCCGTGTCCACTTGGACAGCCACTGGGACCTCATTCCCTCCGGCTCGCAGCCTGGGGGCGGGGCCTGCAGTCGGGACCCCGGGCGCCCTGTCCCGTCACTGCGCGCCACGACTTCGGCCCCGGCCCCTCTGGGCAGCTCTGCGCCCGCAGCCCCTCATCTCCCCCAGCATGTGCGGTGACCACGAGGAGGGTCATCAGGGAACAATACTGACTCGGTCCCCGGGGTACCTGTGTATGAGGAGCTGTGTGGGGTCCCCAGTCCGTCCTTTCTCCCCAGGGCGGGACCCGTTTTCTCCGAGTTTTCCAAATGGTTGGGGAGCAGGGTCTCAAATCCACGACCCTGTCCCTCTAGCCTAGCTCTTCCTAGAGTGGCAATAAATGCCTCAATTTCCAGATTCCTTCCCGAATTCTAAAACTCCAGCTTCTCCTCTTCGATTCACAGCATCATTATCAACTATTTGTCTTCCGTGGTGCATTTCAAAAAGACCCAATTTTTTTTGTTTTAATTTTTTTTCCCCACAGAGTCATGGGTGACTCCTTTTTATAGATTTATATTCGTTGTGGATATTTGACATGAGAGGACAGCCATGAATAACTACGTGGAACTACCGTTTGAATCCTCATGCCTCTCCCTCAGGATCTTTTCAGGGCACAGACATCCTATCCGAAATCCTGCCAGGGGTGGTCCTCTTTGGAAGCTTTCCTGGTTGATCTGTCAGCCTTGCCCCTCTCTGGCTTTGTCATAGGACATTTTTCTTCATCCTTTTAACATTCATCTGTCTGTGTCTTTAGGTTTAAAGTGGATTTCTTGTGGACAACATACGATTAAGTGTGATTTTAAAAATCTGTCATTACTGTATTTGTCTTTCAGTTGTATTGGGACCATGATTAAAGTAATGGCTAATACAGTTGGATTAATACCTACCACACCTTTTATTGTTTTTATTTCTTACCCTTGTACTTTGTTTCATTTTGTCTTCCCACTTTTTCTGCCGTCTCTGGCTTTAGTTGAGCATTTTACCTGATTGTTTTTCTTAATCCTCTGTTAGTATGTGAATTACACATATTTTTTCACTTTTTTAGTGCTTGCCCTTGAGTTTTCAGTATACATTTACAGCTAAGCCACATCATTTGTCAAGTGCCACTGTACCACTTCATTGGGCATGCAGGTACCTCATAGGAAGTTATTCCTACTTCCCCCATCTCTGGTCCCTTGTCACATAGCTCTCATTTATTTCACTTATCCATAAGTTTATAATTGCCAAACACATTCTTGTTCATATTTGAAACAAAGTGGTTATCTGCCATATTAATTATAAGAATTACAGTAGATATTTTATCTTCATATATTGTTTTTCTAATCCTACATCTTCATTATTTACATTCTTTCTGATCAGTTTCTGAACGTTTCTTTCAAAGTAGGTCTATTAAGACAAAGTCTCAATTTTTTTCTGAGAAAGTCTTTATTCCTTTATTCTTGGAAGATAATTTCGCTTGACACAAAATTCTAGGAGAGTTGTTTTTTGTTTCAAAACGTGAAATATTTCACTCCACTCTTTTATTTTCTTGCGTGGTTTCTGAAAAGAAGTCTGATTTAATTATAATCTTTGTTTCTGTATAACTAAGGTGTTTTCCCCTCTGGCTTCTTTCCATATATATTCACGTTGTCTTTGGTTTTTGTCTAGTTTGAATACGAGCTACTAGGTTGTGCATTTTTATTGTTTATGTGTTTAGTGTCCTCTAAACTTCCTACAGTGTGTCGTGTATCATTAATTTTAGGAAAATCTCAATGATTGTTACTACACTAATTTCTTCTGTTCTTTTCTGTCTTTTCCTTTCGTAATCCCATGATGGTTATAAATCTTCTTTTTAAGACAGTTTATGTTAGGGTTCATGGATATTGTTCTGTCTTTTTTGTGTTTCCATTAAACTCTGATGAAATAGAATTTTTTGACAGGCCATGGTAAGAACAGAATATTTGGGGAATATTAATAATGTTGTATTTATTTTCTCTTTCCCAATTTTAAAGATCGTGGGTTGCCCCGTGACCTAAATGCTGCAAAGAATCTAAGAAGAGAAGTTTATTTCAAGTTATTTTGCTTTTTTCTTGGGAGGTTGGGAATGATAGCTTCTAAGTTATTAAATGCCAGAGCCGGAAGTAGAAGCTTCTGACTCCAATTTTTTGACAGTTGACTGTAGACAGCTTTAGAGCCTCATCCCTCCTTCTTCCCCTTGTGACCCACATGTATCCAAGGCAGTGAGAAAAGCTTTGCTCCTACCTTTGGCGCAGGAAAAGATTGAATCCACGCATGCTCTGCCCTTGTGTGTAAACTCTCACTGTATCCCACCACAAAACCAAAATTAAAAAGTCCACACACGTTTCCTTGCTCTCTCAAGCTATTTCACACCTGCTTGAGAGGCCTGCCTTACACTCGCCAGAAACCTCAATTATGGAGGAATATACCCTTTTATAGCCTACTGGCAGTGTGTGCTGTCTTCAGCTAAGGGATTCTTATGCTTAGGGGTTGAACTGCATGTTCTTTTTCTCCCTAGAGAACCTTGACAATGGCAGAGGAAGGAAGGACACCTCGACAGTGGCTGGTCACAGAGGACTTCCTTCTGATTAGAGGATGGTGATTTTATGTTCTTTGGGAGGAAAACACTGTGGACAGGTTTATTTATTTTATAATCATGGGAATATTCACCATGAAAACATCATGGACTTCAGTGAGCTCCCTTACAATCTGCAGCTCTTAAATTTTTTTTTTCAATTTATAAATTCCTTATACTATATGCAAATCCTTGTTGTTTATGTATTTAATATGTAGTAAACTGCATGTGTTAATCCCATACTCCCCATTTATCCCTTTCCCCCCTTCCCTTTTGGTAACCATAAGTTTGTTTTATATGTCTGTGAGCCTGTCTGTTTTGTAAATAAGTTCATTTGTACTCTTTTTTAGATTCCACATATAAGAGATATCATATATTTGTCTTTCAATGTCTGATTTACTTAGTCTAATAATCTCTAGGTCCATCCATGTTGCTGCAAATAGCATTATTTCCTTCTTTTTTATGGCCGAGTAATAATACATTGCATCTGTAAACCACATCTTTGGAATCCGTTCATTTGTTGATGGACACATAGGTTGTTTCTATGTCTTGGCTATTGTAAATTGTGCCGCTGTGTACATTGGGATGCATGTGTCTTTTCGAATTGGAGCTTTCCTCTTTTCCTGATACAAGCCCAGGAGTGGGATTGCTGGGTCATATGGTAACGCTTTTTAGTTTTTTAAGGAACCTGCATACTGCAGCAATTTACATTCCTACCAACAGTGTAGGAGGCTTCCCTTTTCTCCACATCTTCTCCAGCATTTATTATTTGTAGACTGATGATGCCCATTCTGACTGGTGTGAGGTGTTACCTCAATGTAGTTTTGATTTGTATTACACTAATAATTTGTGATGTTGAGCATCTTTTCTTGTGCCTATTGGTCATCTGTATGTCTTCTTTGGAGAAATGTCTATTAAGGTCCCTTTTTAAAAATTAATTAATTAATTAATTAATTTATGGCTGCGTTGGGTCTTTGTTGCTGTGCGTGGGCTTTTTTCTAGTTGCGGTGAGCGGGGGCTACTCTTCATTGCAGTGCATGGGCTTCTTATTGCGGTGGCTTCTCTTTGTTGCAGAGCACGGGCTCTACGTGCACGGGCTTCAGTAGTTGTGGCACATGGACTCAGTAATTGTGGCTCACCGGCTCTAGAGCTCAGGCTCAGTAGTTGTGGCCCATGGGCTTAATTGCTCCACGGCATGTGGGATCTTCCTGGACCAGGGCTCGAACCTGTGTCCCCTGCATTGTCAGGCGGATTCTTAACCACTGCACCACCAGGGAAGCCCTGTTTGTATATTTTAGAAATTAAGCCCTTGTCACTCACATCCTTTGCAAATATTTTCTCCTAGTCCATAGGTTGTCTTCTTGTTTTGTGTGTGGTTTCCTTTGCTGTGCAAAAGCTCATAAGTTTGATTAGGTCCCATTTGTTTATTTTTGCTTTTATTTCTGTTGCCTCAGTAGGTTGACCTGAGAAAACACTGCTACAATTTATGCAAAAGAATGTTTTGCCTATATTTTCTTCTAGGGGTTTTATGGTATTAGGTGTTATATTTAAATCTTTAAGCCATTTTGAGTTTATTTTTGTGTATGGTATGTGGGAATGTTCTAACTTCATTTATTTACATGCGGCTGTCCTGTTTTCCCAACACCACTTGCTGAGGAGAATATCTTTTCTCCATTGTTTATTCTTGCCTCCTTTGTCAAAGATTAATTGATCATAGGTGTGTGGGTTTATTTCTGGACTCTCTATTCTGTTGCATTGATCTCTATGTCTGTTTTTGTTCAGTACCACACTGTTTTAATTACTGTAGCTTTGTAGTATTGTCTGAAGGCTGGGAGGGTTATTCCTCCAACTTTGTTCTTTTTCCTCAGAATTGCTTTGACAATTCTGAGTCTTTTACGGTTCCATATAAATTTTAGGATTATTTGTTCTAGTTCCTTGAAAAATGTCATGAGTAATTTGATGGGGATTGCATTAAATCTGTAGATTGCTTTGGGTAGTGTGGCCATTTTAACAATATAATTCTTTCAATCCTAGAACATAGGATATCTTTCCATTTCCTTGAATCATCTTTGGTTTCCTTTATCAGTATTTTATAGTTTTCAGCATATAAGTCTTTCACCTCTTTGGTTAGGCATATTCCTAGGTATTTCATTTTTTTTTGATGTAATTTTATTTTATTTATTTATTTTTTAAATTTATTTATTTTTGGCTGCATTGGGTCTTTGTTGCTGTGCATGGGCTTTCTCTAGTTCCGGTGAGCGGGGGCTACTCTTTGTTATGGTGCGTGGGCTTCTCATTGCGGTGGCTTCTCATTGTGGAGCACAGGCTCTAGGCGAGTGGGCTTCAGTAGTTGTGGCATGCGGGCTCAGTAGTTGTGGCTCGCAGGCTCTAGAGTGCAGGCTTAGTAGTTGTGGCGCATGGGCTTAGTTGCTCTGTGGCATGTGAGGTCTTCCCGGGCCAGGGATCGAACCCATGTCCCCTGCGTTGGCAGGTGGATTCTTAACCACTGCACCACCAAGGAAGTCCTGATGTAATTTTTTAAAAAATAAATTTATTTATTTATTATTTATTTATTTTTGGCTGCGTTGGGTCTTCATTGCTGCGCAGGCTTTCTCTAGTTGTGGCAAGTGGGGGCTACTCTTCGTTGCAGTGGCTTCTCTTGTTGTGGAGCCCAGGCTCTAGGCACGTGGGCTTCAGTAGTTGTGGCATGTGGGCTCAGTAGTTGTGGCTTGCAGGCTCTAGAGTGCAGGCTCAGTAGTTGTGGCCCACAGGCTTAGTTGCCTTGCAGCATGTGGGATCTTCCCGGACCAGAGTTTGAACATGTGTGCCCTGCATTGGCAGATGGATTCTTAACCACTGCACCACCAGGGAAGTCCCTGATGTGATTTTAAATGGGATTTTTTTTTACTTTCTCTTTTTTATATTTCTTTTTTGGTGTAAAGAAATGCAACAGATTTCTGTATATTTATCTCATATTCTGCTGCCTTGCTGAATTCATTTGTCAGTTCTAGTAGTTTTTGTGTGGAGTCTTTAGGGTTTTTATATAGAATATCGATGTCATCTTCATATAATGACAATTTTACCTTTTCCCTTCTAATTTGGATTTCATTTCTTTTTCTTCTGTGATTGCTGTGTCTAGGACTTCCAATACTCTGTTGAGTAGAAGTGGTGGAAGTGGGCATCCTTGTCTCATTCCAGAATTTACTGGGAATGCTTTCAGCTTTTCACCATTGAGTGTTATGTTGGCTGTGGGTTTGCCAAAAATGGCTTTTATTATGTTGAGATATGTTCTTTCTATAACCACTTTGGTGAGAGTTTTTATCATGAATGCATGTTAAATTTTATCAGATACTTTGTCTTCACCTGTTGAGATGATCATGTGGTTTTTGTCTTTTCTTTTGTTGATGTCATGTATCACATTGATTGATTTGTGTGTGTTGAACCATCCTTGTGAGCCTGGGATGAATCCAACTTGATCATGTTGTATGATCCTTTTTGTGTATAGTTGGATTTGATTTGATCACATTTTGTTGAGGATATTTGCATCTGTATTCATCAAAGATATTGGCCAGTAATTTTCTTTTTTGTGTAGTGTCTTTGGTTTTGGCATCAGGGTGATGGTTGCTTCATAGAATGACTTTGGGAGTGTACCCGCCTCTTCAGTCTTTTGGAATAGTTTGATAAGGATCAGTATAAGTTCTTCTTTGTATGTTTGGTAGAATTCCCCAGGGAAGCTCTCTGGTACTGGACTTTTGTTTGCAGGGAGTTTTTTGTTTTTGTTTTTATATTGCAGCTTCAATTTTTTAAAATTAAATTAAATTTATTTATTTATTTTTGGCCTCACCACATGGCTTGCGGGATCTTAGTTCCCTGACCAGAGGTTGAACCCAGGCCACAGCAGTGAAAGTGTTGAGTCCTAACCACTGGACCACCAAGGGATTCCCACAGTTTCCATTTAACTTTTAGTACTTGGTCTGTTCAAATTATCTCTTTCTTCTTGACTCAATTTGGGTAGGCTGAATATTTCTAGCAACTTGTACATTTCTTCTAGGTTGTCCATTTTGTGGGCATATACTTGTTTATAGTATTCTCTTATGATTTTTTTGTATTGCTGTGGTATTGGTTGTTGTTTTTCCCCTTTCATTTCTCATTTTGTTTCTTTGGGTCCTCTCTCTTTTCTTTTTGGTGAGCTTGGCTAGAGGTTTGTTGATTTTTTTTTAATCTTTTCAAAAAACCAGGTCTCAGTTTTATTGGTCTTTTCTAATTTTTTTTTAATCTCTATTTACTTCCTCTCTGATCTTTATTATTTTCCTCTTTCTGTGACTTTAGGTTTTGTTTGTTCTTTTTCTAATCCTTTTAGTGGTAGGTTAGGTTATTCATTTGGGATTTGTTGTTTTTGTTTAAAGAAGCCCTGTATCACTATGAAATTCCCTCATAGAACTGCTTTTGCTGCATCTCATAGATTATGTATGGTTGTGTTTTCATTTTCATTTTTCTTGAGGTATTTTTTAATTTCCTCTTGGATTTCATTGTTGACCCATTGGTTTTTTTAGGGACATGTTGTTTTTAGTCTCCATGGAATCATTTTTTTCTCGTTTTTCTTTCTGTGGTTGATTTCTGGTTTCATGCTGTTGTGGTCAGAAAAGATGCTTGAAATAATTTGTTCTCTTAAATTTGTTGAGCCTTGTTTTTTGTTCTACTATGTGGTTTATCCTAGAGAATGTTCCATGTGCGCTTGAGAAGAATGTGTATTCTGGTTTCTTTGGATGTAGTGTCCTGTAAATAGCTATTAAGTCTAACTGTTCTATTGTGTCATTCAGAATCTCTGTTGCCTTACTGATTTTCTGTCTGGAAGATCTGTCCATTGATGCCACTGGGGTGTTAAACTCTCCTACTATTACTGTATTCCCAACAATTTCTCCTTTTATGTCTGCTCATATTTGTTTTATGTATTTAGATGCTCCTACATTGGGTGCATATATGTTAATGAGTGCAATATCCTCTTCTTGTGTTGATCCTTTTATTATTATCTAGTGTCCTTCTTTGTCTTTCTTTATTGCCTTTTTTTAAAGTCTATTTTGTCTGATATGAGTATTGCTACCCCTGCTTTCTTGTAATTTCCATTTGTATGAAATATATTTTTCCATTCCCTTACTTCCAATGTTTATGTTTCTTTTGCTGTAAATCAGGTCTCTTGTAGGCAGCATATTGAAAGTTCTTGTTTTATTATCCAATTTACCACTCTGTCTTTTGATCGGAGCATTTATTCCATTGACACATAAAGTAGTTATTAATAAGTATGTATTTATTGACATTTAAAACCTTGTTTTCCAGTTGATTTTATATTTCTTATTTGTTCCTTTCTTCTTCTTTTTGTTTTTCCCTTTGTAGTTTGACGGTTTTCTTGTATTATGCTTGAGTTTCTTTCATTTTGGGTTTTATGAACCTATTGTATGTTTTTGGTTTGTGGTTAGCCTGGTTTTCAAGTTTGTTAACCCGTAAATGTATGTACTTGCTTTAGACTGGTGGTTATATAAGCTCAAACACATTGTAAAAGATCTACATTCTTACTCCCCTCCCACACATTTTGTGATTTTGATGTCTTATTTTACATCTTCATGTTTATTACCCTTTTGCTGTTCTTTATAGTTATATTTGTTTTCACAGTATTCTTTTGATTCTTTTTTAATCTATGTACTGGTTTATTTAAGTGATCATCAGTCCTCTTATATATTTACCTTTACTATTTTGATTTTCCCATTCATACAGATTCTTGCTTTTTTTTTAGAGAGGACCTTTCTATATTTCTTGTTAGATAGGCTTAGTACTGCTGTATTCTTTTAGTCTTTGCTTTTCTGAGAAATTCTATATCTCTCCTTCTATTTTAAATGATAATCTTGCTGGGTGGAGTATCCTAGGTTGCAGGTTTTTCTCTTTCAGGACTTTCATTGTATCTTGCCACTCCTTCTGCCCTGCAAAGCTTCTGTAGAGAAATCAGCTGATAGCCTTATGTGGATTCCCTTGTGATTGACTCTTTGGTTTTCTCTTGTTGCCTTTAGAATCCTCTCTTTATCTTTACTTCTTACCGTTTTAATTATGATATAATTAAAGGTCTGTTTGGGTTCATCTTGTTTGGGACCCTCTGTGCTTCCTGTACCTGGATATCTGTTTCTTTCTTTAGGTTTGGAACGTTTTCAGCCATAATTTATTCAATACTTTTTCAACCCCCTTTTCTCTTTCTTCTCCTTCTTGGATTCTATTATGTGTAAATTGGCATGCTTTATATTGTTCCATACATCTCATATGTTGCTTTCATATTTTTCATTTGTTTTTCTGTCTGCTGTTCTGTTTGGGTGATTTCCATTATTCTTTCTTCCAGGTCACTTGTTCATTGTTCTGCATTATTAAGTTTGCTATTTATTGTGTTTAACTCAGTATTCATATTGGCAATGGAGTTGTCTAATGTTGATTGGCTCATCTTTATAGTTTCTAGTTCCTTGTTTCAGTGATCCACATTTTTATTGGTAGCCTTTCTTAATACCTTCAGCATTTTTATTACCTCCTTTTTGAACTTGGGGTCTGGTAGACTGGAGATGTCTGTTTCATTGTTTATTCTTTAAGGGGATTTTTCTTGTTCTTTTAATTGGGAGTAGTTCCTCTGCTTTTTCATTTTTCTTATATTTCTCTGACTGTCAGTTTAGGAGAAACACTTATCTACTGTGGTCTTACAGGGCTGATGTTTTGTGGGAGTGTCCCTGTGTAGACTCCTTGAGTCCAGTATTCATGGTGCAAGGGCTGTTTTTAGTACGTATACTTGCCATGTGTCTCATCAGGTTCTGCTGGCCCTTGTTGGTGTGTTTGGCTTTGTGGTGACCAGAGACTGCACTGGATGTTTGGTGGGGCCTCCTCTTTGCTCTGTGGTTGTCACAGGTCTGTTGGGGGCAGGGTCTGCTCTCTAGTTGTTGGAATAGAAGCTCCTAGATCCGGTTCTAAGATGTGGTGTGAGGTAGGTGACACTGGAGGCCTGCCAGTGGGAAAGGAGCTGCTTCATCTTCATCCCCAGGAGATGTCTGTGGTATGTGTGATTCTGTGATGCTACTTGCCACCTGGTGTGCGTACCCACAAAGATCACTGCTGCTGGCACTGCCCTTGATGGCCGCCTTCACTTGGGGGCTCTGGTAATCAGGTTAGAGATTCCTTAGGCATGTATGCACGTCCACAGGGCCACCAGTGTTTAAACACACAGAGTCATGTCCCCTGAGCAAGCAGATAATCGGCTCAGGTGGCTCTCAGGTAAGCACAAGCAGTCCCGGTCCCCAAATCTGCTGGAACGAGAACCTGCTGGAGCTGCATCCCAGCACCCGCAGTAGGACTGCCTGCAATTGGCTCAGATTTCAGCCCTGCCTCTGTGCAGGCCCACAAAGTTCAAAGAACCCACTGCAGCTAGATCCCTGCTATGAGCATGCTGACAGTGAGGCTACTATGGCAGACCTGTTCCCCTCCTGCCCGTGTTAACAATGGGGCTCCTATGGCAGACCCACTCTCCGTCCTGCTCATGCCCCCAGTTGCAACCCAGGCCACAGTCCAGACCCTGTGGGCTGTCTCTGTGCAGCCAAACTGAGTCCTTTCCCCGGATCTGTCCGTTGAAGCCACGTTTCTGCACCTAGTCATTGCACACACCAGCAGGCACATGTCTTGGGCTGAGAAGTGCGGACACGTTACCAGGACCGTCAGTTCTGATCTCTCTCTACCCTGCCAGGCTGCAGGCCAGCTGCCACACTCTCCTTTCCAGCCTTTGAAGCTCCCTATCTATCCTGGTGGACCTCCCAGCTGGTGAAGGAGGTTCCCTGGCTTAGGGGACCTTTCCTCTTTCACAGCTCCCTCCCAGGAGCACAGGTCCCATCTCAGTTCCTCTTCTCTCTTCTCCCTTCATCCTACCCAGTTGTGTGGGGATCTTTCTTGCAGCTTTGGTTATGTGAGATCTTCTGCAAGCTTTAAATAGGTATTCTAAAAAAATTGTTCCGCATGTAGATGTACTGGCAGGAGGAGGTGAGTTCCATGTCCCTCCACTCCACCATCTTGTTCTCCTCTCCTTAAATTGTTTTTTAATGTCAGCAGGGACAAGGATCGACTGTCATGATGTGCCACATGGGCTCTTCTGACATTATTATCTCAGTGTGTATGCCTGTGTGTTCCCAGAATGGCAGGAAGCTACCCTGAGGCACAGGAGTGTAGGGACTTTGTGGTCTAAGTTATCATGCCTTCTTTGTCATGTCTGAACTCTGTTCCAAATAACTTTCTAGTCCATTAAATTGGACAGAGAGACAAAGGAGGTACTGAGTCTGTAATACATATGACACAGGGCAAAAGCAGTGCTTCTCCCCAAGAATATTTTCATTCAGCCAGTTGCATCTTGTCACTTTTAATGTCCTGGAGGACTGTAGGATCTGTGACTAAGTGGACCTTGTTAAATGTTACATGCCAGAGGCCTCCTGGACTCTCATGCCTGGTAATGGGAAGAGAAGAAAAACCTTGTAGTTATTCACAGTGGTTTATGCATTGAAACCTCACACAGATTTGACCCCTTGTCTCTTGGAGTGCTGGAATTGGTGGGTAATAAGGAAGGAAAAGAAAGAATTTTTCTCATAAGGAATTGATGGTCTTAAAATGATAATATTGGTTTCATTTGTATAGCATTTCTGTCATTTCCCAGTATTCTCTGGGCCCTGCCATTAGAGAGAAATAAAATATAATGTGATCACAGTAAAAATGCGTAAATAATTTTCATGTCTTTATGGTACTGATAAATTAATGAGGAAGAAAGTGCGGACAGAGGGTGAGTAAATGTTTGGAAAGGACAGAATCATACATAACCTTCCCATAAATGGAATATAGGTGTCCAGTGCTGTCACTCATCCTACTGTACACATACTTGGGATGTTTTAGGACTCAGTGACCTGTGAGGATGTGGCTGTGAACTTCACCCTGGAGGATTGGGCTCTACTGAATCCTACACAGAAGAAACTCTACAGAGATATGATGCAGGAAACCTTTAGGACCCTGGCCTCAGTAGATAAGGATGGGGACTTTCCGTCAGTTACTCAGGTAGAGATCAAATGCTTCTTGCTCATTGTTGTTGTTCTAAGTTGTGTAATGTGAGAAGGGAGGATGTTGGTATATAAACCAGGCATGATCACAGCTAACAATGTACATAGAGTCAAATAATATTTCTTTAATTTCCAATCTTTGGAATCATTTTACTGGGTCTGCATTTTAGGAACAAAATGGGATGATGATGACATTGAAGAGCAGTACAAAAACCAGGGGGGAAAACCAAGGTAAGTCACACTGACAATAGAAAGCATTGACTCACGTGACAATCCTGGTATATTATGAAATTTTAAAAACATGCAAACAAAACAAATAGCCCTTTCTTCTAATTTAGTTATTCTTAGAAAGTTTCTTTCAAAAATATTTTCTTAAATGTTATGTAAATGTCCAGTATTTGCAAAATAATTCACTTGCAAGCAGTATTAATAAACCCTGTATTTGAATATCCCTTTTCAATAGAAAGGGTGCAGTCCATTGCAGAGCATTCAGTATATTCAATTCCTAACAATTCACACAAATTAGAAAACCACACTATTCCTATCAATTGTAATAAATGCAATACATATAAAATGATTAATAAATCATTAATAATGTGCTTCTCACATTTTCAGAAATCATATGGTAGTGAGATTCTCTGAGCGTAAAGACCATAGTCCATGTGGAGGAAACTTCAGCCTTATTCCACCTCTCAATCAGAACAAGAAAACTCCTGGATTAAAACCATGTGAATGCAGTGTATGTGGAAAAGTCTTCATGCATCATTCATCTCTTAATAGGCACATGAAATGTCACATTGAACACAGACCTCAAGATTTTAAAAAATATGATCAGGGACTGTATAATACATATAAATGTAAGGAATGTGGGAAAGTTTACAAATATTACAGTTCCTTTCAGAGGCACAAAAGAACTCACACTGGAGAGAAACTGTATGAATTCCAGCAATGTGGAAAAAGTTTCAGTAATCATCAAGGTTTCCAAACACATGAAAGAATTCACTCTGGAGAGAAGCCCTATGAATGTAAGCAATGGGGTAAAGGTTTACGTTCTCAAAAAGGTTTCCAAAAACATGAAAGAGATCACACTGGAGAAAAAAACCTGTGAATGTAAGGAATGTGAGGAAGCATTCATTAACCCCAGTTCTCTTCAAATACATGAAAGGAGTCACAGTGGAGAGAAACCACATGTGTGTAAAACATGTTGTAAATCATTTAGTATTCCCAGATCCCTTCGAGAACATGAAAGAACCCATACTGGAGAAAAACCCTATGAATGTAAAGTATGTGGGAAATCCTTCGCTTCCACTTATGTTCAAGTGCATGAAAGAGCTCACACTGGACAGAAACCCTATCAATGTCAGGAGTGTGGGAAAGCCTTCGTTTGTCCCTCAGGCATTCGAAGGCACATGAGACTGCACACTGGAGAGAAACCATATAAATGTGAAGAATGTGGGAAAGCATTCAATAATCCCAGTTCTCTTCACATACACAAAAGGACTCACACTAGAGAGAAACCGTATATGTGTAAAACATGTTCTAAAGCATTTAGTATTCCCAGATATCTTCGAAAACATGAGAAAACCCATACTGGAGAAAAACCCTATGAATGTAAAATATGTGGGAAAACCTTCAGTTCCACCTATGTTCAAGTGCATGAAAGAATTCACACTGGGGAGAGACCCTATAAATGTAAGGAATGTGGGAAAGCCTACATTTCTCTCTCAGGCATTCAAAGACACATGAGCCTGCACACTGGAGAGAAACCGTATAAATGTGTAGAATGTGGGAAAGCATTTATTATTCCCAGTTTTCTTCAAACACATGAAAGGACTCACACTGGCGAGAAACCGTGTGTGTGTAAAATATGTTCTAAAGCATTTCGTTTTTCCAGTTCTCTTCAAAAACATGAAAGAACTCATACTAGAAAAACCCTATGACTGTAAAATATGTGGGAAAACTTTTGCTTCCACTTATGTTCAAGTGCATGAAAGAACTCACCCTGGAGAGAAGCCTTATGAACTTAGGAATGTGGGAAAGCCTACATTTCTGTCTTAGGCATTCAGAGACACATGCATACTGCAGAGAAACCATGTAAATATGAAGAATGTGGGAAAACCTTTTCTGATCTCTCTACTTTGCAAAGCATGAAAGGGTTCACTAGATAATAAATATAATTCTTAAAGAGCCTAGGAAAGACTTCAGTGGGCCCACATACTTATATGTGAAAACTCCCATGAGAAACAAATATAAATGTCAGTAACATGAGGTAACTTGTTGGAAAGTAATCCAAGAATAATGTTTCAGAAAATCTTCAATATAAAAGACTTGTTATAAAAATTTATAAATATATGTGTTTACTAAGGATCTTTATGAAAGTGCCTTTCTTGACGTTGGATTGGTACTAGTTACCCTCAGAAATGAATATTTAGGTGAGGTAATTCTGGAAGTCATCTTTTAACAATAGTTCATAAGGTTACAAGGTAGTGATTGTTCCTTTAATCAGGTAATGATATTTTCTTTTTCCATTTTTAAGTCTGTTGGACCTATGGGTGATTAAAGTGTAGTTCTTTTTTTTTTTTAACATCTTTATTGGAGTATAATTGCTTTACAATGGTGTGTTAGTTTCTGCTTTATAACAAAGTGAATCAACTATACATATACATATACCCCAAAAAGTGTAGTTCTAATATGCAATTAGGCTTGGTATTCGTTGGGATTTTCCTACTGGCCTTGGGTGGCAGTTCTCGGATATCCTTAATCTATTATATATACTGTACCTTTATTACAGAAAGATCTTTTCTGGGTGGTGGTGAGTATAGGAGCCTTTTTCCATTTTCCATACTGTTAAACACTTGGAATAATTTTTGCTGTATGGCAAGGTTGTCAAAGGGTGTACATTCACGTAAATTATGTTTTTCCATTTGCTTCTTCATTCCTTCTGACTGGTATTTGGTGAATAGACTTTGAAGAAGAGAGACTTGTGATAGGACAAAAAATCTAGAGTTGGAGATATCCTGCCTGTGAGTAATATTAGGACCTAGATTTTTCACAATCTATCCCCTTTGTGGTTCAATGTTAGAATTCACCAATAGAGTCGCCTGTGTGCAATTTAAAGGCAGATGAGAAGAAGGCATACTTCAGATTTTGGAGCCACCATGCTGGGAGAGAGACAAATACCTAGGAGGTTTGAGGACACCACCTTTCATCCTATTTTCCAGATTCTGTGCCTTTGTATTCAAGAGTATCCTCAAAACCACCAACAACTGTTTGATTTCTATTATCAGAAGTGTAGTTTTCCTCTGATGTCTTCACAATTCTACGTCAAAATCTGTTAGAGTTTGAATTTTTCTGTGAAGCCTCCTGTGTCCACTTGGAAAATAATGCAGAATTTCGTGGTTGGGAGTATTGTTTGATTACCCTCTTCTGTAGATTATAGTTTCATCATGTCTAACTTGTGTAGGAAACACCTTATGCTGTTAACATTGCTAGTGAGTATGTTTTCCTGATTCACCATGACATTCACAATGGTGCAGCGATAAACAGTGACATGGGAGTTTGCTGCATTGTGCAGTGGCTGCCTTGACCCACTCCTTCTATGCGAGAATAAGCCCCTTCCTCATATCAAGAAAAGTATGGGTGCTTTCTGTTACTTGTAGCTGAATATAATCCCTCTTTGTTTTCAGTTATGTTTGATTGTACATGATTAAAAGTATGTTCATTTTTTGGTGAAAGAAATGATTCTGTAGTTGTTTCGGAGAGAGATTTTATCAACTCTTTCCTAAGCTTTCGTATGCTAACAAATACTGTGGTTTTTCTTTCCTCAGAATATATATTAAAATACCTATTATTATTATGGATATTCAGATAAATTTGCAGTTTTCTTCATTTAATCATTATATTTTTGCATTAGTATTATCATGTTCAAGTATTTTTTTCTCAGAGAAATTATACTTTTTTTATAGTTAAAATTTTTGATTTGAAATTCATTTCTCATTCACTCTTAATACCAAAAATGTAAAAATTTTTCAGTGCCCTCTGCCACTGACCCATAGCATCACACCTGTAGTCAAAGAGGGGAGTATAATGAATTTTAATAAGAATGAACACAGACCGCAAAGGACTGAAGTATAATAGCAACAGGATGCTGAAATGGACTTCTTATAGGATTTTGACTCTTGTTAGAGGATATGATTGCTATTTAAGCAAGCAAGATGTTTTTCTGTATTGAATGCTGTGAGGAGGTAAACTTTTCTCTCATTGGTGATCATAATTGTTGTTTTCTAGAAAGTAAAAATGAGAATTAGAGCCAAAGTTTTTTCATAAGACATTCCAGTCAGTCATATTAGTAAGAAAAGGAAAGTGCTGGTCATTTTTATGATTTGGAACTTTTATCTTTTACCATTTTTAGAGATAGTGTTACAAAATATCCATATAAATGTCTTGGTCCTTCATGGCCACTGAGTGCCTTGATGAAAGAGGTGTGTGACATTTTTCTTTTCAACAGGAAAAGTCTTGGCCTTACAAAGAATACAGGCCAGCTCCTGGTCCTTTGGAACAGCTTTTGCCTTTCCTACTTGTTATCTAAACACTGATGTATTTCCTGAGGTACCATGCAGTACCTCAGTTATAATATATAAATTTACTGTTTAGTATACTATGTAATATTTTTAATATCTCCTTTATGACTCAAGTGAGGTCTATAAGTTTAGGTAATTTGTGTCATTTCATGTAATATCATAATTGAGTATAAAAGGAGATATGGGAAATTTTTAATGTTTTTTCCTTTAAGCAGGATGCCTCTCGTTTTGATGATCCACAAAGCCCACAGCACATTTTGCTGTTCACAGGTTTCATTTCCATATGCTTAGACGTCCAGCACATTTTCTGGAAACCTGGAAAATAAAAGTAACAACTTCAATTTTTATTAAAAGCAGAAGAAATTAAATATTTTCCATGGTGTTTAGTGTTAAGTAAAAACCAGGGGAGAAATATACAAGGGCAGTTGTATGCAGTATAAGGAGTAGTAAAAGGGAAGGTTGTAGTGATATACACCTATGATATACACCATGATTAAAACACAGAATAACAGGAATAGAAAGAAATTTCTTAACCTCATAATGAACATCTGTGGAAAACCCAAAGCTAGTATTTTTTTTTTTTTTTTTTTTTTTTTTGTGGTATGCGGGCCTCCCTTTGCTGTGGCCTCTCCCGTTGCGGAGCACAGGCTCCGGACGCGCAAGCTCAGCAGCCATGGCTCACGGGCCCAGCCGCTCCGCGGCACGTGGGATCCTCCCAGACCGGGGCGCGAACCCGGTTCCCCCGCAGCGGCAGGCGGACGCGCAACCACTGCGCCACCAGGGAAGCCCTCAAAGCTAGTATTTTTAATGATGAAAGATTGGATGCTTTCATCTGAAGATATGGAACAAAACAAGGATATCTGGTCTTGCCACTTCTATTTGAGAATGTACTAGAGATTTTAGCCAAAACTATTATACAAGAAAAGGCAATAAAATGCTTAAAGATTGGTTAGGAAGATGAAAAACTATTTCCATTTCCAGATGAGATATCTTCTATTCAGAAAAAACTAAAGAATTTTTTAAAATATTAGAACTCATTATTGAGTTCAGCAGAGTGATAATATACAAGATCAAAATATAATAATTAGGGCTTCCCTGGTGGCGCAGTGGTTGAGAGTCCGCCTGCCGATGCAGGGGACACGGGTTCGTGCCCCGGTCCGGGAAGATCCCACGTGCTGCAGAGCGGCTGGGCCCGTGAGCCATGGCCGCTGAGCCTGCACGTCCTGAGCCTATGCTCCGCAACGGGAGAGGCCACAACAGTGAGAGGCCCGCGTACCACAAAAAAAATTATTATTATTATTATTTTTTTTAGTGTATTTCTATACACTTGCAATGATATAATGAAACTAAGACATGCACTTCTAATAAGATGAAAAGGAATAAAATAATTAGGAATAAATTTAGCAAGAGGAATACAAAATGAATACTCAGAAAACTACAAAGCATGGTCAACATAAATAAATGAATGTAAGATAAATGTGAAAACATCCTAATTTCTTGGATCAGAATATTTAACACTGTTGAAATGGCACTGTATGGTTTCATTGGTATGAGGTACCTAGAGTTGTTGAACTCCTAGAGACAAAAAGTAGAATAGTTTTTGCCAGGGGCTGGGCAATGGGAGAATGAGGACTTGTCTTACGGATGTAAAAAATTAATAAACAGAAACCTAAATTAAATAGGAGACCAGAAGGGAATCTGTCACACCCTATGAGGATAGCTGAGCCCAACAGAAAGGAGGACTTCGTCCTCTTGCCTCAAGATCTTGGCCAGTGAAACTGTCATAACTCAGCCAATGAAAAGCCACTGTACTTTTTTTTTTTTTTTGTGGTATGCTGGCCTCCCTCTGCTGTGGCCTCTCCCGTTGCGGAGGACAGGCTCCGGACGCGCAGGCTCAGCGGCCATGGCTCACGGGCCCAGCCGCTCCGCGGCATGTGGGATCCTCCCAGACCGGGGCGCGAACCCGGTCCCCCTGCATCGGCAGGCGGATGCGCAACCGCTGCGCCACCAGGGAAGCCCTGAAGACATTTTTAAAGAGATAATGAATGTCTTCTGTTATCCCATTTCATCAGTGTTCTTGATTAAGAAATCAAGATGCTATGGTAGGCTAAATAATGCCCCCCAAAAAGATACCCATGAATGTTATCTTTTTTTTCACAAAAAAAGGACTTTGCAGGGCTTCCCTGGTGGTGCAGTGGTTGAGAATCTGCCTGCTAATGCAGGGGACACAGGTTCGAGCCCTGGTCTGGGAAGATCCCACATGCCGCAGAGCAACTAGGCCTATGAGCCACAACTACTGAGCCTGCGCGTCTGGAGCCTGTGCTCCGCAACAAGAGAGCTCCGTACGCGCAGGCTCAGCGGCCATGGCTCGCGGGCCCAGCCGCTCCGCGGCACGTGGGATCCTCCCAGACCGGGGCGCGAACTCGGTTCCCCTGCATCAGCAGGCGGACGCGCAACCGCCGCGCCACCAGGGAAGCCCAGCCACTGTACTTTGAACCCTCAGTTGCTCAGATCATTCTTTGTTTACTATAGCCCTCCCAACATCCTTTTCCCTTCTTTAAAAGAGTCCTCTCCTTGCTCCAGGGATCTTGCATGACAAGGTTGCAGATCCCAAATTACAGTTCTTTGCTCGTCCTGGATAAACCCATACGTTGCTGGAGAAATAACTGGCAGTCTATTTGTTTATCTCAACATGTTTGTGGAAGATGAAAATTGTCTGGAGATCGGTTTCACAATGGCAATGTATTACATAGTACTGAACTATACACTTAAAAGTGAACATGTACATTTTATGGTATGTGTATATTACTACAATTATAAGTAAAATTTTTAGGGCAAGAGTGAAAACACAACCCACAGAAAGGAAGAAAATTTTGCCAATCTTATATCTGAAAAGGAACTTGTAATGAAAATATCTAGACATAACATAATTTATAAAAATCAAATAATTCAATTTAAATATGACAAAGGATCTGAATATACATTTTTCCAATTAAAATACACAAATGTTCAAGGGCATATGAAAAGATTCTGGATATCATTAGTCATCGAGGACATGCAAATCAAAACCACAGTGAGATTCCATTTGACAACAATTAGGATGGCTAAAATTAAAAAGTGAGGCAATAAGTTTTATGGATGATACATGGAGAAATTTGAACTCTCATATGGGGTGGAATGAAGATAAAATGGCGAAGCTGCTCTGGATAAAGGTCTGGGAGATCCTCAAATATTAAACCTAGAATTATCATATGACCCATCAATCCCACCTAGGTACATGCTCAGAAAATGAAAACACATGTTTGATCAAAGCTTATATATGAATTTTATAGTAATGATTCATAGTAAGCAAAAGGGAGAAACATCCAAATGTCTATTAACAGGTGAATAGATAAACACAATATGTTTTATCCAATCAGTAGAATATTATTCTTACACAAAACAAAGGAAATATTCAGGCATAGTTGTCTCTTGGAGAAATTATGCTGAGTGAATGAAGTCCTTCAAAAGGCCATATATAATTCTTTTAAAATGAAAGAGCAGAATATGGAAATAGAAAGTAGAGTAGTGGATTTTTAGGCTGGGGGATTGGAGGAGGAGGATAAGATTAGCAGTGATAGCCAAAGGGCGGAGGAGTTTCTTTTTCAAGTAACAAAAATCCTTAAAAATTGTGATAATTGTGTGTATCTGCAAATATACTGAAACCATTAAAATGTACACTTAATAGATGCCTTCTAAAGTATGTGCATTATATCTCCATAAAGCTGTTCAAATAATTCAATGCCTGAAGTATTTTGCAATGTAAAAGAGTTTTGCAGTTCAGTCTCTTGGGAATATAAGACTTTCCAGGTTAAACACATCCATCACCTCACTTAGTCACCTTTATTTTTGATTTCATGGTGAGTATGCTTAAGATCCACTCTCAGCAAATATCAATTATACAATACAGTGTAAGTATCAGAATCATCATGTTTTAATCTATAGATGCAAATTTATTATATTTCAATAAAGATGGGCAGGAAGAGTTTCTAGGTGCATTCCAATTTTAAGTACAATTTATAGTTTTTCTTCTGTCAGTGGAAATAGGAATACAGTTGCCTTATACATATATTATAGCTGTTGACATTTCAAGGTTTTCTAGGCACACAGGGAACACTGGTCTAAAATAAATTTCCTTCCACTGTAAAATGTACACCTGAGAAGTTAATGCACACACCTCACAGCCTGTGGTTTGACTGAGATTTGTCCTGATTCAGACCTCCTACCAGAGCCAAGTGCGCTGGGATTAGGTACCTTAAGTACTTAATGAGTGGGGATGGGGCAGGGATGGGTGGAAGGTTCAGCGCTGTCAAAGACCAAAGATGAAAAATGGAGCCGGCCCTTTACTACAGACGGTGAATTCACATTTAAGTGTCTGTGTTTCTTAACAAGCTCCCCTCCAAGAATGGCCATACACCCTTACACCAAGCCCTTGAGCCCTGGAGGACATAAAACCTTGTTCCAGGCAGGGCAGGCCTGAGCCATCCTCTTATCTGTACTTGCTCCGTCTTGAAACTGAATCAGGAATCCCAGTGCATGAGGAGCTGCGGAAGACAGCAGAGGAAATCCCGGGGCGGGAAAATTTTCTGTCACAAACCAAAAGCGCCAGGCGGGGACAGGTCCCATCCCAACCGCGGAAAGTGGTTCCGCAGACTCAGGCTTTCTCCCCCAGGCTGTCACTCAGGCATGAGGGGGTGGGGCACTGGGACCTGTCCAATCAGGAGGCCGGTGAGGCAGGTGGGCAGGGCGACGCGGCGCACCGGCGTGGGCGTCGGTTCTTCCCACCGCTTAGGGCTGGCGGCTTACCTACCCTTCAGGGCCCTTGGTAGCGCTTCCGTCTCTTCTGTTCTGCTTTGACCTGCTCTGGTCGTTGGAGTCGAGGGAAGGACGCAGGAAGACCTAGGAAACCTAGCAATGGTGAGTGTGCTGCCCCGGGGAGCGGAGACGGGGCGGAGGGACTGGTCGGAAAAGCCCGGAACCGGCCTCTTCGCGGTTAACTCCGGAGTCTGCGGACCCGAATCCACCGGCAGCGCCGCGCGGACCTCAGTCCCCTCCGATTTGCAGCATGGGGGCTGAGCCGGCAGCCGGGACCAGGTCCATGCGGGTGGCGTCTTCAGCCCGAACCCGGAGCCTCTCTGGGCAACTCTCCACCCGCAGCCCCGTGTCTCTTCCAGATTGTGCGTTGACCACGGGGAGGGTCGTTAAGGGACCATTCTGTTTACTATAGTAGAGGGACCAACTATAATGTCCCTTGTCCTTTTAATTTGAAAGGTTTTCATTTTTTATGGATTACAAGTTTATATCCATTACTGTTTAAAGGATCAGATCTTGCAGTAGTTTCCTTTGTAGAAAAGTGTAAACTCCTAAGGGAGGAAAGTATCTCAGGACTCCCTGACCGCATATCCTCCTCCACTCTTCCGCTGTTAACTCCAGCCACCCTCAGATAACTAGTTTTGATTACTACTTCATCATCCTTTTACTGTTTCTTTATACACAAACAATCCAGTGCGAATGCCTGCTTCTCTTACAGTTTTTGTTCTTGGAATGATTACTTGGGATCCGCATATTTGATGTTTGACTACTGAAAGTTAAGCCTCACCCCTCCCTTTTCCCCTAGTGCTTCTTACCTGGACGGGCTGATAAGAAAGCTGGAGGCTCCTGCCCTGTGAGCTGCTGTTTGCTGGGGTCTCCTCCTGTGCGCTGTGCTGCCCTGTATTGCATTGTTGACCCCACCAAGCCTGGGTTCGACCCCACCAAGCCTGGGTTGTATACACGGAGAACTCCGAGTTGGCAGTTTCTGTTAATCCCTTGTACTTTGGGAGCAAGAATATGAGAATGGGGCCCTCCTTCCAGTGGTCCTGGGTTGATGTCTGAGCTGGAACCTATCTGTGTTTAGAGTGAAGGTGTGACTGAAGCTGGGTTTGCCCAGACGTTAGTGTTGAGGGGAGGACTGGGGGAGTAGGAGGAGGATTATACCCTGTGAATGAGGTCAGCCCAAAAGATAGTCACTACTTAGAGAGCAGTTATTTCAGAGAAAGTGAAAGAGAAGAGACAGCGAAAGGCAGCCAGTAGGTGGTGAGATTCCAGAAGGCTCACCAAAACTTTTAAAATAAGTTTTAAGAGGCTGTTGCCCCTTCATCTATTACAACAAGGCTCCTTACCCTCTGGGTTATGATGGACAACACCCACTGTCTGAGTTCGGCACAGCAAAGAGATTAGTTCAGACCCAACATAAGTGAGTTCCTTAAATTCTATAAAGCAATCAGTGTCATGAGGAGGCCTCTAACCCTGCTGGCAGTGATGGGAGGCTCTCTGGAGGGGGCCTTAAGTTGTCCATAGGCTTCTGATGCAAGGCACTGCCCAGGTCCCATCTTAATATGCCATTAAAGCTGTAATTGTCTCCATGTACTGGGATCTCTTAAAAATAGAGGGCTCCACTGAGGTGCCTGTTATGGCTTTGGTACTGGAAAGAGCACCCCAGTCAGCTCAGACTGACTACTCACACCTACTTGTTATATGATGGAGCTAAACCTTGGCCCTCTGGCTTACGCCTCCCAGTGGAGAGATGACATATCTTTCTACAGTCCTTTGAAACATGCTGTGGTGGTGGAGGAGCCATTGTCTCCAACACCTTGTTTCCCTGGGTAGTTGCTTGGGATTAACTGAATGCACAGGTCTGGGGAAGTGCATAGACTAAGGATGACAATATACCCTGAGGTATTGTCAGGGTGTATTGGAACTCAGTGCAGAGTTGCTGCCCTTCATCCCTCAATCGGGACCGCCTTGGTAGATAAGCACACCCATGGTTCACCACACCTAAGGAAAAGTCAGGAAGTCCTCAGGGGTGAGCTGTACAGATCTGTCGTTGTCTTCTTCTTTTGGTGTAGACTTCAGCATTTTTAGATCAGTTTTAGGTTTAGAGAAGAATTGAACAGAAATTATAGAGAGTTCTCACATAACCCTTCTCCATCCATACAGTATTCACTGTTTTTTAAATCTTGTAGGGCTGCTACATTTGTTAGAATTGCTGAACCAATACTGATGCATTAAAAGTGCACAGGTTGTATTAGTGTGGACCTTTTGTATTGTGTTATGTAATGTATGGATTTGACAAATATACAATATGTGTCCATCATTTATGCACATGTAGTGTAATTTTACTTATGTAAAAATACTCTGTGCTCAACCTGTTGATTCATCTCTTTCTCTAACCCTCAAATCCTTTAAAACAAAAGCCAAAAATCTTCACAGCCAAAGATCTTTTTACGGTCTTATGCTTTTGTTTTTTCCAGAACCTCATATACTTGGCACCATACAGTATATAACCTTGTTAGATTGGCTTCTTTCACTTAGCAATATACTTTTAAGCTTCCTCCATGTATTTTCAAGGCCTGATACCTCATTTCTTTTTATCACCAAAGAGTATTTCATTGCACTGATCATTTATTTGTTAGATTCTTGAAGTATATCTTGCTTAACTCTAACTCTTGCCAGTTATGAACAAAGCCTCTACAGATTTTTGTGTACAGGTTTTCTGTGAACATAAGATTTCAATTCATTTGGACAAATAGCAAGGAGTGTAATTGCTGAATGTTACTATACATAATGAGTATATTTTTTGAAAGAAAGCTCCTGTCTTTCATTGTTAGGGTACCAATTTCCTTTCACCTCAGCAATGAATGAGGATTATCTTCCCACCTTCACCAATATTTGGCATTCTGAGTATTTTGAATTATAGCCATTTATAAGTGTGTTGTGATACCTCGTTGTTGTTTACTCAATTTCCCATTGACATTTGATGTGGAGTATGTTTTCATGTAGCATATTTCTTTTCAGTGTATCTTCTTTGGGGAGCTGTTTGTTCAGATCTTTTGCCCATTTTTAATTAGGTTGTTTTTCTTCTTACTGTTGAGCTTTAAGAGTTCTTTGCATCTGTTGGATACCAGTCATTTTTCAGTTAAATGTTTTGCAAAGATTTTCTCCTACTCTCTGACTTGTCTTTTCATTTTCTTAACACTTTTCTTTCTCAGAGCAGGAATGTTTTCATTTCAGTGAAGTGAAATTATACTTTTTTCTTTTATAGACCTTGCATTTGGTGTTATATTTCAAAATTCATCACTAAGCCCTGAGTCACCTACATATCCTTCTGTATTATTTTCTAGGAGTTTATTACTTTTGCATTTCACATTGAGATCTATGATGTGTTTTGAGTTATTTTTTGTGAAATGTGTAAGGCCTGTGTCTCCATTTATTGTTGTGTGTCTGTGTGTGTGCATGTGTTTTATGTGGATATCCGTTATTTCCAGTGCTATTTGTTTAAAAGGTTCCCTTTTCATTTGAATTTCCTTGCCATCTTTCTCCAAGTTCAGTTGAATACATTTGTGTGCGTCTATAGGAAAGCAACTGATTAACCTTCAATCTCAGTCTCTTATTGATTTCAGGAGCTATCTCTTTCATTGTGGATTCTTTCAGATGTTTCACAGGGATAATCATGTTATACAAACAAATGTTATAGATTTAGCTACAGGATTCATGAAGATGTTCATTCTCAGGAAGTGAAAGTTCCCTCTGTTAGTAGTTTGTTTTCATAAATGGATGTTGGATTTTATCGAATTCTTTTTCATTTTCATTTCGCCCTCTGTTCCTTTCTGATATTTGTACTTTTTGTCTTCCCTCTTTTCTTAGTTATCTTGACTAGATATTTATTAATGTTATTAATCTTGGTAAAGAACTAGAGTTAGGGACTTCCCTGGTGGTCCAGTGGTTAAGGCTTCTCACTCCCAATGCAGGGGGCCTGGGTTCCATCCCTGGTCAGGGAACTAGATCCCACATACATGCTGCAGCTAAGAGTCCGCATGCTGCAATGAAGATCCCATGAACCACAACTAAGACCTGGTGCAGCCAAATAAGTAAATAAATATTTTTTAAAAAAAGAACAAGAGGGGCTTCCCTGGTGGGGCAGTGGTTGAGAGTCCGCCTGCCGATGTGGGGGACATGGGTTCGTGCCCTGGTCCGGGAAGATCCCACATGCCGCGGAGCGGCTGGGCCCGTGAGCCATGGCCACTGAGCCTGCGCGTCCGGAGCCTGTGCTCCTCAACGGGAGAGGCCACAACAGTGAGAGGCCCGCGTACCGCAAAAAAAAAAAAAAAAAAAGAACAAGAGTTAAAAATTTATTTTCTCCATCTATATCCCACAGTTACCTTACTTTTTTTCTAATTTTTATTATTTCTTTTATTCTGTTTACTTTGCGTTTCATATGCTCTTCTTTTTATCGTTTCCTAAGGTACATGCTTTTACGTTATTGTTTACACATCTTGGTGTTTTTCCAGTGTATTTGTTTTATGGCATAAATTTCCCTCTAGGCACTGCTTCTGCTGCATCCCACATCCTTTGACACATTATGTTTTCATTTCATTTAGTTCAAAATAAATTTTATATTTCTTGAGACTTCTTTGATCTTCTGTATTATTTCAAAGGGTGTTGTTGAATCTCCAGGTATTGAGAGGTTTTCCAACTCTTGCTGTTATTGATATCTAGATTAATTGCCTTTGAGGTCTAAGAGCATAGTTTGTATGATTTTTCTTCTTTCAGATTTGTTAAGGTATGTTACATATCCCCGAATGTGTTCTGTCTTAGTGAATGTTCCATGTAAAGTTGAAAAGAATGTGTATTCTGCCCTTGTTGCATAAAGCATTCCATAGGTTACAGTTAAGTTGAGTTGTTTCATAGTGCTTGTTCAGTTCAACTCTGTCCTTCCTGATTTTCTGCCTGCTGTGAAGTGTGTAAGGCCTGTGTCTACATTTGTTGTGTTTCTATGTGCGTGCATGTGTTTTATGTGAATATCCATTATTTCCAGTGCTATTTGTTTAAAGGATTTCCTTTTCATTTGAATTGCCTTTCCATCTTTGTTCAAGTTTAGTTGAGTACATTTGTGTGGGTCTGTAGGAAAGCAATTGATTAACCCTCAATCTCAGTCTCTTATTAATTCCAGGAGCTATCTCTGTCGTTGTGGATCCTTTGAGATGTTTCACAGGGATAATCATGTTATACAAACAAATGTTATAGATTTAGCTACAGGATTCATGAAGATGTTCATTCTCAGGAAGTGAAAGTTCCCTCTGTTAGTAGTTTGTTTTCATAAATGGATGTTGGATTTTATCGAATTCTTTTTCATTTTCATTTCGCCCTCTGTTCCTTTCTGATATTTGTACTTTTTGTCTTCCCTCTTTTCTTAGTTATCTTGACTAGATATTTATTAATGTTATTAATCTTGGTAAAGAACTAGAGTTAGGGACTTCCCTGGTTGTCCAGTGGTTAAGGCTTCTCAATCCCAATGCAGGGGGCCTGGGTTCCATCCCTGGTCAGGGAACTAGATCCCACATACATGCTGCAGCTAAGAGTCCGCATGCTGCAATGAAGATCCCATGAACCACAACTAAGACCTGGTGCAGCCAAATAAGTAAATAAATATTTTTTAAAAAAAGAACAAGAGGGGCTTCCCTGGTGGGGCAGTGGTTGAGAGTCCGCCTGCCGATGTGGGGGACATGGGTTCGTGCCCTGGTCCGGGAAGATCCCACATGCCGCGGAGCGGCTGGGCCCGTGAGCCATGGCCACTGAGCCTGCGCGTCCGGAGCCTGTGCTCCTCAACGGGAGAGGCCACAACAGTGAGAGGCCCGCGTACCGCAAAAAAAAAAAAAAAAAAAGAACAAGAGTTAAAAATTTATTTTCTCCATCTATATCCCACAGTTACCTTACTTTTTTTCTAATTTTTATTATTTCTTTTATTCTGTTTACTTTGCGTTTCATATGCTCTTCTTTTTATCGTTTCCTAAGGTACATGCTTTTACGTTATTGTTTACACATCTTGGTGTTTTTCCAGTGTATTTGTTTTATGGCATAAATTTCCCTCTAGGCACTGCTTCTGCTGCATCCCACATCCTTTGACACATTATGTTTTCATTTCATTTAGTTCAAAATAAATTTTATATTTCTTGAGACTTCTTTGATCTTCTGTATTATTTCAAAGGGTGTTGTTGAATCTCCAGGTATTGAGAGGTTTTCCAACTCTTGCTGTTATTGATATCTAGATTAATTGCCTTTGAGGTCTAAGAGCATAGTTTGTATGATTTTTCTTCTTTCAGATTTGTTAAGGTATGTTACATATCCCCGAATGTGTTCTGTCTTAGTGAATGTTCCATGTAAAGTTGAAAAGAATGTGTATTCTGCCCTTGTTGCATAAAGCATTCCATAGGTTACAGTTAAGTTGAGTTGTTTCATAGTGCTTGTTCAGTTCAACTCTGTCCTTCCTGATTTTCTGCCTGCTGAAATTTATAGCTTGTGATAAGGGGGTGTTCATGTACAATTATAATAATGGATTCATGTATTCCTCCCTGCATTCTTCACATCTTTCCTTAAGTACTTTGCCCCTTTGTTGCTATGTATGTACACATGAAGGATTGTTATACCTTCTTGGAGAATGGACCTTTTTGTTGCTATGTAAAGCCCCTTTTTATCACTGAGTTTTCCTTGGGCTGAAATGTGCATTATCTGAAATTCATATACCAATGCCAGCTTTTTTTTTTATTAGTTTTGGCATAGTGCATTTTTCTCCATCCCTTTACCTTTCATCTACCTGTGTCTTCATATTTAAAATGGGTTTTTTGTAGACAATGTATAATTACAGTTTTTAAAATCTGATATTACTGTATTTGTCTTTCACTTGTATTGAGACCATTGATGATTGACATGGTGATTAATACAGTTGGATTAATATCTACCGCACATTCTCCTGTTCCTATTTGTTGCCCTTGTTCTTTCTTTCATTTGCCGTCCCCCTTTTTTCTACCTTCTCTGGCTTTTACTGAGCATTTTACCTGATTCTTCATTTTAATGAAGAATTTAATTCATTTAATCCTCTCTTAGCCTATCAGTTACACATTAAAAAAAAATTTTTTTTTGGTGGTTGCCCTTGAGTTTTCAGTATATATTTAGAATTAGCCTACGTCTTCTGTCAAGTAACACTATACCTCTTCATTGGTTGTACAGGTATCTCATACCACACTATTCTCAGTTCTCTCCTGTCTTACCTTACTTATCCACAAGGCTTTCATTACCAGTGTCATTGTTGTTAATATTATTTTACACAAAGTCTTATCTGTTATATATGATAATATTAAAGATGTCTATTTATTCCTCTCCTAATCCACCTTCATCATTTGTATTCTTATGAATTTTGAACATTTGTTTCAAAGTAGATGTAGTAATGACAAATTCTCTCAATTTTTCTCTCAGAAAGTCCTCAGTTCTTCCTTTTTTTTTTTAAGGATAATTGTCCTTGATGTAGTATTCTTAGAGTGGTTTTAATTTCAGAACTTTAAGCATTTCAATCCACTCTGTTCTTGCTTGTTTGTTTTCTGAAAAGATGTCCAATTTAATTCTAATTTCTCTATAGCTGAGGTCTGTTTCCCCCTCTGGCTTCTTAAAATATATTCTTTTTGCATTTGATTTTTCTCTAGTTAGAGTATGATATACTTTAGTCTTTATTTTAGGTGTTTTCATGTTTAGTGTTCACTGAGATTCATGGATCTACAGTTGTTGTCTATCATTAATTTTAGAAAAATCTCAGTGATTGTTACTTACATCTTCTGTTTCTTTCTGTCTCTCTTTTCCTTCAGTTATTTTCATTATGTGTGTTTCTAATCTTCTGTTAGAAAAAGTTATGCTAGGGTTTATGGGTAGTGTGTTCTATCTGTTTTGTTCCTTTTGTCTTTGCATTACACTCTGGTGAAACATTTTTTTTCAGTACAGGCCTTAACAGAATATTTGTGTCATATTTCAAAACGTCTTTATTTTCTCTCTCCTAGTTCCAGAGACACCAGTTTGTCTTTTGAAGTCATTGGTCTCATGGCTCTAGAAAGACTTTCAAATGTTTTCATTCTCTTCTAGTAAGATTGAAAATCACAACTTTTAAGTTCATAAATTCCAGAGCGTAAGTTGCCCAGGCAGCAGCTAGCGTGGCTGCTCAGGAAACATTAGGTCCTGCAATTGCAGAATGGAGACCTTATGTTGTTTTGGAGGAAACCACTGATGAAACCTTTACATATTTTATAATCATGGACAAATTCACCATCAACACATATGAACTTAAGTGAACTCACTCGCAATCTGTAGCTCTTAACCTGTTCCTCAAGGGAACAGGGTTGGATCAGAAAGAGCTATTCTGGGGCTTCCCTGGTGGCTCAGTGGTTGAGAATCCGCCTGCCGATGCAGGGGACACGGGTTCGTGCCCCGGTCCGGGAAGATCCCACGTGCCGCGGAGCGGCTGGGCCTGTGAGCCATGGCCGCTGAGCCTGCGCGTCCGGAGCCTGTGCTCTGCAACGGGAGAGGCCACAACAGTGAGAGGCCCGTGTACCACTAAAAAAAGTGTACCACTAAAAAAAAAAAAAAAAAAAAAAAAAAAAAAAAAAAAGAAAGAGCTATTCTGGCTTTTATCTCAGTATGTGTTCTACAATTTGGCTGGAACAATCCCTGAGGCACATGAGTGGAGGGATTTTGTGGTCTAACTAAGTTGTTATTCCTTTTTCCTCGGGTCTGAGCTCTAAGTTTAGAATAACTTTCTAGCTGCATGAAATTATACATAGAGAGAAGGGAAGAACACAGTCTGTGATCATTATTACACAACTTAAAAGCAGTGCTTCCCCACAAGAAGATTTACATTCAGTCAGGTGCATCTAATTACTTTTAAAGGCCTGGAGGACTTTGGAACAGTGGGGCCAGCTGGGCTTTGGTAAAAGTTTGATTTCTACAGGCCCCCTGGACTCTCATGTTTGGTGATAGGACTAGGAAGAAAGCTTCCAGTTCTCCTCAGGAGACTCATTCATTGAAAACTCATGCAGATTTGACCCTCTACTTCATGGAGTGCTATAAATGGTGCATAATAAGGGAGAAGATGAAAGAATTTTCTCACACGAAATCAATGTTTTTAAAATGATATTTGTTTCACTTGTATAGCATTTCTGTCGTTTCCCAGCAATCTCTGGGCTCTACCATTAATGAGGTATAAGTTATCATGTGATCACAGAAGTAATGTGTAAATAATTTCCGTGTGTTCATGATACCATTAAATTTACGAGGAAGCATGGAGAGAATAAGTTTCTCATGATCAAGTCATAGAATAACTCTTTGGAAACAACAGGTTCATAAGTAACCTTACTGTAAATGGGGTATAGATATCTAGTGCTGTCAGTCTCATGCATCTTACTGTACACATATTTTGGGTGTTTTAGGACTCATTGGCTATTGAGGATGTGGTTGTGAACTTCACCCTGGAGGAGTGGGCTTTGCTGGATCCTTCACAAAAGAAACTCTACAGAGATGTGATGCAGGAAATCTTCTGGAACCTGGCCTCAGTAGGTAAGGATGGTGACGTTCTTTCACCTAGTCAATTAGAGAACGAATGCTTTGTGCTACTTGACATTGTTCTAAGATGTGGAATTGGGGAAGGGAGGATGTTGGGATATCAACTGGGCTTGGTCACCCTAAACAATGGACGTAGAATCAAATAATTCTTATTAATTTCTAATATTTTGGAATAATTTTTCTGGGTCTGCATTTTAGGAAAGACATGGGAAGATCATGACATTGGAGATCAGTACAAAAACCAGGGGGGAAACCTAAGGTAAGTCACACTCACAATACAAAGCATTGTCTCAAGTGAGAATCCTGGTAAATTATGAAATTTTTAAAACAAGCGAACAAAACAAATAGCCCCTTCTTCAAATTTAGTTCTTCTTAGAAAATTTCTACCAAAAACATTTTCTTAAATGTGACATAAATGTTAGGTGTTTGCAAAGTAGTTCACTTGCAAATATTATTAATAAACCCTACATTTGAATATCACTTTTTTTTTTTTTTTTTTTTTTTTTGCGGTACACGGGCCTCTGACTGTTGTGGCCTCTCCCTGTTGTGGCCTCTCCCGTTGCGGAGCACAGACTCCGGACACGCAGGCTTAGCGGCCATGGCTCACGGGCCCAGCCGCTCCGCGGCATGTGGGATCCTCCCAGACCGGGGCACGAACCCATGTCCCCTGCATCGGCAGGCAGACTCTCAACCACTGCGCCACCAGGGAAGCCCTGAATATCACTTTTAATAGTAGGAAGGGTGAAGTCCCATTGCAGTACATTCAGTATATTCAATTTCTAACAATTCACACAAGGTGGAAAACCTATACTATTCCTATAAATCATAATAAATACAAGAAATATAAGATCAATAAAGAAATCATTAGAAATGTGCTTTTCATTTTTCACAGAAGTCCTATGGTAGAGAGACTCTCTGAACGTAAAGACAGTAGTTCCTGTGGAGAACACTTCAGCCTTATTCCATCTCTCAATCTGAAGAAGAAAACTACTGGACTAAAACCATGTGAATGCAGTGCATGTGGAAAAGTCTTCATGGATCATTCATCCCTTACTAGACACATGAAATGTCACATTGAACATGAACCAGGAAAGTTTCAAAAATATGGTGACAAGCTATATAAATGTAAGCACTGTGGTAAAGCCTTTAATCATTTCACTTCCTTCCTAATGCACAAAAGAAGTCACACTGGAGAGAAACTGTATGAATGTAAAATATGTTCTAAAGCATTGAGTACTCTCAGTTGTCTTCGAAAACATGAAAGAACTCATACTGGAGAAAAACCCTATAAGTGTAAGGCATGTGGGAAAGCCTTCACATGGCTCATAACCTTTCAAAAACACATGATAACACACAGTGGAGATGGACCTTATAAATGTAAAGAATGTGAGAAGGTATTCATTAATCCCAGTTCTCTTAAAATACATGAAAGGAGTCACACTGGAGAGAAACCCTATCAATGTAAACAATGTGGCAAAGCCTTCAGTTATTACTGTTCCTTACAAGTACATGGAAGAACTCACACTGGAGAGAAACCCTATGAATGTAAACAGTGTGGAAAAGCCTTTAGTTGTCATGAAAGCATTCAAACACATGAAAGAATTCACACAGGAGAGAAACCCTATCAATGTAAACACTGTGAGAAAGCCTACAGATACCACAGTTCTCTTCGAACCCATGAAAGGAGTCACACTGGAGAGAAACCTTACCAGTGTAAACAGTGTGGAAAAGCCTTTCGATGTAAACAAACCTTTCGAGCACATGAAAGGAGTCACAGAGGAGAGAAACCCTATGAATGTAAGCAGTGTGGTAAAGGCTTCAGCTATTTCAGTTCCTTCCGAATGCACAAATGGCATCACACTGGAGAGAAACCGTATGTGTGTAAAACATGTTCTAAAGCATTGAGTAGTGCCACATCTCTTCGAAATCATGAAAGAACCCACACTGGTGAAAAGCCCTATGAGTGTAAGGAATGTGGGAAAGCCTTCACCTGGCACAAAACCTTCCAATATCACATGATAACACATACTAGAGATGGACCTTATAAATGTGAAGAGTGTGAGAAAGTATTCCTTAATCCTAGTTCTCTAAAAATACATGAAAAGAGTCACACTGGGGAGAAACCCTATCAATGTAAACAATGTGGTAAAAGTTTTAGTTCTCAAAAAGGTTTCCAAATGCATGAAAGAATCCATACTGGAGAAAAACCCTATGAGTGTAAAATATGTGGGAAAACCTATACATGGTACAAAACCTTACAATATCACATGATAACACACACTAGAGATGGACCTTATAAATGTAAAGAATGTGAGAAAGAGTTCATTAATCCCAGTTCTCTTAAAATCCATGAATGGAGTCACACTGGAGAGAAACCCTATCAATGTAAACAATGTGGTTTAAGTTTTAGTTCTCAAAAAGGTTTACAAAATCATGAAAGAAATCACACTGGAGAAAAACACCATGAATGTAAGGAATATGGGAAAGCATTGTTTGTTACCAGTTCTTCTCAAAGACATGAAAGGACTCACACTAGAGAGAAACCGTATGTGTGTAAAACGTGTTCTAAAGCATTTAGTACTCACAGTTCTCTTCGAAATCATGAAAGAACCCACACTGGAGAAAACCCCTATGAATGTAAAATATGTGGGAAAACGTTCAGTTCCACCTATGTTCAAGTGCATGAAAGAACTCACACTGGAGAGAAACCCTATCAATGTCAGGAATGTGGGAAAGCCTACATTTCTCTGTCAAGCATTCGACGGCACATGAGACTGCACACTGGAGAGAAACCATATAAATGTGAAGAATGTGGGAAAGGCTTTTTTTATCACAGTAATTTACGAAGGCATGAAAAGGTTCACTAGATAAAACCTCTTGTTTGTAAACAGCTTGGGAAACACTTCAATTGGCCCACATCCTTAGATGTGAAAACTCCTATGAAGAAGTATAAATGTAACATGAGATAACTTGATGGAAGGTAACCCATGCCTAATGTTCCAGAAAACCTTCAGTATGAAAGAGTTGTTTTAAAAGTTTTAAAATATGCTGCGTTTAGCAAGGATCTTTCTTAAAGTGTATCCTTGGACATAGGATCTCTACTAATTTCAAAAATAAATATTAATGTGAGTTAGTTCTGTAAGTTGTCTTTCAACAATAGTACATAAGGTTTAAAGGTAGTGATTTTGAGTTTAATCAAATGATTTTTTTCTCTTTCTGTTTTGAAGTCTCTTGGATCCATGGGTGAATTAAAATGTATTTCTAATATGCAGGTAGGCTTAAATTTTTATAGTATTCTATTCATTCTCTCTTAAAGGGTCATTGAAAATGGCAGTTTGGTATTTGTTGGGATTTTTCTATTGGCCTTGGGTGGCAGTTCCCGTATACCCCTAATCTATTATATATATTGCACCTTTTTTACTGAGAAAGATCCTTTTTGGGGGGTGGTGGGTATAGGAGCCTTTTTCAGTTTTCCATTCTATTAAACACTTGGAATAAATTTTTATGTATGGAAAGGTTGTCAAAGGTATACTTTTATGTAAATTATGATTTTCCTCTTTGCTTTTTGTCTTTCCTTCTGACTGGTAGTTGGTGAATAGAACTTGAATTAAGAAGAGAGACTTATGGGACTTCCCTGGTGGTCCAGTGGTTAAGACTCCATGCTCCCAATGAAGAGGGCCTGGGTTCAATCCCTGGTCAGGGAACTAGGTCCCATGTGCCGCAACTAAGACCCGGCACAGCCAAATGAATAAATAAATACTGAAAAAAAAGGGGAGGGTGCTTCCCTGGTGGCACAGTGGTTGAGAATCTGCCTGCCAATGCAGGGGACACAGGTTCGATCCCTGGTCCGGGAAGATCCTACATGCCGTGTAGCAACTAAGCCTGTGCACCACAACTACTAAGCCTGCGCTCTAGAGCCCGTGAGCCACAACTACTGGGCCCGTGTGCTGCAACTACTGAAGCCCGCACACCTAGAGCCCATGCTCTGCAACAGGAGAAGCCACCACAATGAGAAGCCTGCACACTGCAACGAAGAGTAGCCCCCGCTCCCTGCAACTAGAGAAAGCCTGCACACAGCAACAAATACCCAACCCAGCCAAAAATAAACAAATAAAAATTAAATTAAATTTAAAAAAGAAGAGAGACTTGTGATAGGACAAAAAATCTATAGAGGTGGAGATACATTGCCTGTGATTAATGTTAGGAGCTAGATTTACCAGAATTCATCTCCTTTGTGACTCTGTGTTAGAAGTCATCAGTTGCATTACCTGAGTTGGATTGAAAGGCAGATGCAATGAGGGTATTCTTCAGATTTTGGAGCCACCACACTGGGAGAGAGACAGATGAATAGGACATTTGAGGACAATGTCTTGCAGCTTATTTCCCAGATTCTCTGCCCCTGTAGTTAAGAGTATCCCCAACACCACCAACAAATATTTGATTTCCATTTTCTTAGAAGTCTAGTTTTCCCCTGATGTCTTCACAAGTTCCACATCAAAATCCATCAGTTTGAATTTTTCTGTAAGGCCTCATATCCACTTGGAAAGTAATTCATGTTTCATCGTTGGGAGTATTGTCTGATTACCACCTTCTGTAGATTATATCTTTATAATGTCTAATTTGTATAGGAAACACCTTATGCCATTAATAGTGCTAATGAGTATGTTTTCCTGATTACCATGACATTCAGAATGGTGCAGCTAAAGAGGTCGACATGGGGGTTTGTTTCTCTGCTGCACTGGGTAGTGTCTGCCTTGACCCATTGTTTCCATGTGAGAATAAGCTCCTTCCTCATATCTGGAATACTGTGGTTCTGAAACCTAATGGTGTATCCCAAGTGGGATCTACCTGGGGACATCCTCGTTCGTGTAAATCACATCATTTCCTCCCATCACCATCTGTAGACTATTTCCAGCTCTCAAGCCTACTCTGTGACTGCTTATGTGGAAACATCTTTAGAAATCCATGCATATCCCATTCTGGAAAATTTCCTGAGGCAACACTAGTGACTGTGAGTTGAGAGGGCAATAGAAACAGTTGGCAGAACCTATGTTATGGGCATATTCCATCGGCCACAGTAATCCCGGCTGTCTTATATTTGTAAAATATGTTTGCTTCCTTGTTCACACAGTACTTCAATTTTTACTGAGTGTATGGGGAATCATACGCTCTGGAATTTGTCTGAGTAACAGTTACTCCATTGTCATCTCCCTCCCCACACCCGTAAACCATAAAGACTTTAGCAGCCTAGGCTTTAGCAGCCTCTGTTTATGCATCCAGGTGTCTCTAAACCACCCATGGTGGACACAAGTTATCCAAGGCATTCTTGTATCAGAAACTAGTCTCCTCAGCTGTTACTGCACACAATTAGAACAGCTCTGCTGGCAGCTGACAGTATTGTTCTGTAAATGGAGGCCCTCCCACGGCCAGAGTTGAGCCTCCACAGCCAATTTCCCATTTTGCCTTGGGTCATGAGTGTAGGACCCCTCAGTTTTGCTAACCAGAGTCTTCCTCGTTAAAAAGTCATTGGTACTTGCAGCATAAAGCAAAAATTGGCCCCTCTGTCACATCCCACTTGCTGAAGGAACTGTGTTCCCCCCCAGTTAAATGTCTTTTGTTCTGGAGTAGGTCACTTCTTTCTGGACACATGGCCACTTGAGGAGTCACTTGGGATCCCAGGAGAGACCAGGGAGTCCACATACTTTATATACAGTGTGCTGCCACCACATCTGATGGGGTCCACTGCAGAGATGCTGTGTTCTGTCCCTAAATCGAACAGGCCATCTGAGATGAGAGATTGGACCCAAGCATTAGATGGATTAGTCAAACTCCAGGCAATCGTGCTAGCAATAGAGAATTCCCCAGCCAAGAATGGAACTCATCTGTACATTGTTACAGATCCTTTGGCCACTGCCAATGATCTAGGTGCCTCATCCACCAATCACAGCTCCATATCCAAAGTTGCCCCCTTTGGCATTAAGAAGGCTGAGAATAACGCCTCACAATATCCAAGTCCAAATCAATGCCAGTCCTTACTCTGTGCATATATTAAACCTCAGTCTGCAGAGGCTCAGTGTTCAGAGCGATAAATTAACTTCTGGGCACACTCTCACCTGGGATCTGATGGTATTAACCTTGGTCCTGTGAGCCCCCGCAATCCGTAACCACTTAGAGGCCTCTAACCTCAATGTTAGGCAATATTCATGGGACATCCCTTCTCTGCCATGGCTGCCTTAGTGACTGACCAAGGCATCTGATGTGAACAAACATACCATTGGTAATAAACTCAATAGACATAGTTTCCTGAGCAAGGAAGGGGTCCCTACAGCTGATGGCAAACAGACTTTGTAGGGCCCTTCATCCCCTCTACTGGCTACTTGCTGTGCTCTAACCTTGGTAGATACTTATATACAAAAATTTCTTATCCTATCACACATAACCTTTCTGAAACCAAAATGCAATCACTCACCAACACACGGTAGAAATTATTGATATCCACTCAATTCTGAAAAACCAGGCTGTTGAAAAAGGCATTCAGTGGCAGTCTCAGGACCCCAGTCTACAACCCTCATAGGATGTCCTAAAGGCTTACTTAAAGCTTGATTTCTTCTATACATAGGGCTTCCTGCTGTTCAAGGCATTATTCAGATTTAATCCACATTCTTTGGGGCCAGTTACTTTGTTCTGGTCATCAGGCTTACTGTTATCTTATGAGTAGAGCCTTTCTATACTAGACATTCTGTCAGTGACATTTCTGGTCACTCCTACAGGTCTTTGGTTTATTGTCATAGTACATCCTGGCCACCACATATATATCCCACTCCCAGTTCTTCCTCCTAACATCATCCATAGACTGGGTAACCTACATGTCAGTATTTCATTTTGGGCACCCTCCTTCAAACCCCTCTGACCCATCCAACACAAATGTCCTCTCTTCTTACAGTTTACAATCACAGACTCATCGTCGTTGGAGCCCCTGGCACTGACCTGGGCACACATGATGTCATTCAACAAACATATCATTAATGCCAATCAAGAAATGTCAAAAACTTTCAGAATACATGTAGTAGTCAGCTAATGCCTCAGGTGTTTTCCATGAAGGACAACTCTCTAGCGGACATGGTAGCTGATGACCACTTGGCTTTGCACTATTTATGAGCCAGGGAGGGAGAGTTCTGTTCTCCTAGGAGGGCTGCTTGCTGCACGTGGGTGGAATACACTGGCAAGGTGCCACCAGTAACACAAATGAGACAGCAAATTAAAATAAACAACAACAACATTATTGAAATATTTGAACAGAATTCCAGAACCATACTGAAACACTTGCCTGGATCCCTCAAAATACCCGGGATGACAGGATTCCAATGTTGTTTCGAAGCTTCATCATCTTATTTATAATGTGTTGCTTGTGTCACGTGGCTTGTCAATTAATATTCAAATTCATTTAAATGAGATGTGGCATCATTACGTCTATAAACCTCAGGAGTGAACTTCAATAAAGAACTGAACTCATTTTTGATATTTCACTCTTAAGGCTTTGGGTACCTGCTCACCTGTCTGTCCTACAACAGATAACTAAGTTAGGAAGGGTGACAACGCTTCTTTTCTTTTTGTGTCAGCAGGTAGGAGGGTCAAACCTTGAAAACCTGCAGCCTCCACTTGTACACACATTAAAGTGCCAAGCCATTCTTTGCACAAGCCTTCTGAACCAGCTACCTTTGCCCTCCTCTTGTTAGAAAGTACCTTTGAGTGATAAATATCTTTCTACTGATGCACATGACAACATTAGTGTTGACATCTGATCCTGTTTTAGGTATGGGGTTGATCCTGCCCTCAAAAGGGCAATGATAAAATGGAAGGTAACTCATGGAAATTGTCTTCAGGGTGACAAAGATTCAGGATAGGGAATTTTCAGAACTGAGGAAAGAAATTCAAATACAGAGATCCAAGCAAGATCACAGAATAAAAACTTTGAAACCACCGACATGGTCCCCAGCAGAGGAATGAATAAGTGAATTGGTGTACAGTCTTATAAGGGAAACATACAGAGCAACACAACTGAATGGATGGCTCTGCTCTGATATGTAGAGCTCTGAGTGATCATTATGTTTACAACAAGAGAAGAAGCTGAACAACCTGAAAAGCAACACCTGTTCTTAGAGTCATGAGAGAGTTGAGGTTACATGGCAAACAATTCTCCCCATATCAGAGACAGACAAATAGAATTGTCACCCGGAGGTGAAGCAACTGGAGCCAGCAACCTCTAGGAACACTTAAACTGGTAACTTGGATTTGCTGGAGACACAGATTGGACTAGCTTGAGATTTAAAACCTCTAGGGAGTCCAGTCTCAGGAAACTCCCCCAGATTTATCAATTTTTCTGCAAGAGCCCAACCAGGTTCTCATCATGAATGATGGAAAAACACTGCCTCATGCTTCATGCAGGAATCTGGGGAAACCATTCTAATATGTACACAAATCATTCTGTTCCCTGTAACTCAGGCTCTCTCTTAAAGAAAACTAATTTGTCAAAACCTTATCTGAAATGGGACAGAGCACGCAGACAACTCCCTGACCCTTCAGGTTTTCTCTGTGACAAAAGAGAAGGAATGAATACTAAGAACCTGTTCTGAGGTTCATAGTCCAGGGATTCTGTCCTGCCAAAACATTACAGGCTTAAATACAAGAGAACATTCTTCCACACCAGTACCTTCCTACCATACCAACAGGGCTCAGTATAAAAAGAGTGGACTAGAACAAAGAGCTGGAAGACACAGACTACTTAAGATTGAGTTTCTAGGGATACCCAAACACAGCAGGAGAGACATACGCAAGGACAGTTGTATATAGCATAAGAAATAGTAAAAGTGAACCTTATAATCACCTATATTAAGAAAAACAGATACCAAATTAACGATCTAAATTTATACCTCAAAGAACAAGAAAAAGAACAAGCTAAACCCAAAATATAAAGTGAGTACTCTTGGGCTTCCTTGGTGGTGCAGTGGTTGAGAATCCACCTGCCAATGCAGGGGACACAGGTTCAAGCCCTGGTCCAGGAAGATCCCACATGCCACAGAGCAACTAAGCCCGTGTGCCACAACTGCTGAGCCTGTGCTCTAGACCTTGCGAGCCGCAACTACTGAGCCCACATGTCCCAACTACTGGAGCCCACGCGACTAGAGCCCGTGCTCCGCAACAAGAGAAGCCACCACAATGAGAAGCCCGTGCACTGCAACAAAGAGTAGCCCCTGTTCACCACAACTAGAGAAAAGCCCGTGCACAGCAACGAAGACCCAATGCAGCCAAACAGATACCAAATTAACGATCTAAATTTATACCTCAAAGAACAAGAAAAAGAACAAGCTAAACCCAAAATATAAAGTGAGTACTCTTGGGCTTCCTTGGTGGTGCAGTGGTTGAGAATCCACCTGCCAATGCAGGGGACACAGGTTCAAGCCCTGGTCCAGGAAGATCCCACATGCCACAGAGCAACTAAGCCCGTGTGCCACAACTGCTGAGCCTGTGCTCTAGACCTTGCGAGCCGCAACTACTGAGCCCACATGTCCCAACTACTGGAGCCCACGCGACTAGAGCCCGTGCTCCGCAACAAGAGAAGCCACCACAATGAGAAGCCCGTGCACTGCAACAAAGAGTAGCCCCTGTTCACCACAACTAGAGAAAAGCCCGTGCACAGCAACGAAGACCCAACGCAGCCAAAAGTAAATAAATAATTTTAAAAAATAAAGTGAGTACTCTTAAAACTATAAAACATGGTGAAAAGTAGTGAAGACACGTGTAAATAAATGGGAAAAAATCCCAATTTCATGGTTCAGAAGTGTTAACATCATTGAACTGGCACTACTCCACAAAATGATCTGAAGATTCAATGTAATAACTATTGTAATGCCAGCTATAATCTTTGTAAGAAATTGGCAAGTTGTTTATATATGGAATTGCAAGGGACCAGAATAGCCAAGCCACTCTTGAAAATGAAAAACAAAGTAGTAGGACTAACAAATCTTGATTTCAAAAACTTTAAGCAAATGCACTCAAGGTAGTGTGGGGCTGACACAAGGGTAGATATAGAGATGTATGTATAGATTGAGATTTGATAAATAAAACCCTACAGGGACTTCCCTGGTGGTGCAGTGGTTAAGAATCCGCCTGCCAATGCAGGGGACATGGGTTCAAGCCCTGGTCCAGGATGATCCCACATGCTGTGGAGCAGCTAGGCCCGTGCACCACAACTACTGAGCCTGCGCTCTAAAGCCCAGGAGCACAACTACTGAGCCCGTGAACCACAACTACTGAAGCCCGCACGCCTAGAGCCCATGCTCCGCCACAAGAGAAGCCACCTCAATGAGAAGCCCGGACACCGCAATGAAGAGCAGCCCCCGCTCGCTGCAACTAGAGAAAGCCCACACACAGCACCAAAGACCCAATGCAGCCAAGAATAAATAAATAAATTTTAAAAACTCTAAAAAGAAATAAACTCCTACATTTAAGTTCAGCTAATCTTTGACAAAGTTTTCAAAAATGGTAAAAGAATATTTCTTTTCATAAATTGGTGCTGGGCCAACTGGATGGCCATATGCAAAAGAAAGAGGTTGTACCCTTGTCACACCACATACAGTAATTATCAATAAGGATCAAGGATGTTAACATAAGAGGAAACCTGTAAGAAACTTAGATAAAACATAGGAAAAATTTCCTGAACTTGGATTTGGCAAAAAATGTTGCCTATGACATCGAGGGCATTACATGAAAAAAGAAAATTGGTAATTTGAACTTCATCAAATTAATGAGTTTTGCGCTTCAAAGGACACCGTCCAGAAAGTGAAAACACCCTTTGAAATCCTTGTGTACTATTGCTGGGAATATAAATTGTACTTCTGTTATGGAAAACAACATGGCAGTTCCTCAAAAAATTAGGTACTGAGTTACCATCTGATCTTGCCATTCTACTTATGGGTAAGTACTGTAAAAGTAATATAAAATCCCCTAAGGAAAAGTAAAAATAAGAGAAATTCCCTAAGCAAAGAAAATAGTGGACCAGTGTTGCTAACGGGGACCCAGAATAAAGTGAAGCTAGGTAGTTATGACAGACCTGGGGTTCAGTCAAGTATTCTGTGTTCTTAGAAAAATCACAAACAAAAACTATAAGGACCTTGATTCTGCTAAGGATCCTACCTGGAAGAGCCCCTAAGGAGAACCTCGGATGACAACCAATTATCGAAAACTTTTTGTCAGGCTGCAAGGACCATCCAGTCCCCTTACAAGTCTCTCAATTTTGGTTTCTGAGGTTTTTGTTTTTATTTTTACTTTTAATTAAATTAATTAATTAATTAGTGAAAATTTTACTTACTAGATCACTGATTTATTATAAAAAGATGTAAGTAACTCAGGAACAACCAGATGGAAGAGATACATAGGGCAAGGTATGGGGAAAGGACCAGGAGCTCTCTCCAGGTGCCCCAGTCTCCCCAAATCTCCATGTGTTCACCAGCAAGGAAGCTCCTGAGCCTTCTTTTTTTAAATCTCTTACCCTATCCCCCCCTTCCCCAATGTACTTTCCCTTAGAGACACAGACTCTGTGTATCCTGGTTTGCAAATGTTGGGAATAATAATGCTGTCCTTTTGCTTCAAGATAATCCTGATTCTTTTCTGGAAATTATTTCTAGTTTAGGACAACAATACACAAAAGAATTGAAAACAGGAACTCAAATAGAGGTATTAGCATTATTTACTATAGCCAAAAGGTGGAAGTAACCCAAGTGTCCATCAGTAGATAAATGGATCAAAAATATGTGGCACATATATATAATGGAGTATAAATCAGCTTTAAGAATAAAGCAAATTCTGACAAATGCTGCATCATGATTGAATCTCAATGACATAGTTGTAAGTGAAAGTAGCCTGTCAAAAATAGTCAAACACAGTATGATTCCATTTGTTTGAGGACATAGAGTAGTCAAATTCATAGAAAAAGTGGTTGTTGCCTGGGGCTGGGGGAAGTGGCTAATGAGGAATTTTCTAATGGATATAGAGTTTCAGTTTTGCAAGATGAAAATAGTTGGAGATTGGTTTCACAATGTCAATGTATTTCATACTGCTGGTTGCCCAGGGCTGAGGAAGATGGTGTTAAATAACAAAAATTCACCTAAGTAAATTTTCAAGATCTGATTGGCCTTATTCAACAATTTATGAATCAGGCAGCATCCTATCTAGCAAATAGAAAGGAGCTCCCAAGAGCTATAAAAAAATGAAAGGTTTTTAAAGGCAGAGAGGACGTGGACAAGGAAGTCATTAAAAAAAAAAAAGGATTATTTCAAGCACAGTCATGTTCCTTTAGGGCACAAAAGGAGTCTATTAGGCCAATTACTTCACTAGTGTTGACCAGAAAATTCCAGATTGACCAGTTAGGATTACATTCCTGGAGGAGGTTGAAACTGCAATTTGGTTAGGTATTAGTTTTGATTTGGTTACTGGGGCTTAGCACAAGTGACTCCATTTTGGGCCTGTTGTTTCTTTTTAACAGTGGGAAGATTGGGAGTGATAGCTAAAGGGGAGAGGGATTTCTTTGTGAGGTGACGAAAATGTTCAAAAATTGTGGTGACTATAGGCATATCTGCAAATATACAAAAAACCAGTGAATTGTACACATTCACGAATTGCAGTGTATAGTATGTGCATTACCTCTCAATAAAGCTGTTGGAATAAATAAATAAATGCATAAAGAGCTTTGCAGTGTAAAGGAGTTGCAGTTTAGTCTCTTAGGCATATTAGAGTTTTCAGGTTAATTAACACAACGATTTCCTCCCATAGTTACCTTTTTGGTGTCTGCTGAGAATGCTTATTCCACTCTCAGCAAATTTCAAGCATACGATATAGTATCAATATATGTATATCAATTGTCACATTGTTATCCTTAAATATAGACAATTTTATTAGTTATACTTCAATAATGCTGGAAAGGAAGAGTTTCCAGGTGCATCCCATATTTACATAATGATTTGTTTTTTTTTATTGGTGAAAATAGGAATCAATCGCCTTAGAGATATTCTAGTCCTTTGCATTTCAAAGTTCTCTAAGGACATAGGCAAAACTGATCTAAAATAAATTTCCGGGCTTCCCTGGTGGTTGAGAATCTGCCTGCCAATGCAGGGGACACGGGTTCGAGCCCTGGTCTGGGAAGAGCCCACATGCCGCGGAGCGGCTGGGCCCGTGAGCCACAACCACTGAGCCTGTGCGCCTGGAGCCTGTGCTCCGCAACAAGAGAGGCCGCGATAGTGAGAGGCCCGCGCACTGCGATGAAGAGTGGCCCCCGCTTGCCACAACTAGAGAAAAAGCCCTCGCACAGAAACAAAGACCCAACACAGCCAAAAAAAAAAATATATATATATATATATATACATAAATTAAAATAAATTTCCTCCTGTGTAAAATGTACACATGAGAATTTAATGAACACATCTCATGCACTGTGATTGACTGAAAAGAGTCCTTGGGCCCGGGTAGGGCTAGGGCTGCAGGGTTCAAACCTCCCAGCAGAGACAAACATCTGGGATTCTTTCTCTTAAGTACCAAATGAGTGGGGAAGGGGCAGGGATGGATGGAAGGCTCAACGCTGTCAAGGATCAAAGATTAAAATGGAGCCAGACTCTATAACAGTTAGTGAGGTCTCATTAAGTGTGTCTCTCTTTTTTTTTTTTTTTTGGCTGTGTTGGGTCTTCGTTGCTGTGCGTGGGCTTTCTCTAGTTGCGGCTAGCGGGGACTACTCTTTGTTGCAGTGTGCAGGCTCCTCTCATTGCCGTGGCTTCTCTTGAGGAGCATGGCTCTAGGCGTGTGGGCTTCAGTAGCTGTGGCACACGGGCTCAGTAGTCGTGGCTCATGGGCTTAGTTGCTCTGCGGCATGTGGGATCTTCCTGGACCAGGGATCGAACCTGTGTCCCCTGCACTGGCAGGTGGATTCTTAACCACTGCGCCACCAGGGAAGTCCAGCAATAAAGTATCTTTAAATTTAGGTATGTACATTGTTTTTTTTTAAACATAATGCTATTGCACACTTAATAGACTACAGTATAGTATAAACATAACTTTTATCTGCACTGAGAAACAAAAAAAATATGTGTGACTTGCTTTATTATGATAAGCACTTTATTGCTGGGCTCTGGAACGGAACCCATAGTATCTCCAAGATATGCCTATATTTTCAGATCCACTTGGTCATTTACTCCATTTAATCTATACATTCTGAATCTATATTAGCAAGTCACACAAATTCAGGAAATTATACTAGGGCAAATTAATTTTTTTATTTATGTAGTTTAAATTTTTGTCATAAAAGTAACTTCTCATTCACTCATAATACCAAAACCTTAAATCATGTTTGTCTCAATGCCCTCTTGCCAAAGACCACAAGGCATACCTGTAGTTGTAGAGAGTGGTGTATTGACTTGAAGTAATAACCATGACTGTAAGGGATAAATGACTATGGGTGTATTAGTATAAAGGTGCTCAAAAGTACTCGTTATAGAATTTGGACTGGTGTTAGGTGATTTTGTTGATATTTGATGAAGCAAGATGTTGCTCTCTTTTGGGTGTTGTGAGGGGGTAAATATAATTCTGTGATTAGTAACCATAATCTTTTGGAATGTTTGGTCATTTTTATGTTTTGGACTCTGAGGGCTTTTACCATTTTTAGAGACATGATTACAGAGTTTCCTTGATCTTGTTGTGATCCATCATGGTCACCAGATAGCATTGTCTGATGGTGGAGGTATGTGACATTTGTCTCTTCAACAGAATAAGACTTGGCCTACTGGTGAGTGGGACACAGCTTCCAGTTATCCAGTGCTGTTTTCCCTTTCTCACTTATTACCTAAACATTTAAACATTTCTTAGTGTGTACTGTGTAGTATATCTGACATATCTACAGAATATTCCACCCAACAACAACAGTATATATATTCTTCACAAATGGACCTGGAACTTTCTTTAGGGTAGAACAAATGCTAAGACATAAAACAAACTTCATTAAATTTAAAACACTCGGAAATAAACAATCTATGGTCTGTGATAACAATGGAATGAAATTAGAAATCAAACTTAGGAAAAACTGGGGAAACTCACAATTATGAGGAAATTAAACAACACACTCCTAATGTGTCAAAGAAGAAATCAATAGAGAAATGAGGAAAATAGTTTGTGTTAGAGGAATTGAGGACACAATATACAAACGTTTCTGGCTGCATCAGAAATAGTACTTAGAGGAACACTTATAGGTATAACTGCCTATACTAATAAAGAAGATCTTAAATCAATAACCTCACTTTCCATCTTACACACATGACAAGGAGCAACCAAACCCAAAACAATAAGATGAAGGAAATAATTACGTTTAGAGGAGAAATTAATGAGGGAATAAAAACATCATACTGAAAATCAGTAAAGTCAAAAGAGGACTCTATGAAAAGATTGATAAAATTGACAAATCTTTAGCTAGATTAATGTAGGGAAAAAGAGGGAAGACTCAAATTCCTAAGATCAGACGGAAAGTGTGACTATTACTCATGACTTTACAGCAGTGAAAAGGATTATAAAGGAATACAATGCACAACTGTATAATAAAAAATTAGATAACTGAGATGAAATGGAAAAATCCCCCAAAATACACAAACTACTGAAATTAACTCAATAAAAAATAGAAAATCTGACTAGAACTATAATGTGACATGACTGAATACCTAATCAAAATAACTACCCAGACCCAGACTGCTTCATCACAGAATTCCCCAAAACATTCAGAGGTTTAATATGAGTCTTCAGAAACTCTCCCCCAAAATAGAATGTGTACAACACTTCAAACTAATTCTTTGGGACCAGTATTACTCTGATTCCAAAACCAGAAAAAGTATCACAAAAAAAATCAAGAGACTAATTTCACTTGTGAAAATGGATGCCCCCACCCTTAAAAAATCACCAATACTAGAAAACCGAATCCAGCAACATCTCAAAACAAGGATACACTGTGACTAAATTGCAAGGATGCTAGGTTGGGTTAATATCTCAAAATCAATTAATGCAATACAAAGTATTAATAGAGTAATAAGCAAAAATGGCAAGGTCATCTCAGTAGACTCATAAAAAGTATTCGATAAAATCCAACACCCTCTCATGGTAAAAACCTTCAGCAAACCAGGTAAGGATGAAAGTTTCCTTCATTAGAAAATGAGCATCTATGAAAAAAAAATCACAGCTGAGATTATATTTAATGTTGGAAGACTGGGTACTTTCCTCTTAATATCAGGAAGAAAACAAGGATTTCTACTTGATAATGTCCTGGAGATTTTACCCAGAACAATTATGCGATTAAAACAATAATAAAATTAATCCAAATTGGATAGGAAAAAGTAAAACTATATCTACTTGCAGATGACATATCTTGTGCATAGAAAGTTCTAAGAAATCCACTAAAAAAAAGAAAAATTAGAATTGATCATCAAGTTCGGCAAGGTTGTAGAATACAAGATCAATACAGAAAAATCAATTGTATCTCTACATACTTGTAACAAACAATCTAAAAATAAAATTAAGAAAACAAATGAATTTACGAAAGCATCAAAGGGAGTAAAATAGTTAGGAGTAAATTTAGTAAAAGAGAAACCAAAGCAAAAGCTCTGAAATCTATAGAACATTGTTGAGTGAAATTAATAAAGATCTAAAAAGATGGCATAACCTCCCGTGTACATACACTGAAAGACTTAACATTTTTGAGATGGAAATACTCTTGAAAATGATCTACAGGTTCAATGCCATTTCTGTCAGAATCTCAGGTGACTTCTTTATAGAAACTGGCAAGCTGTTTCAAAAATTCATATGGGATTGCACAGCACCCAAAATAGCCAAAACAATCTTGAAATCTACAGAGCCAGAAAGATTAGAAGTGGCCTAGGATGCTTGTTTGGAGTAGGGGGATGGGAAGACAGGGAAGTGATATCTAAAGGGTACAGGGGCTTTTTTTTTTTTTAATACTTTTTTGGTCTCACCACACGGCATGTGGGATCTTAGTTCCCCAACCAGGGATCAAACCTGTGCCCCTTGCATTGGGAGCACAGATTCTTAACCACTGGACTGCCAGGGAATTCCCTACAAGGGCTCTTTTTGAGACAACAAAAATGTTCAAAAATTGTGGTGCTGATTGCACACATCTGTGAATATATGGAAAACTATTGAACACAGTAAAGGAATGCAGTATATGATATGTATATTTTATCTCAATAAAACTATTCAAATAAATAAATGCATTGAGTTTTGAACCAATGTGTTAAATATATTAAGGGTTTTCAGATACATCCCACATTTCCATAACTTTTTGTTTTTTTCTTATATTGGTGAAATAGGAACTCACTTGCCTTAGTGATATTATAGCTGTTTAAATCTCAAAATCTCCAAGGACACACTCAAAAACTATCTAAAATAAATTTCCCTTTAGTGTAAAATGTACACCTGAGAGTTCTATTTAACACATCTCATAGTTTACGGTTGGTCAGAGACGAGTCCCTGCACCCAGGTGAGGGCTGCGGGGTTCAAACTTGCCGCTAGAGCCAAGTGCTTGGAAGGTTCTGCAATTCTTTAACTAAAGTACCACATGTATGGAGGTAGAAAAGGAAGCCTCAACGCTGTTAACAAAGATCAGAAGGGAGCCACATGGTGAGGTCATTTTCAAGTGGGTTTGTAAGCAAGGGTCACGGTACCATGAGTGGCCTCGCAGCCCATGCCAACCCCTGACCCGGCGAGGACCTCAGACCCTCTTGTCCCAGTTGGCCTGACTTGGGCACCGCTCTTGCTTTGGTCAACGGTGTCTATCTGGAAACTGACTCTGGAATTCCCTGCACACACAGGTGCCCCGCGCTAATAAGGAGCTTTAGGAGGACACCGCTGTCCCTCTAGGGCCAAGAACAAGTTTTGTTTAAAAGCAAATGTCCCTGGCGAGGACTGGTTCCCGCCCACCGCCAAAAGCTGGTTCTGCTCAGTCATGTGACCTCCTGCCCTGTTGCACTCTGGGAAAGGGGGCGGGGTTTTGCGCCCAATCAGGCGCGTCAGGGGCAGGTGTGTGGGGCGACGCGCCGGAACCACGTGGACTCTTCTTTCCGCGCTTGCTATTATCAAGGCTCACCCACACTTAACGGACTCAAGTGTATCTGCTGGACCCTCAGTTGCGCTATGACCTGCACCGCTGCCCGGGTCATAGAGAAACGGTGAGTGTGCACGGCCGGGTGTTCCCAGACAGACACAGAGCAGTGGTGGAACCCGGGCCTCCCGGTGGTCAACTCCCGAGTCTGCGGACCCGAGTCGGTCCAGAGCGCAGCAGTACCCTCCGGCTCGCAGCGCGGGGTCTGGGCCTGCAGCGGGCATCCCGAGCGTCCTGTCCGCTCACTGCTGCGGGTGCGTCTGCTCCAGATTGTGCGGTGACCACGGGGAGGGTCTTCAAGGATTAATCCTGACTGGGTGTCCTGGGTTCGTGCGTTGGAGGAGCTGTGGTCTGTGAGGTCCCCAGTCCCTCCTTTCTCCCCAGGGGGGCGCCGTTTTCTCTTGAGTTTTCCAAATGTTTGTGGAACAGTGTCTCAAATCCCCACCCCTGTCCTTGAAGCCTAGCTCTTCCTAGGGCTGGGAATAAATGTCCAAATTTCCAGATCTTTTCCGCATTCCTAGACGCCAGCATCCCCTCTCCGATTCACAGCATCTATCAACTATTCATTCTCCGTGATGCATTTCAAACGGATCAGTATATTGTTTACAATTTTTACACGGAGTCATAGATGGCTCTTTTTTACAAGACATTTTTTGTGTTTGGATATCTTATCTGAGAGGGAAAGCAGAAAATAACCACGTGGAACTACGTGTGTGAAATCCTGGTGCCTCTCCCCCCGGATCTTTTCTGGGCACAGACGTCCTTTGGGTGGAGATACCTGCCAGCACTGCCCTTCCTTGGGTTTGTTACTTTGAAAAGTTTTACTTACTTATTTGAGCCTCAATTTTTCAAAAATTTAAAATTTATGTAATCAGTAGAGCTTGAAAGACAGTATAAAATATTTCCAAAGAAGCAAGAAATAGGTGAATATCAGGAAAAGAAAATATTCTAGTATTATACTGAATGTTTGAAAAATTCTTGTTTCCTTTTTCCCCTGAGCATGTGTAGTAATATTCTGAGGTTGTTCTTTTTGGGCGGTTGGGGGGGTGTGGTTTACATAGAATTCCAAATCTTAAACTTGAATACCAGAAGTGTTCAAGTATGATTAATGGTTCATAAAACATGCCATGGAAATAATAATAATTAATATCATTATTTTCTGAAAATAATAGATTCTTACAGTTTTTCTTGTTGAACTAAAAAAATGCCTTAACAGTGTTCTTCCCTCCCTTTACACATAAACACTGAGACTGAATGATTTTGCTGGATTCTTCAAAATTGGGTTTGTGTCATTTAAAATATCAGTGGTGGTCAGTAGCAGTGTGATTGGGAGCAGAGGCCTGAGGTCAGTGTCTCCAAGCACTGTGTCCTGGGTTAGAGCTTAGGCACTTGGGAGCTTATTTTAGTCACAGCCTTAAACTGAGTCCTGCTGAGTTTTCTCACTGTGGGAATGGAAACCTGAGAAAGGGAGTGGTTCCATTATTCCCCAGAGAGAGGAGGGAGAGAGTTTATTCCTGTGGCTGCTCAGGTGGCCCCTACCCTCCTCCACCAGGAACTGACCTGGTCCAGCGGTTCTGTCTCAACCAGGAGAGTCTAGCTTGTGTTAAACTTTCTGAACGTGGCTCCTTTTGTCCTGTGGGATGCTGGCTACTTATCTGTACGGATTCCAATATTTGTGTTTCCTTCTTTGGATTCTTTTATCCATTGAATAGTGCAGCCATTTGGCTCTAGTTTCCCTTAGTACTATATAATTAATTCCCAGTGTGAGAAATAACATTTTTGGTTTTGGGGGGCTTAAAAATCTAGGTTGATTGAGAGAAATGATGTCAGCAAGGCAAGAAAATTGTGGAACTAAATAGAATTTTTGTTCCTTTTAGGCAAGAGAACCTCAGGATGTGAGATGAATGTTTAAGTTTTCAGGTACATATTTGATTTCAGATCAGTGTTTGTATATGCATGTCCCTAGAGAACATTGAAATTTAAAAAGCTAAAGCAATTGATTTCCTTTTTTAATTGATGTGGGGAAAACTATTCAAAGCTTATGTAAATCTTTGAAAATCCTGCTACATTTAAGGAGCTAAACCCAAGCCTCTACTGCATTATAATATCCTACTTATTCCTGAAAATAACCCCCATGAAAGATAGAGTGGAAGGATAAACCAGGATGTACCTTGTCGTTTTAGTTAGCAGAGATTTGAAATTTTTCCTTTCATGAAAAATGTATGGTTTATACTTTTGTAATTGTGTTTAAAGGAATTAAATCTTAGAATGGTTTTTTATATACAAAGGGTGAGAAATATTAGTAAATAGTAAATCATTGTATATAAAAATTTTTCTGTTTATTTCAAAGTAACTCTGTAAGATAGGAAATTCTATTTCTAAATTGTAACTCACCACCAACATACCCTGGTTTCCTTCAGCACTGTTACTCCAGCCACACCCAACATACACTTTTGATTATTTATTGAGCCTCCTGTGTTTTTTTTATATAAGAACAGGCAATTGGGAATGCATATATTTGTTGCCCACCTTTGTCTCTGTAATGAGTAGTTGGAATCTGTAGAGTTGATGTTTGCTGACAGCTTACCCGCGCCCCCACCACCATCAAAGTTTTTTTCCTTGCTCAAACTATTAAAGTTTGAGCCTGATTAACAGGCTCCTGAACCTCCTAGGCCTATTTGTGTAGTTCTTTGTAAATCCATTTTTAGTAAGAACCCTGCTTTGTCAGTTGAACCAGAATCCCCCTACCCCCCATATCTGATCGCGTTCCCCCACTTCCACCACCCCTCAAGTGATGTGTGATCACCCTGGCCTGTCTTCAGTACAATCCTGTTAGGTCCGTTTAGTCAGAACCCCCTAACCCCTGACTATTTCTTTTAATTTTCCATCCCCACCTTGATCTCTGGCCATGAATTCCCACTCGTCCATACTGTATTCAGTGTTGAGCCCAAACTCATTTTTCACCCCCTGTGAAATCCCATTGCAGTGGTCTCTATACCTGTCCCAGTGGTTCTGGGTAAAATTTACCCTCTTTGACAAGTGTCATTGAATATTTTTTCTTTAACACCCCCTAGCCATGATAAAAACCCAGGCCAGGATCGTTTCCTTGCTTGCTGAAGCCATTTCAGAGCTGCTTGAGAGGCGGTTCCTGCTCTCTTCTGAGACTCCAGTTGTGTCATAAGCGTCATCCTACCCTCTGTGTATGATATACCAGCATCAGTCTCAACGTGGGAACCACACCTCTGCAGATAACCATAACAGTTGGTGCCGTAAGCAGCATGTTCAGACATGACCGCCACCTGTGGGTCTGTCTTCTCTTGCTCTGACTCGCTCACCTACTCTGCTGTCTGATGGCAGCCGGCGCTGTGGGCTGCTGCGTGCTGGGGAGTTCGAGCTGTGAGCTGTGCTGCCCTGTTCCATTGTTAACCCCACCAGGACTCAGTTCTATGATCAGCTGACCAGTGTTGAAAGTTTCAAGAATTCCTAAGCCTTTGGGAGCAGGAATATGGGGTTGGGGCTCTTGAAGGAATCCTGGGTTGATGGTCTGTGCCAGTGTATATCTGTGTGTTAGAGAGAAACTGTGACAGAGGCTGGGTTGGTCCCAGCGTACCCTGGAGGTGGTGGGAGAGAGGGACTATACCCTGTGCAAGAGGTGGGCCCATCAGGTCCTTGTTCCTGAAACAGCTGTCACTTAAAATGAGAAAGAGGGGCTTCCCTGGTGGTGCAGTGGTTAAGAATCCGCCTGCCAATGCAGGGGACACGGGTTCGAGCTCTGGTCCGGGAAGATCCCACATGCCGCGGAGCAACTAAGCCCGTGTGCCACAACTACTGAGCCTGCGCTCTAGAACCTGCGAGCCACAACTACTGAGCCCACGTGCCTAGAGCCCGTGCTCCGCAGCAAGAGAAGCCACTGCAGAGAGAAGCCTGCGCACTGCAACAAAGAGTAGCCCCCACTCGCCACAACTAGAGAAAGCCCGCACGCAGCAACGAAGACCCAACACAGCCAAAAATAAATAAAATAAATAAATTTTTTTTAAAAAAATGAGAAAGAGAAGGGAGGGGAACGGCAGCCATTAGATGGCAGGTTGAGTCCATACTCCTTATAACAGACTCACCAGGACCCTTAAGTACCTCTGCTGCTACTGCCCCTGCCTCTCCTGCAGCTAAGATCCTGACAGTCCAAGTTATATTGGGGACAACACTCATGGCACCCCTGTGGAACAGCAAAGGGGTTAGTTCAAACCTGACTTAAGCCTGGGGTCCTTCAATTCTATAAAGCAACCAGTTGTCATGGGGAAAGCTTCTAATCCAGGTGGTGTTGATTTGAGGCCCTCTAGAGGAGAAAAATATATAAATACCAGGGTAGAGAGGACACCCCTCCCCCGAGGTATATCCAGTGACACAAAAAAAACAGACAAGAGAGAGGGAATTAAAAAAAAAAAAAAAGGAAAGGCCTGCAATTTGACCCATTGGAAATCCAAAATATACTAAAAGAATTTATACAACAAAAAAGATAAAGGGGTACTGTTTGGTTTCTGGGGCCTCTACAACATAGGTTCTGAATTAATTTTGCCATCTGCTGTAATGCACTAATTCACAAACCTTCATGCAACTAATCAGTACCAGTTCTCAAATTACAGTCATATTGGGATCCTACTAGATTTCAGGTAAATTTCAGTAATTCTTAGGGGAATTACTGAATATAAGATAGGAAACAAATAGGCATGTCTCACCTTAACTATCAGCCAGCTCTTCTCTTGCCTAAATTCCTCATGGTCATAGCAAGCATTGTCCTAAAGTATAGGAAAACTCTGAACCAATGATTCAAAAATTAAAATTAAATTAAGTCTTTGCCACTTCCAAATTGGCTTGACAGAATGGGACCCCACAGACCTTATCCTCCAAGTAAATTATGTAACATGGCCCAAGGTTAAACAGAGCCTTGAAGGATTGGAAAACATTATACAAATGTTATTTAGTGAAGAGGTGATTATCCCCTCTTAAAAGGAGAAGTAAAAGTACTTCTCCTTTTAACAGCCAATTTCACCTGTTCTTAAACCTGGAAAGAATGAATGACACCTCACAATGTATTACTGCAAACTTGAGGCTGTGGTTACATCAAATACGCGCCTTTTTTTTTTTTTTGTGGTACGCGGCCTCTCACTGTTGTGGCCTGTCCCGTTGCGGAGCACAGGCTCCGGACGCACAGGCTCAGTGGCCATGGCTCACGGGCCCAGCCAC